>NW_004955428.1:10436302-10546916 GCF_000276665.1 Chinchilla lanigera
CAAGGTCATGAGCTCAATCCCTGGTACCGCAAAAAAAACCAAAAAGTATACCACCCAAAACTTTAATAAATGAACAGTAAGAAAACATGTCTGATATTTTATGAAGATACTATCTTTATTATAGGGTAAAATAATCACATTTGTTCTCTGATCCATCAATAAGCACAGTTTTCATCTCTCCGGTCTGTTTACATAAAGATATCTTTAAAATGAAATAAGAAACAAAAGTGAAGCTAGTGGAAATAACACAAAGTGAGAATTATTTTCCAAGCAATACATTTCCAGGTTTTCACCTTGCTCTCACCTAAAATAAAAGGTATGTGAAAGTACATGTAATCAGCGTTTCTGCCTCTTGTATCCAAGTTGTTTTTCCACAATAACCATTTCCCTCTCAATTATTCAGAATGTACTGTTTTGTTAAAGTCTTTAGGACACAAAAAAGAGACAAGATTAGGGAATATATGTCTGTAAATTGTTGAAAAAATTATAATTCTCCTTCACTGTCACTAACAACCGCTTGTATGCTTGATTATTAATTTATATCATGTATAATGGGCAAATTTACTGAGGTTGTGCAATACAGCAGTCTGTGTTCTAAGCATTTATATAACTTTAATTAATCCTTTAAAATACCCTGACAATTGCCATTATTTACTCATTATTACAATGAAGAAACTGAAGAAGAAAGATTCAGTGATCTGCCCCAGACTTCAAAAGTAGTTTGTGCCAGAGCATCTACTGGAATTCAATCAGCCTCCACTTCCTGGAATTTAAATTGCTCTTCACACAGTCCTATCATTTGTAAATAATGATATAGATGGCATGCAATTATGTTACTTAGATTACATTGGAAATGAATAAAATGATTTAGTAATTTTATCTTAAAGTAAAAACTGTTGGACATAATCAGGTATACTCAATGAACACAGTTCTAGTAAACTTTTTTATGTTCTTCTCTTCTTTAAAAATGCACAATATACTGGAATTTTTCCTATGTAACAATATAAAATTGTTGTCAGTATATATAAGAATAATGACACTGTATAAAATTCCAACTATAGACATTAAATCACTATATACGTGGAATAAGACAATTTCTCTCAGAGAAGAGAAATGAGGTCTTTCTCAAAGAATTTCTGTTGTGTCCAAAGTAGGATGCTTTGTCCTTACAAAGAGATTTGCACATAGTCAAAAGCAAATGACTGTGGGAATAGAGGTTTGTTTCCTCCATCATCATTTCAGTATATTTCTGCAAATTTTACCTTAGTTTTTATTAATTCTCTCCTATCCAACTTTTATCTCAAATAAATTATTGACTATTGTAAATAATGTACTGAAGGAGAGCTAGATCACATGAGCTAGATAATGTGAGACTTAATTAATAATAAACATACCCCATCTTTAAATTCTATAAAGCCACAAGCATTTAAATTATAACTGTGCTACAGAGCAGTAACATATCTGCCTATTAATTATATCCCATAAAAGCAATATACCTTCACTAATTAATTATACTTGAAGTAACAACTATAGCTTAATTAAATGAACCATTCCTAATAGTGAAACCTTGAAATAATTAGAATCTTCTGTCTAGAGGCAGTAACAATTATTGTCATTAAAAAGGAAATCAAACACAGCCACACTAAGCAAAATTGATTTACCAATGACATTGAACCTGAGATTACCTAGGGCAGATCTCAAAGCTTTTGGTGAGGAGCAATCTACAAAATATCTTGGACATTGTGGGCCATATGATCCCTGTCATAATTGCTTAAATGTGTCATTGTGGTGTATACTGACAGACAAGTTTAATAAAATGAAGCCATTTTATTTTACTAAATCTTTGTTTACTGAAACAGATCCTGGTCCTGAATTTATCATGGTTCATAATTTAATGACATTGAACACAGGATCAATTTGTTGAATCAAACTTTGTTACTTTTTTATATTTTCTTATAACGTAATTTAGGTTCCTATTACTATTCCACCTTTATAATTCAGTTTTGAATGCCATTATATTATGAAGTTTTATGATAAATTACACTACTCTTTATCTAGTACACATTTTCTTTTTTGTCTTATAGTTTAGTCTATTTTGAGTCATGAAATTTTGAGTTACAAGAGAGTTTTAGTCACTACGGAAGGTATATCAGTTAGCTATGTGTGTTTATTAAACACATAATGACCACACTGAAATTGTACCTTATGACTTCACCAAAGCAAAAATAAGGAAAAGAGTGAGCACATAAGTAATAGTGTCTGAATTATCTCCTTAACGTATACTCCTGTGTTATTTTTATTCCTTTAAGGAAGAGATTTTAGAAGTACATAGGTTTTAAGGAATTTTCTGATATGTGATGGTTTTAGCAAGCACTATTTGTTTGCTTTCATTCCACGTCCAGTGTGTGTCGGTGAAAATTTACCATACTGTGCTCCCTTTTTCATTTTCTGGTATCCCAGTTAATAATTTTCACTCAAGGTGAATAGCTTTTGACAATAATGAAATTAAGATCAAACTAGAATTTTGTGACAATCTCCGTTTGCCACAGCCGCACATCCTCCCTCTTGTATCATTTCCATTTCATTTATTCTCTTACTATTTCCATTTGAATATGCTTTTCATAACACATTTAATAAGCGAAAATTCTCCACATCTCACGTGCAGTCACCCCTTTGAAGTTTGTCACATGAACTTTAGACACTTTGGATACTCCAGGCTCTGAGCTTTGTCTCCTCAACACGGCCACAGGTCTGTTTGTATTTATGCTGTTTCCTTGTAATAGTCTGGTAAATGTCATACAAAAGGGGGGGAGTGAATGTAATTTATCTTGTGTATTTATTTCTTCTTAGTTACAAATCCCCTCAAGCTTTGTATGGCTTAGTCATCTTCCAAGGCCTTCAAGCAGTTATCTAATATATTTTGCTGAGTTTTTATAGCCATCTGTAGAATGTGGACTTGTTCACTGCATACCACTCCATGACCCTGAACCTGAAATGTTCTAATATGAGTTTAAATGGATGGTTGTTATAGTTTATGTTGCATTTCTTGTGTTTCTAATGAGAGTTTTTAGATTTTCTATTTTGTAATAATTCCTGAATTAAAGACTCATTCATTTCATTCTTGTCCCATCCATAACTCTAAAGAAATTGTTCTTTCAATGACAATCAATAACTTTTACATAGGCACTATTCACGTTTCCCAAAGTTTCAGTAGTATTTCAAAAAGGTGACAACTTCCTCCACTTCAAAACATATTCCACTGTTTCTTTAAAAAATATATTGCACTGCACTTTTTTGCCAACCCAGCTATTCATTCATTTATTGTCAGCCCAATGTGGACACCTTTATTTCTTCAATTCTTTTGGATCTCTTCCTCTTGTTCTTTCAACCCTTGCTTGGATGATTTAATGGCATCATTATTTGAAGGACTTTCCTCAGTTTTACCTTTACCACTGACTGTTTGCTAATGTTTAGATTAAAACCAGAGTCCTGTCATCACAGTCTTTTATTTACCTCATTTAAAACATCACCATATCTGATACATGTGTTATTTATTTTTCTAAAGCATATTTAAATGCATTTTGTCTGTCACTATTGGTAGTCTTCTTGTCTTAATTGGTTCTGGCTGTTAAAAAGAACAACAGACTATAGACTCAGTAAACTTATCTCCCAGTAGGTACAAATAAATAATTACCCATTTTGCCTACTGGATTATTTGTATCCTATGGGTTTTGTTCACAAAATTATTTAATTTCATTGGTTCACATATTATATCCTTCTTTTCTAGTTTAAAAACAAAAATACCTATGCAGTCCTTAATCAGCATTTGCCGTGCCTTCTTATCACAGTATTTGCTTAGCAGAAATCATGCTCTCATTCTTCATGAAAAAACAAAGAGAAAAACAACTCTCTGGGAATTAGATCTATGACATGAGTAAATGTTACTAACACAGGCCTTGTGCTTTTCATGTATGAATTATGAAAAGTAAAAAATATCAAGCCTCGAATAGATGTCATATAGAAAATAGTATGAGCTTTAGGAGTGGTTTTCATATAGGAATCATAACTTGAAGTTTGTCTTTCATAGCTTTTATGAGTCACAAAGATTTTCACAATAAATTACCTTTCAGGTATTGTTTCTTATATGTGTTGCCTGACCTCCAATTCCTTTTAACAGTACCTTTATTCTTCGTATTTTTAAATATATGTGTATTTTTATGTAATCTGGATTGACTGACAATGAGGGATCATTTATTACTTCATTAATTTTAAGGATATTTTCTTCATGCATGGATTCTGGGAAACAAAATTTAATAAGTTATTTTATTATAACATTTCTTTCAAAGAAGTCTCAGTTTGAGACAACAATCTTTTTTTAGTTCCTATATTTTTAATGTAATGTTGCTTTGATAACACTAAGCACAGATACAATTAAGTATGATAAAAACACATATTACTTTGTTAAATGATTAAATATAATAACATAGTTGGTCATTATTTGAAAGTGGCAATTGTACAGTTTTTAAAATCGTTAATAACTATTCTACTCTCTAGCATATAATTTGAAGAAAGGTACCCTTTCACAGATGATTTACTTATTCACAGAAATGATGTTATCTGAGCCAACTTCTTTTGTTTTAAAATTTAAACATTTGCTGTATTTTTTGCAAAAATGCTACAATATATTATGTATATTTTGTTTCTGTTACTATATATTAATACAAAATTTTCCTTGATAATTTGAGTTTCTTTTGGCTATGAATGTAATAATTCTAAATTTCAATATTGACTAGACTCTTGATAATGGAAAAACCTTTGAACACACAAAAATAAAATTTTTATTGCTTTTTAAATAGAACTTGACAGAGGATTAGAAAAAAGACAACACATCAAAAAGTTAGAGACAGAAAGAGCTTTTTTGTTGCTGATAAATTTAATGAAATCTTAGTTACTCGACTGGCAAGTCTCATTTCTTTGAGCATATCAGTGAAGACTGTCAGAAATCATCAAAATTCAACACAATAGAGTAAAAGCTAATAGCCTTTTTGTTATACCAAAACTAAAAGGATTGGTAAGACTCAAAACGAAATGCTATTACTGAAAATCTTTTGTCTAATGCTTTGTGTGGTGAGTGAAAATTGAACAAATACATACCCTTTTCATGGTGTTAAAATGAATTTTGACACTATTAAACAAATATTCTTTGTTCTTAAGACCCTCTCAATACTTTTTCTACATGTAGTACCACTAGAATATTATATGTGTGTGCTGCCCATAATAATCTGACTAAAACAACAAAATTTTTAATAGAGAATAAAATGAAATAGTCCATTAAATTATATTACGATGGAGTTCTTTGAGTAATTACTCTTTTTTTTTTTTTTTTTTTTTTTGGTTTTTCTCCGGTACCGGGAACCAAATTCACAACCTTTTGCTTGTCAGGCAGGCGCTTTTGCTGCTGAGCTAAATCCCCAGCCCCTGAGTAATTACTCTCTTAAAGAAATTTATTTTGCAGCTTTTGATGATTTCTAATGTATTTAATATTTATCTTATTCCAATTTCCATCAGTTCTTATATGAACAACCAAAACCATAAGAATTAAAATATTTGGTGGCAAGAAAATACATTGTTATATTTAGAGATGGAATCTATTAGAGAGATATAGCATGACCATACTTTTTATTTGATGATAACAAATACAAATATCTATATGATAAGGATATCATTACAAATTTTAGGAAATAGTAATATTGATGAGAATCACCATTTTAAAATTTTGCCTCTAGAATTACATTAGCTGAGCTTTATGTTTGAAAATAAGCAATCATGTTCATAGATTTAGTTATTCATTTAACATATATATTCTTTGAACAGTAAATGTAGCATGTATTTTTACAGATGTTTTGGTTACTCTATCCATAGTGTAATAGAAAGTAGAAAATGGAAAATGAAATGCAAAGACATGAATATATTGATTATTCTAAGTACAATGAGAGCTGAGTGTATCAGCCTCAGAGACAGTACTTAAAAGTAAGAAAGAGGGGCTGGGGATTTAGCTCAGCGGCAAAGCGCCTGCCTGGCAAGCGCAAGGTCGTGATTTCGGTTCCCGGTACCGGAGAAAAACCAAAAAAAAAAAAAAAAAAAAAAAAAAAAAACACATAACAGATGGAAAACCCTGGCATTATAATCTGTGAGGGTGCACTGTGAAATAATAGAATGCAGGATAATCTTTGTAGTCTTTTAAGGTACAGAATCCTGAATTTAAAGTAAAATAATTCAGACTGGTAATTTTGCTTTTACTTTCCATAGTTATTAAGCTTTTAGGAAGCTAACACATAGAAAATAAAAATTTGGAATATTTTGGCTTACCTTAATAATCTAGTCTACTAAAGAATTCTAAACAATGGTGGTGAACATCTGGATTTCCACTGAATTGAGGCTAAACCCTTGAAGATGATAATAATAATGTGAAAATTCTAGAAAGCAGTATCACTTAGAATAGTTAAAAATGGTAAAATAAAGGACAAAATGTGTTATGCAAATGCTATAAGCTATGCATCATTTAATGAGAGAAAAGCAGAAAATATGTTCCTACCTACGATTAATAAATCAAAAAATTGATGTTGCAATTCTATTGTAGGTTAACCTTTATATTATGCTAAATATAAGGAGGTAACACAACACTTAGTAGGACTCTAAAAATCATTTAATAAGAACATGCCTTTAAATGCATAGAGATGTAAAAATATGAATAAGTCCAATAAAATATTGTATCTCAATTCTTTAATGTATCTTATTATATTCTCACTTATTTCTTTTGTAGAATAAATAATCCTAACTAGATAGGTCAGTTATAAAATGGACAGCATAAGTGAAAGTAATTAAATGCTTGATTAAGATCATAAATTTATTAGACAAACCTATAGCTGGAGGCTATTTTCTTTCATTTTATCAAACTACCTTCTAAACAATGAATTAAAGGGCTTTGTTGTTCATTTATACATATTTCAAAGTAATCCCCAAAGAATGTTAACATAGAAAGGAGTTTAGTCTACATAGTGATATACTTTATTGGTGTTTGATTATTTTGGAAAAAAGCATTTAAAATTACATAACATCACTCAATTAGAATAATATAGGCTTAATGTATCTTTCAATCTGTTATTATTTTTATAAAGTGCTGTGCTAAGAATAATCACAAAAATATAAAATGTATTTAAAACAATTAAAGTATCACTTTATTTTTCAGAACAAAATTAAACCTCTAAATGTATAAAGAAATGTGGAAATACTTGAGCATTTGAATAGCATCCATGAAAATATAAATAACATAATTAAATTCTTCTGTTTTATCAAATGTGATCTAATTAAAAAGAAATGGAAGTATATTTCAGAACTGTCGGGTTAGAAATAAAAAGTTTCTGCTCCTTTGGAGCTGAAATGAAATATATAGAGAAAGAAGCATTGACAATCATTCATCAACATTTTAATACATAAATTAGCTTAAAAGTTCATGGAAGCAGATCATCTAAGTTTGACAGAAATAGAAAGCAAAACTACAAAGCTAACTTTCTTTTAGTAGTGCTTTAATACACAAACTTCAAAAAAGAGAAAATGGCCATATTTCTCTCCATTGGAAAAGAAAATGAAACATTTAAATGGCTCCTTTCAATTTACTATGTCAATTAAATTAATACTGGTCTTCACAATCATTTTCTTTCATTTTCTCTCCTAATCTTATTCCAAATGGCATTCTAAATTTTATTTAGCAGATGCTAAAAGCAATGTGTCATTTACTTTTAAAACTGAAGATACATATACATACATACATATCAGTGGGAGACAATAAAGCGCAATAAACAGAGGACTCATAAATGAGAATAATTAATACTTTCAGATTAAAGCAATTTATTGGATCCATAACAATAGAAAAGAGAAAAGGTAAAATGAGATCGTTCAAGTAAACAATACACACATCATTATCTCAGTAAATAATGAACATCAGCAAACAGACCGAAATATTCTTAAACATGAGCTAACATGTAATTTGTATAATTTTGTACAATTGATTGAAGTAAATTGAATTATTTTGATGTGAGGAAAAGCAGAAAGCAATGAAGGTATGTTTTAAATTACTTTTTAAATATTTGAAATTGTCAAAGCAATGCATTTATTGTATGCAACATGATGTTTTGAAGTATGTATACCTTGTACAGTGATTCAATCTAGATAATCAACAAATGTGTTACATGATGGGGCTATCATTTTTGTGGTGATCATGAACTCATACAATCTAAAAATTTTGGAAACAAATGTAGCTTAGTTGTGAAACACTTGCCAAATATGTGCAATGCCCTAGGTTAAGTCCTCAGCACCATTGATAATAACAATAAAAAATAATGTGTATGTTCTACATAAAAGAATAAATCTACAGTTATCAGAGGCTGGAGTGGTTAAGTGAGGGGGGAGATGTGGTTTTCATTAAAGGAAAGGTAACTGCAGTTAGATAGGAGAAATATATTTAAGAGAGATACTCTATGGCTAGGTGACTAAAGTTAATGATGGTATATTTATCTGTGAAGGTATTTTTTTTTTTTTCCCCCTCTGGTACCGGGGACCGAACTCACAACCTTGTGCTTGCCAGGGAGGCGCTTTTGCTGCTGAGCTAAATCCCCAGCCCCTGTGAAGGTATTTTTAATGCTTGAGGTTATTTATCCTTTCAAGATGATTCTACCATTTCCTCCAGTGAGCAAACTTAGCCTGCCACTGGCCCTTTAAACCCAGAGGTGCAAAAATTCTCTTTGTCACTAACTAAAAGTCGCTATGTTGTCCTCTCTCCTTCCTCTTCTTTCCCAGTTTCTTTTGTTCTCAAAATGCTCCCTGTATCAGCTTTATTTAATTGTACCATTAGTTTCTTTTTATAACTGCAATACATGAATCTTCTAGTTAGGAAAATTGATAGACTAAAAGTATTTTCTCTCCAGTTCCAAGCTAGAAAGTAAGTACTTTCTATTAATAATGTGAAGCAACTGAAATGACAGTTTGGTTTAGAGTAGCTCTGTATAACTACAGCTATTAGAAAATACAGTTTCATTTTTATGACAGTTTGCTCTCTACTGTCTGGGAGATTCACATTTTCCTTTCTTATGGAGAAGGTCAGAGTATGACAGATTAAAGAAGAATAAAATGTTTAAAGAAAGGATGCTCTAAATGATAATATTTTCGAAGTCTTCTATTTGAACATTCCTCACTTGAGGTCAATGATTTAGAAACAGAGTCAAAATCTTATTACTGAATGGATGCTCATAGTGATAATAATAAAATTTTAAATATTCCAGACAGTCACCAAAACTGGGTTTTGACAGAATGCCTGTAGTTCTTAGTAGCTTTGGCAATTCCTGTTCTCCATTTAATATTGGAATTTGAAAAAGAAAAAGAACAGCAAATGACTAGTTCTCTTGCTTCCAGAAGCAGATATAAGGGCATGGAAGTCTGCCAAAACTAAACACAACACAATGAACCCAGAAACATGAAACAGAAACTGGGAAAAGATAGTAATAATTGCTTAAAAAATAAACCTTAAAGTTGTCCATGTCATCCCAGAACTCTGTTGCGCTGAAGCAGTAACATCACAAATTTAAGTCCAGCCTGGGCAACTTAGCTAGAATATGCCTTAGAGTGAATGATAACCATGATGATAATGATTATAATAATAATAACTTTAAAAGGAAAGAATTTTTTAAAAAAGTATAGCTCATTTTTATTTCCCTGGATTCAGTTGTCAGTACTAATAACTAAATAAACTAAATAAATAAACAAAGTTCTTGTATTTCTGTATATATACCTAGAGGGATATGGAGAATCGTGAACCCAGTGTAGATCTGCAAACAAAATGCGATACAACAAGTTTAGTTCTTTTACACAAAAATGATTCAGGTATGGAAAAGTGAAATGCTTAAATGCCATTATCTCCTCACCAGGCTACCTATGTGAAAAAGACTAATATCCTCATCTCTGATTTCACAATAAGATATGCCAAAGCCTCTGACTATCTAAATATGCCTGGATTCAATTAAATAGAAAAGAAATGAAATAGTAGAGCAATCACCTTTGCAAAAGGTTAAAATTGCGCCTGTATGTCTAGTATCCTGAACCAGCATACAGACTGAAGTACAAAGCTTGGGCAGCTCTTGAATTTTCAGCTTTAAGCAATAATGAAAACACATCCACAATACATGCATATATAAATATGTTTAAAATTAACTATGAAAATTAGCCTATGCACACAAAATTAAACAAAATTAATATATTAATATTAATGTGGAAGTATTATCTCAACATGAGCAAGATTTTTATGTGCATGCTAAATCTATATATCTGGAATAAAGCGTAGTTTTAAATCATGCATACATTTTTAAGAAATATAGGTCAGGAAAATACCTTTTAGTTTTCCAAAATATAACTCTTTCAAATATAAAGGTTTCCTGAAAATGATTATTTAAGCATGAAAAATATTTCCAGAAAATGAAAATAGAATGAGAACAACACACTGTGATAGGTACTCCTCCTTAAACAAAAACTATGTTTTAAATATTTCTACTGATGACTTTAAAAAACAAATACATTTGTGTTATTCACAATCATCAGATGAATTGCTATTAGTACTCATTTAAAAAGTCATCAAGAGAAACACTGTTCAGGGCAATTTAGCTTTATTATTCAGATGTTCCTATTATTGATTATAATTGTTTCTTAATTATCTAAATGTTTATTGATGATCAGATAATATTTTCTTTTAACTTTCGTTTGTAGTTTACTCATTTTATTGTGCTGAGACTGAAAACATCACTACAAAAATGAAAATGAATTGCCATATGGACATACAAATATATATCATTTAATAGGTGAAACGCTTTCCTAATGTGCATTCCATTAGAATAAAGATACGCTCTCTTCTACATAATGTAGATTTAGTTAATAGTTGCTCCATTTCTGTAACACTGCACCCGTTTCTTCTGGATTTGTCTTCCTGAATTTTGATATAGCATTTACAATATGACAGAGATTGTGAAGAAGCATTCTGTGCAAGGGATTTTGTAGCACAGGTCAAGATAGTAGTAAATTCTCAGGGAAAATAATAGCGGATTGCTTGATATATGATGGTTCTAAAAGAGTGTAATGAACTGCCTAAGTCAAAAATTAAGTTGTTCAATGCTCTAATTTAAAAAATGTAAAAAATCAAGTAAAACTTTATACTGAAAACCATTTGTGGTGGGAAGGGTGGACTGGCAACTAAACTGGCTCTGAATTCTGCCTAGGGAATTGGTCACATTTCTTTGTTTTGTCCTTCATTTACTCTCTGTATTGGTCCATTGTTCTGCTTTCTGGTTGCAGTGAACTATGCGTTTTTGTTCTTCCATGCCTGTTTGCTTCTGCTTCTGGGCCAGGTGATCATGTACTGAATCCTCTAAAACTGTAAGCTAAAAAGATCTCTACTCCTCTATGTTTGGGCAGTCTCTATTATGTTCCAGCAACAGAAAAGATGACTAATACTTAAAACTGGTATTAGAGAAATGGAGTCAGGGAGGCTTCCACACAGATTTCAACTATAGGCCTGAGAGGTCAGGCTAGGAGTGCTTGAAAAGGCAGACCCTGAAGCTATTGTAAAGAAACTATAGATTCAGTGAAGATTCCAGGATGTTGGAGATGATGACAGAAATGTGCAACATTTGGTGAGAAAAGTCACAGGCCATGGGTAGAGCTGGCCCTAGTAAGAGACCTTGGGGGTTTAAACCATCAAAGCCATAGCGGTAGGACGGCACAAGCCTTCTAAAACACATCTTATCACCTTGTGTTCCATATGCTGGAAATGAACTACAGAAATTTTTTTTTTTTTTTTTTTGAGACTGAGTTTTACTCTGTAATTCAGTCTGGCCTTGAAATCCTGGTGATCTTTCTACCTCAGCCTCCTGAGCCCTGGGATTACAGTCATATAGCACCACACTGTCTTGGTTACTTTTCTGTCTTTGCTGGGACAAAACACTTTATGCCCAAAATTAACAAAGGAAAGGTTTATTTCACTTAGTTTGTGGAGGTTTCAGTCCATACTTGGCAGGTTACAAGGCAGAGTGGCACATGGCAGAGGGCTACAGCTCATGGCGGCAGAACACAGCAAAACAACAAGCACAAAAGGGAGGAATGACGGCAAGCAGCCTCTTCCTCTTCCTCTCCCTTACATATGCAAACTATCCACCCCAGGGCGGGTGTGGCTCTCACACCCATAATCAGTTAAACTCTAAAAGCCTGCCCCATGACCTCATGAGGCTTTGAGGGGAAAACCTAGACACAAACCATAACACACATGCAGAAGAATTTAAGGTTTTCTGTGCTGGGTTTTGGCATTGCTTTGGCCTCTTACTCCCATTGGAAATGATTGTTTACCCTGTATGTTTGCACTTTAGGATTATGTAACTTTTTTCTTTAATTTTTGCTGAAGTTCAATTATAAATTTGCCTTGAATCTGAGAATAACATTGACTGCCCAGGCCTGATGTGCGTGCAGGATCCAGCATTCACACACAAATGTGAGTGGGGAAACAAAGCAGGATTTTAAATACTGAGACATTCCCTTCCTATCACAACTAACTCACTCAATGAAATATTTAAAATTTCATTAACTAACAATATTGAGAATGTAAAAACAACACTATGATTTAATTTAAGATGTAATTTTCAGAACTGAAATTGACAGATCTGAAGTTTGTAATCTCATATATTTGGACAAAGAAAATATTCATAATCAACATCCATTCAAACCTTTAACCTCAAGTTGATATTTCTACTTACATCCCAACCCTACATCCATGAATAATTCCGTTATAACCAAAATCGTAGGCTCACTGTATCTGTTCTTCAATGTTATATAAAGGAAACTACATTTACTGAAATATTTTGTTCTTGACATCTTTCTTTCAAAATAATATTACAGATGCCCAAATATTTTTCACATGTACCGTTAGATTACTTGTTTCATTGTAAATTCTTAGTAGGAACACATATAATTTATTTATTCATTATTCTGTAGAGGGATAATTTTTTTTTATTTTGAGTTTCAACATATTAAGAATGAAACTACTCTGGTAAGTATTGAGGTCTTTATCTAGGCACAAGTCACTATTCTTGCACACATAATTTCAGAAACTTTTCATGGGTCAAAAAGCAACTATTTTAAACTTTACCAGTAATTAATCAACTGCTTGCCAGACTGTTTCTCCCGTTTTATGCTCTCAAGATACAAATGACTAGGAGATACTACATAGCGATCACGTTTTATAGTCAGTCTTTTAAAATTTTTCCTATGGAATTCTTCTGGCATGAAATGGTACATGATTGAAGTTTGCATTTTTAAATTTCTTATGAATAATGATGTTCAATATTCATTCCTATGCCCATTGCATAATTCCTTGTGTGAAATATTCAAGATCAAAGGTTATTTCTGGGAAATTATTAGATGTTTTATTATTAGTTACTATGACATTAATTTATTCTGGGTACAAAACATTTGTGATTATTTGTGGTGCATAATATTTTCTCTCATTCTTTGAACTCCCTCTTAATTTTTCTCCGTTTTCTCTTGATTACCAGAACATTGCATTTTGAAAACCTCTAAATATTTTTCCCTGTATTGTTGTGGTTTTTATTTTCTCTAAAGTATTTTTATGTGTAAAATGATAATGTTCTTTTATACAGTTTTTAGATTTGTCTATGATACATCTGAAATTTAATCAATTTGAAATTCTAGATAATATGATAAAAGAATTGTAGCCATTTTCCTTTCCATAAATTCATCTAATTTTTCAATTTTGTTGTGAAAATATTTGCTTTCTATGTAATTACCATTTATTTGTAAAATCAATTCACATTATATTTTCTGTGAGTGTATTTATAGATCCCCATACATATAATTATTGATCATTATGCCATTATAACATATTTTAAATATGCATCTTTAGAAGTACTGACATAATTTTATATTATAACTTCACATTTGTTCCTTTGCGAAGTTCTTTGAATTCTGACATATATATTCATATACATTGCTTATTTTTTTTAAATTTTTTTAAATTTTTTTTATTTTTGGTTTTTCTCCGGTACTGGAAACCGAACTCAGGACCTTGCGCTTGCCAGGCAGGTGCTTTGCCGCTGAACTAAATCCCCAGCCCCTACATTGCTTATTTTTCCTTTTAAAAAATATCGACTATGATTTTTACTAAGCTTGCAATAAATATGTAGATGAATTTAAAGAGAATGAAAATTTAATGATAATGCAAGTTATTCTTAAATTTTTTCAAATGTTTTTTAGTTTCCTAATGGAAAATTACATATATTTTGCTATTATTTTTGAAATTATTTTATAATTATGACTATTCTATAGTAAATAAAATTCTATTATACCTTAATACTTCTTTTTTAATAAATAGAATTATATTTACTTTTTATAAATTAACTTTACTGCCTATTTCATTTGTTTTAGTAAAATTAAACACTTCCTTTAGTTTATTTTCTTTTTTCCACTGAACTGTCATGTAATTTTCAAGTGAAGATAGTTTTTCTTTTTCTCTACAGCAATTACATTCTTTTGTTATTTTTTGTATAATTTTTTAACAGTCAGGTCTCATCACAATATGTTGAAACTGAGACATAAGATGGACATTCTTTATTTGTTCTGATTTACTGATGATTTTTCCTATATAATTCTTTAAATACTTCCCCAGATATAGATTTCTTCTGTAGGTGGTGGAAATTAAGGAAGACCACACAACTGAAAAAACTGAGGATTTTATTCAGATATTTTTACTACTGAGAATCAGATAATATTGTGAATCTTTCCCAGAGACTCAAAGTAAAGCTAGAAAATTAAAAGGGGAGAACTTAAATATGCTTTGATTGGTGGTTATCAGTATGAGAATCCTGAAAATGTGCTGAATCGAAGAGGGCCATAGTGTGTGATTGATAAGGAACATATTTCTGCTATTCAAGAACATATTTGACTTAGTCCTCAGTAAGTACCAAGGTTAAAAATAGGAATCTTGCTAATCATTCAAAAATCATAACAGTTAGGATCAATTCATGCAGAGACTTGCTTGGTATCCTGGGTTGATAGCTACAGAACTTGTGAGAGAAAGTTCTGTTCTGGTGATCTGGCCAACTTTGCCATTTTATAATCATCTTATTATAATCATCCTATTATAAAGAATGTATCATTCCCTTTCAGAGAAGTTTATAGATACAAATCTCGTGATCTTTACTACTTGGGAATTGTTCAGATCACTTCATTTTCAGTCATATTACAACATCTTGAAGTTTTAATTACATCACAGTAATGATAATTTTCTGATAAAAGATTAGCTATACAATGAAGTTAATACTCTAGATAGAATACAATGATATCAATCCCACCTAATGATTCTTATGATAAAAATAAGATCAATTGATAGTTCCTGCAAAATGGGTTATGATCAGAAACTACAAATATCTAAGTTTCTTTAAGAAAAAACAAACAAAAAATCATATAGGTCATGACAACATGACTATATCCTGTTCTACCTTATTATATTGATCATGGTTTGTCTTTCTGCATTTGATGAGGCTTCGACATCTTGAGACCCTCTGTGTCCCTGGAAAATCCACCCCAATGTGTTCTTCTAAGTCCTAGGAAGAGTGAAAAACTTGCCAGGAAGCATGTTTTCAACAAGTAAAAGAGCAATCAGGAAGTCATACTATCTCTAAGTTCATTTAACTAGTTTTTATCCATCAAGAAAAATGGTTCAGGGTCAGGTCCTGTACAAGGAAGGACAGAACCCACTAAAATTATTCAGGCTCCTCAAGCATAGACCTCTTCTATTTCCTAAATGGCCTGGCTCGCTAGTTCTGTTCTAAAGTACCTGAGCTGTTAGTCTGAAGCAAACAGTGCTAGGCATCCAATGCACAAAGGAAGCAGAATACACAAAGGACCCATGAAAATATAGGGGGTGAATATGTTACTTAAAACGTGAGATGGAGGTGGGGATGTAGCTTAGTACTTAGTGGCTGTAGATTTCCAGTATGATTGGAGGCAGGGATATGGGGGGTAAAGCAACTGTGGTGTTAAATCACCTGGGTGACAGGTTTTGATCTCTATCAGACTCTTCTAGCTTATATTACACAAGGAAATTGTGGATTTTCAACTAAGAATTTCCTGTTTTTGATAACTATTTATGTGCTGTTTACAGTGAGAGAGACATTGATAATATCAGCTAGATGCACTTAAGTGCATTGATCCATGTTGATGTCTGTGGATGTGTCATCAGCTATAGTTAAATAGAATTTTGTTTAAACAGAGTAGATTCGCTCACATGCTTTGACATGGGGTCTTATGAAAAATAAATTCAACAATCAGGAAGATTTAAGTCATGAGCCACTGTTTCATTAATTCATAATGGAATTATAATAGTTAAAATGAAAAGTGAAACAGCAACTATAAGTGGATGAGTTTTACATGTGTGTATGAAGCAGGCTTCTTGTATCAGAAATGAAATTTTTAAATGTATTTTTTTGCTAGTTAACAATTCATAGGAGATATGAGTGATTAGTCCCTTATTTACTTTGTAAAGAAATTATCACATATGGTTAGAAGGAATTGTTTTAGTATCCTCTTGCAGATTAAAGAATTTAACAATTTCAAAACAAAGAATATCAATAATCTATAATCTCATAGCATTCAGAATACATACAGTTATCATTCCATGAAAGTATACCATACAACACATTTTGGAGAAAGTCTAGGATTATTAGAATTGTTGAAGTACAAAGTTGGTGGATTTAAAATGAAATACAAGGGGCTGGGGATTTAGCTCAGCGGCAAAGCGCCTGCCTGGCAAGCGCAAGGTCGTGAGTTCGGTTCCCGGTACCGGAGAAAAACCAAAACCAAAAAAAAAAAAAAAAAAAAAAAAAAAAAAAAAAAAAAAAAAAAAAAAAAAAAAAAAAAAAAAAAATAAAGTAAAAATAAAAAAAAATAAAATGAAATACAACTATTAATTACATTTCTATGATCAACCTAAATATTAACAAAATACAAATTCTTAAATGTATATTTTAAGAGTAAACTAAAATGATTTAAGATAAAAAAAAATATATCTATTCATTACCTTATACTGAGTGGTCAAGAACATGAATATAAAAATTAAGAGTTTAAAAACCCTTGACATTTTATCTCAGGGTGCAGTTTTTATTATATATTTTCCAAGAAATACATCAATATAAAGATAAGTAGATAACTTTTGCACTTTGTGAGGTGTATTGTAAAATGCCATCATGTTTATATTACTTAACACCTTCAAGTAAGAGTCACAGAAATCTACTGAAAGCTGAGAGAGAGAGGAGGACACCAAGAGTTTGAAAATATCATATTTTGTATCATATACCAATTATGACTGGTTAAAGGAATATATGCAATGTAATTGCCTTCACCACTCTTCATCTTCTATGAGCTTGGCATTTTCATGTCTGCCCTGCAGGCCCGTGTGAGAGGCTTTGCTGTAGACCATGGACCATATGCCTGAGTAAAGTGTCTCAAATTCTGCCTCCCTTGTTGCCACGGTTCTACCTGTGACTCCTCCCAAGGAGGTCACATCTTGCTGGGAGACTAATGACGCCTGAGTACTACCTTTAGAGGTCTCTCACTTTCCAGCCCAACATACACCTGGCCTTAGTAATCCAGGGCCATTTTTCTGAGAACTAGAAATTTCTGTGCCTCAAAGCCAACTAGGATTATTCCAAGGAACCCGTCTTCAACCTGCTCACTTTCCTTCATTCCTTCAAGGAAAAACCACGGTAAAGTCTTTTGATGAAGCAGTCCTTTGTTTCTTTGCTTTGTGATGCCCTCAGGGATTTCCTGTGGGGCCCCTTGAAGACTCATGCTATTTACTCCATAACTGTGAATGACAAGTGACAAACAAACAACCACACAACTGCCTTTATTATGGCAGTTGGCTCCTCCTACGCTGGCTTGCTTTTTTTTTTTAATCTTAAAAATAAAAGGAGGAAAACATTAACAGACAGACAACCTTTTACAAAAAAGCAAAAGAACAGTACAGACAATACAGAGTTACAAACAAAGCGGTAGGAAATTAACAATACTTTTTATATTACATATAGATATCTTCAAAGTGATTTCTCATGAAAACGGATAGAGACATGCAATATTGATGAATCAAGGTCTCATTAACAAATGCTCAAGGGTAAAGGGCAACTGGGATATGGGAAAAAAGAAGGAAAAGAAGGAGAAATGTTGTATGTATCTAAATACAGGATAATTAACATAGTTGATCTACTGTCTTCTGTTTCTTTGCTAAAAGAAACTGTTATGCTGGCTTTCTTACACCTCAAATTTTCTATGGATACACTATATTTTAAAACACAATCATTAATTACAAGTAAAGAAAATTAGGAGAAGATATTCTCTAAAATCACAAAACAAAACAAACACACATGAGTATATAAAAATCAATGAAATATTCAAAGAATTGCAGAAGGAATGAATTTTTTCTTCAATGCATGATTGAGGAAAGTATGAAGATGTCAGCCGGGGATATAGCTCAGCGGCATAAGCACCTACCTGGCAAGTGAAAGGTCCTGAGTTTGATTCTTCATACCAAAAATAAATAAATAAATAAAAGGAAATATGAGGATGAAAAATCCTAGGTTCTAAATCTGAAACATGAAAATTAAAGTGAAGTCCAGGTGAATTATTTTAATTTCTAAATATTACATTCAGAGAAGCAAACAATGGAGAGTTCATACAACTAGCTCTCTTTTATTTCATTTCAAATAAAATAGAAGATGGAATATTGTGATACATGGGTGTTGTTATGTTGGACACTAAGCTATTGGATATGGAATGATTTTTAATTTATTTTTCCTTTTGTGATATGTTAAGGATAATTTTATATGCACATAAAATGTAGCTTTGCTTCTTTTATATTTAAAGATCTGTACTTATTAACTAATTTATTCAAGATTAAGTACCATCATTTTATCTTCTAAAGATAGAATTAGATTTTTTCTATCCAGTGATTGACCTTGAAAACATAAAAATATGCACAGAGGACACACAATGTTCCAACTGAATCTAATTTTTTAACTGTTGTTTAATTCATTTAATCATCTTCTTAGGAGAGAAAGAAATATATTGAATAATTAGGTAAAAATTCATCAGGAGAAGCATTATTTATTTGTTGATTTTGCATGTAGGTATCTTGTTGTAGCCTTGAAGAAATAAATGTCCTCACAAGGGTAAATCAAATTCTATGTCATTTCAACAATAAAAACTGGAAATATGTATTTGACGAAAGCAGAATTTAAAATGCGCTAATATTGTTTTCTCATATAATTGAGAAAGTAGAAAAGTAAAAGAAAAGCTTCAGCTTTATAAAGATAGCCTGACCATACCAGATGATTTTATTCTGTTATATTCCTTCCTGCACTGATTGCTTTAAAAATAAACTTTGAAAATAACATATAGACATTAACATGAATTTATTTGGCATATTTAAAAACAAACTGTTTCATGTACTATGTCTCTCTGTTTGGAAATATATATTTCAACCTCATTTTGTTCAAATTTTTAATGTATTTGGAAATGAAATACTTCTTAATTCAGAAAGGTACAGAGTATATATAGTGGGGCATATTCAGTGACATATTGGTATTGACTGTCCACTTTTTTCCAGCTTCATTTTTTACTTGCTGTCCATTGTAAATGAATTGATTGACTGGCAAATTATATTAAAATTGCCTACAATATTATAATCATAAGTGAAAAGGTAACTGGAGTATAAAAACTTTGACTGGAAGAGAAAACATGCTTTAAGAAAATCAGCAACAAATAGTTCATTTATCTGTGAGATACCACTTATAATGGATTGAAAACCAAAATTTAGACTTAGAGTAGATGGATATTTTGTAGGCAACTAAGTTAGATAAAATGTTATAGGAAGTCAGATAGGGCTAGGTCCTTGAAGGAGCCAGTGCAGAAGATGAGATAGATGCCTTGCAACTGTGGGAGAGACAGGCAGTTCCTCTGTGGGCCAGACCTCAACGGAAATAAAACAAATGTTCTCACATACTTCCTAAAGATAAACATCAGTGATTGATAATCTAAATAGGTATCAATCACCTACACAAAGCCAGAAAAAGCCCCTAACCCAACTCCTCCACAGGAAAAGCTCTTGTTCTGTATTCATGCCCACTTACTACATGACTTGCTTCCTCATTTGATCCTGATATACTCAATTTTATGTGAGAAATTATACTTGTAACCTTATTGGTTGACCATAGTTTTGGACCATCTCATGCATACCTTGTAATTTCCCATGTTTCACACCTTGGATCCTTCTCACATGTGGATGCGCTGTAAAGGTCCCTAGAAAACACAAGGTTCTTGGCAACCAACTGGGGTCCTCTTCTGTCTTTCTCTGAAAGAAGCTTTCTTTCCCTCAGTAAATATATTGTGCTCTTAACCTCCATTGTTCCTAAAATTCATTCTTTGATTTTAGAGAACATGAACTCATGCCAGACTTCTAGCAGGTTGAGTTTCTTTTCTCTATGTCAGTTACATAAATAAATCGAGTAGAAAGTCTACATCAAATTTCTGAGGTGTGGAATTGTCTTAAAGTCTTCCAAAGGATATCATTAAAATCTAATTAAAAAGGTACATCTAATTTTTTAGTAGGGAGTAATTCCTCATCATTTCTTTTATGAATATTAAATTCTTGAACATGTTTTTCTGAAATGTACCCACCAGTTTAGTAATTTCAAACTCCACAGGATTTCTTCTTTGGTAAAATAATGTTACTCTTTCTTAAATAATAAGAATAACTGGTCTATAGTCATTACTTTTTCGTTTTATAACAAAATATCTGTAAGACATACTTACAAGACATACTTGCTGTATTTTTTCTATAGACTTTGTATGCATACACCATACAATTGCAATTATGAGGTACTATACCTGTGACTGATTCTCTAAATCAGAACTATTCTTTATGACTGTACTTAAGCCATGAGACTGAATACCACAGGAACTGAAATATATTTGTTTCTACCAGTTCCTCAGTCTTGTTTGATTTCCTTCATACAGTGAAAGACAAATGGTGTACTGAATTTAAAAAGGATATATGATGACTTATATAATGATTTTTTTGTTTTTGTTTTTGTACTGGAGTCGAACCCAGCGACATGTACATGCCAGGCAAGTGCTATACCACTGAGCAACATCCCTGGCCCTGTATGATTTTAGTAAGCATATTTTATTCTCTAAAACATTATATTAGTATATGTATAGAATCTAATTATCAATCACAAAGTGGAACAATGCAGGAATATTAGATTATATAACTCAGTTTCAGTATTAATTTTCTTAATTGATATACACTATACATACTACTAATCCCACAAAAGAAAATGAAATAGTTTGCATTCAATACTGACTTTTATAATAATATTTTGTGTGTGATGGTATTCAATACTTTAAAATAATTGTAAGTAAAATCCCTAAGGAAACATATCAACATATTTGTGAGCTACTGAAATTTACTTATGCTATATTTACACATATTTTCTATATTAATATTACAGTCCATAATTTTTTGAATGTAAAATGGTCATGGATGTCCTTACATAAAAACACAGTAGGGTTTGACCACAGCATAAACAAAGAAAATATTAACAAAGTACTTTAAGCATGTCCCTGATAAATTTCAGAAGATTTGAGTGAGAAAAGAAACAAAAATATTTTATTTTTTGAGACAACTTTCAGTAGATGAATGACTTTTTTTTCAGTTTTTATCCTCCTTTGACTCCTTTTTCCTTTTTCCTGTCTGAGAGGATCTAGGCAAGTAACACATATATTAGTGGCCAGATATAATAAAAATAAGCAATGAAAATACCGTGATTTTTTAGACGATATGGACATTGCTTGTAAATGGCAGCCTTTTAGCCTATTCAGTGCCTAATGCCACAACCATGTGAATTTCTCAGATAAACTGAAAATATTTGATTTGACAGTAAACTATTGGCATAGTAATATATTGGCAATGTTCTCAGGTAACCTAGAAAAGAAAAGAAAATGAAAATCACATCTTGCTTGACAACATTGTGAAAGCCAACATAATTTTGGAAATGGATTTAGATCTGTTGCTGTAAATGTATGATGTCTGCTCTAAGAAGTAAGCAATAGGATCAAACTCTGAAACATTTCTGGCTGGTTTCACAGGCCCTTCCAATACAGTATTTACTAAATATACATCCTCCACATGTTAGCTTTCTTAACTAAAATAAGAAACAATAGAAATAGTATGGAATACTGAGTGGGATGAAAGTAATAAAACACATTAGGCAGTGATTAGCACATTAGTGAACACTTGATAAGTAAGTGGTAATTGTTGTAATTTGCCAAATACCTTTTAAGCGCTGTTCAAATATTCAAAAATCTATGCTGATATGTTGATTTATTTCCAACTGTATCCCAGATATCTTTGCTTAGAAAATAATGTGAGGATAGCACCTAAATTAGGTATTTGGATGTCTCATGGCACTTATTTTAAAAATATTCATGCTAAATTATTGTGATTTAGTTTAAAATATCAGACAGTAAGTAAGAAAATACAGAATCAAGGATTATTTAATGAACAATAGCTCACATAACCTCCAGTCTCAAAATAATTAAATCTTTCTTATGCTTCCCCCCTCTGCTGTCTTACTCTAAGCAATCACTTGTCTGTGATGTTGTTATCAATCCTGTGCTTGGTGCTTTGGTTTTCTATACATTTCTACATTCTTCTACTACATAATTATTAACCCAAAGATAAATGCAATGTTTCAGCGTAACTTTGACTCTAACTTCATGAATGTGCCTTTCTACTTTTATTCCATTTAAAATTACCCAGCTGATGAATATTGATTTACATACATTTCCACTAATGTGTTATATTTCAATGTTAACTAGAGCCTGCATTATTTTATTTCATTTGAACAGATACATACAAAGTGTGAGGCCCGATTTTTTTGTTTATCCCCACAAAGCTGCTACAACAATTTGTACACATTTCCCTGTGGATATGTGTGACAATTGCTGCACTGTACCTCTCCAGAGGTGTTCTTTTGGGTTAGTTCTGAATACATATTTTATTATGTTTCCAAGTTGCCTCAGCTTTTTCTGCAAATTGGTTGTACAGTGTATGCTTCTTCTGGGATCATAAATATGTCCTCTGCAAAGTGTGTTTTATCACACTTGGTATTATCATACATTTTCAAATATACTAACGTAATAACTAGAGGGATTCAATCAGCATCAATGAACATATATACAATTCTTTTATTTCTGCAAATTTTCTGAAAATTAAAATATGAGAATGTTGCTCATATTTTAAAATTTGTCTTCATACTATTAATATTTTTGAATGTTAATCCTTTTTGCATTATATGTTTTTCTCCTTTTGGCACTGTTTCTTGTTTATATAATTGAAATGATACATTTGGGACTTAGTGTAATCATAGTCATTAATATTTTCTTTTAAATTTTGCTGTTCTTGATCCTATTTAGTTAATTTGATAAAAATCAAATAAAATATCTTACTCTGTTTTCCTCAGAAAATTTTCCAGCATTTATTTTTATATTTTTTTCAGATATCAAGTAAGTCTTAAGTCCCCATTATGTTTTTATTCAGGTTTGATAGATATTAAGTCTAGAACAATGTGATATTTTGACATTAGCATTCCATTAAAAAGAAAGGATATACCTTGGCATGGTGGTGCATGCCTATAATCCCAGCAGCACTTGGGACATTGAGGCAGCTGGATTACTGGGAGTAAGAAGCCAACCTGGACTACAGAGCAATATCCCATCCTAAAAATCAAAATAAGGATGTATTTACTTAATTTGTCTCCCTTAATCAGTCTTGGCTTGAAATCCACTTTGTCTGCAAATAGAAGAGCTACTGCTTCGTTTTTCTGGGACCCTGTCACATGGAGTATTGTTTTCCATCCTTCGACTTTCATTCTATGAATTTCTCTTTGAATTAAGCATATTTCTTGTATGCCACATACCGGTGGATCTTGCTTCTTGATCCATTCTTCCAGTCTGTTTCTTTTAATTGGTGAATTGAGACTATTAACATTGATGGTTATAACTGATATGTATCCACTGATACTTGTCTTGTTTTTTACTCTCTGTTTGTTTGCCTTGCCTGGTGGAGTCATTCTGTTGGGTTTCATGGAGTTGTAGTCCTTGTTATCTCTTTGTAGAATGTCTTTCAAACATTTTGGAGTGTTACTTTGGTGTTCATGAATTTCCTCCGGTGTTTTTTGTCATGAAAGTATCTTATTTATCCATCAATTTTGAAAGCTAGAAATCAAGCAATAACAAATGCTGTAGAGGCTGTGTGGAAAAAGGAACACTTCTCCACTCTTGGTGGGAGTGCAGCCTGGCTCAACCCCTGTGGAAATCAGTGTGGAGATTCCTCAAAAAACTATGCATAGAGATCCTCTTCAACTGAGCTATTTCCCTACTTGATATCTTCTTGAAAGAATTAAAGGCATCATACCACAGTAATATATGCACATCCAAGTATATGGTAGCACAGTTTGCAATAATCAGATCTTTGAAACAACCCAAATGCCCATCAACTGGTTAATGGATAATGACAAGGTGGTTTTTATCTACAGTGAGATACTACTCTGCCATAAAGAGGGATAAACTTGAGACACTTCTAAGTAAATGAGTGCATCTTGAGACTACTCTTAAGTGAAATAAATAAGATGTGCATGTGTAAATACTGCATTGTTTCTCTGGTATAAGAAACCAAAGTATAAATAAGGACCAAAATGCATAATAGGTATCATGAAATAGGAAGAAAATATTCAAATAGGGAAGGGAAAAGGGAATAGTAAGGTGCAAAGGAAAGAAGGGAAAAGTAAAATAAAATTGAAAAAAGAAGGAAAAATGGAAACAAAACTTTTGTAAATGGGGATGGGAGGAGAGATTGAAGGGAGGGTAGGGGAATGGAAAAAAAGAAACAAGTTAAATAGTGGTACAAATTCTTTTATATATATAATATATGTGATATATATATTATATCTTTATCAGCATTTTTATACAGTTCTTGCATATTGCTAAATTCTAATGTTGGATAAGTATGGCAGTTAATTTTTTTTTTGCTAAATATATTCCTCAGATAATTGGCTAAAGTATAACTAAATGAAACAATTAACTAAAAAAAAAAAAAAAAAAGAACTGCAACAAAAAATTCTCCAGATGTATTTAGGAGTTATATACAGAAATACTACTTTAGTATTTCCACATATCATTAAACATTTTAAAGTAAAACATTTACAAATAAAATTGTGAAGGAAAAGATTTTAAACGACCACTGCAATCTAACAAAATTGGACTCAATGCATAAAAATATATGTAATGTTGATTAAAATCTCAAAATAGTTATACTACCCCCAAAGGTACTTTAACTCAGTTTGAAATTATGAAACTCTATGATTTATTCAATAATTTTAATATATTAAAATTTATATTATGCACTGATTTGCTTTTCAGTTCATTTTGTCTTGTTTCATTTTTGGTCTGACTTCTTTCACTGAGGACATTTGCCTTTTTCTTATTTTTGAAAAATTCATCCAGGTTGTTGTAAGTACCAAGAATTCATATGGGTTTGCCACTAAGCAGAATTCCATTGTGTGGATTCAGTGCTACTTGCCTATTAATTTACTTGTGAATGTATGTTTGAGTCAAGCCTTGGTATGAGCTATTAACAGAAAAGTACTATGAACAATCATGGGCCATATTTTTAATTATTTTGGGTGGAATACCTAATAAATTAATAAATAAATCAAGTGTTAGGTGTATTTTGAACTTATTACAAATTTTTCAAGCTGCTTATCAAATGATGGCATAATGAACATGTCTTAGAATTCTCTCTTCTACATTCTATTACTAGCTGGCATGGCCAAGCTCTTTTGAATTTTTAGATATTTATTTTATGCATTCTACTGTATATTAGTAATGTTTTACTTTAACCTACAGTTTCCCTTCCCTAATGTCTAATGATATTGAGATATTTTCACATGATTATTTTCCCTTCCTAGCATGACATTTGTGTTTGTACTATTTCACTTTTAAAATTTGGGAGGTTGATTTTATTTTTGAGTTTGGACATGTCGATAAATCCAGAAGATGCTGGGTACATGCTTTCAATTGTCCTCTTTCAGTGGATTCCAAAAGGACACAGTCGATTTTTCCATAAACAGGATGTACTAACATACACATGGATTGCCAGCCACAGAAACTCACCCAACATTAATATTTTTTTGTTCTTGTTGTTGGATATCAGACATGTTGGCAAGCAGCACACAAAGACTGATCTTAGCCACTTAAGTCCCAAATTCTGAATGGCCAACACAGACACTCATGACACATTATACTCATCTTCTCAAGGTCTCGACAAAGATAAACTCATCTTGTCAAGTGGATAGGTTATGTCCTCGGGCCTCAGGAATACAGAAACTGCTTTCTAAGGCCTAACACTTGAATGTAATTTCTCATAGAGACTATTCCAAGGGCTTACAGCATCACCAAGAAGCCAGCAAAGAGAATGCTATACAGGAGGCTTTTGTTTGAGTGTGCAGGACATCAGCAAGGTAGGCATACTGCGGTAACCCTAGTTTGTTCAAGCAGATACTTGGTTTTCAAATGATTTATCATTCTGTAGCTTTTATTTTTGTCATGCTAAAAATGCCTTTGGAAGGGTAAAAACAAAATCAATTTTCATGGAGTTCAATTTATAATTATAAAACTTTTAATATCCTGTATAACATATATTTCCATGACTCAAGGTCTGAAGAACATTCCTAGGTCAATATGTAGAACATTAATTTGGTGGTTGACTCCTTTCTTAAGGATTTTATATTTAGTGCAACTTGTGAATTAAAATTTACAGTTTTATTGCTTATGAATTTTCAGTTTTCTACATTTCTTGGTTGAGAACATTTCCATTTCTTTAAAGATGTTTCTTTTATTACTGCATTGAATTGCATGTTCTTTGAAAATTATACACGTATATTATATATAGCTATGTTATATATTTTGTATAATTTTTTGCACAACTGGGGATAGAACCTAGAGTAAAACAGTGAGCTATCCCTTCAGCCCTTTTCTATTTTTGTTTTTGACACAGTGTCTCACTAAGTCGCTAAATTGTCCTGGCTGGGCACTAAATTTCTCATGGCTTTTTAATTTTTCAATACTTCTGCTTCAGCTGTCTAGAGTCTGGGATTAGAAGTTTTCACTATCACACCCGCATTGGATATTGTGTTCATTCTACTGATGCATTTATCTTTCTTGAATCCAATGAAATGCCAGCTTGACTATTTCTGTATCATGAATGACGTATCTGCCCATTTGCTTTGCACTTGAGAAGAGTGTAGAAGTACAGAAATCAGATTTTTAACCTTTCTTTTCCCCTCCTCTGTCTTCCTAATGAATGCAATGACTGTATACTCCAAACAAGTACTCATAAAGTGAAATAAGGAGAGTAGATTTTCATCTACACAGTTAGCAAAACTTCAAGTAGTTATGATGCAGAAGATTGCAACAAGGAAAATTGTCCAGAAAGAATGCATAGTGTGAAAGAGTAAATCAGTTAGTCCTGATCCCTAAATTATCGCCCACACTCGAAGGTTACAGGAGAAACAATTTACAAGTGAATCTCAGAATTTATGACAAAACATTTAAAATAAATCATGGTAGTGTGGTATTTTGAAAGCTAAAGAATTATTTTCAGAGTTGCTTTTGAGAAATAAATAAAAAATGTTCAAATTTTATCATTGGATTTAGTAATATTTTCTCAATGTGAACAGAATGATTCAATTTATTCATTCTTTAATCTTATGATTTGTGTTGAACTTTACCTAATAAATGTAAGCATTCATGCATCCGTCTACATTTCACATGCTTATATTATCTAATATTTTCAAATAAATTCTTGTATTCTACTGAAAACATTCAATGTCGTACCATTTGTAATGATTTCCGTTGGCAAATCAAGGGCTTTTGTTTATTTTGTGTGTATTATCTGTTGCTTTTGCTTAGTGATGAGAGAGTTTTGGACTTCAGGAAGAGTAGCTAGCTTTCAACTTTGAGGGTCTTTTAAAATTTTTTTTTCAAATAATGTGATTTTGTAATGGATCTGAAAGTTCACTTGAAAATTTCTAGTCCATATGAAGTCACTCATCAGAGCATAAGAATTAAATGTCACTTCACAGATCCATCAGAATTGAATTCAGAAGAGATTTTCAGTGACATATTCAAGTCATTTAAAAAAGTAAGCCAGACAGACTCAGTTCTGCATCTTCTCAGAGTCTGAGAATGATCTAACAAATGAATGCTTTTCAATTTTCCAACATTTTGAATTGAAATTATAGTATGTAGATCTCAGTCCTTATCAATTTATATTAACAATATTTTCTGGATAAATCAGTCATGTGAGAATTATGCAGAGGTAAAATTAATTAAACAGTGAAATATTTTCTTTGCACTAGTGATAAATACAGAATTTACTGCAATAATAATTCTTATATAATCCTTGATTTTAAAATGAGAAGAAAACAGCACACCTACATCTACCGAATTGTCCTGTGGCAATGTCATGAATAATACACATAAACTATCACTCATCCTAAGTATTTACTTTAATATTCATCAACTATATCATCTAACGTACTTAAATTGCACAAATAATTTTCTACTGAAATGAAACATACAACGCAAAAGTAAAATATTTTTAAAATAGTGTCCAAGTACTCTTCCACAATGGTGACAGGGCCTATGCATCCTCATGGATGTTCCAAATTTATCACGGACAAATATTACATTGTGGTGAAAAACCACCACCTAAAAACATGAATATTGTTTAGCATGTTACCTGTAAACAGTGAGAAAGAAAAGAAAATGAGCTCTTGACACAGAATATCAAAAAATAACCAGTCCTATTTACAGTTTGATCTTATTATAGTGAGGCCACATCAAAATTCTGAGTATCAGAACTTTTTTTGGTTTTGTTTTGTTTTTTCTTTGAGACAGGGTGTAGCTCTGTAGTGCAGGCTGGCCTCCAATTTGCGGCAATCCTCCTGCCTCAGGCTCCCAAATGCTGGGATTACAGGCTTGCACCACTATGCCTTGCTCAGAACTGTAAAATAATGACTGTGGTTTAAGTATGAAATAATTTCACTGAAATCCTAAGGAATATATTTTTTGCTATTCATTTCTTAGGCCCGAGGCATTTAAAAGTCTATAATTATTTGTCAAAGATTACTGAATTCCTATTTCTAAAAGAGCTATTGGTTACTACATATAATAATAAAGAACAACAAAAATTTCAGTGTAAACAATCTATCATTTGAGAAAAGAAGCTTCATATGAAACCAAAAGAAAATAAATCTTTTAAGTGACTCAGACCTATAATATACAGCGAAAAACAAGTATAACCTGCATTCTTTTCCCATAAGAAAGAAAATGAGTAAAAATCAGTAAAAAGGAATAAAAATAATCTATTTGATTTTAAAAAATCTGTTTATAGGTGTATTTCCCGAGTTACATGTATGATTATAATAAAAGAACATGTTTAGTAGAAAATATGAAGGTGCAATTGCAAATTGCAAGGAAATACATTCCTAAATTTAAAGGTA
The DNA here is from genome assembly GCF_000276665.1 of Chinchilla lanigera. Lineage (NCBI taxonomy): Eukaryota > Metazoa > Chordata > Mammalia > Rodentia > Chinchillidae > Chinchilla > Chinchilla lanigera. Next base: position 10,466,092 of record NW_004955428.1, read on the forward strand.
ATTTTGAGAAGTGCTTTTATTAACTGAAAAATATTTATTTGAAACAAAAACACCAAAATAAACTTAGCAATAGTAATATTGTGTTGAGCAAAAATTAACCCATTACATGTTCTTACTGTATTTATAGTCTAAAGGGAAGATATTAATTGAATAATGACAAACTTAATAATCACATTCTACTGTCAACTCTTCAAAGCAAAACATGGCACAGAGAGAGCATATGATGGAATGGTGTAGTATAGAGATCACTTGAAGTGCAGTAATTAAAATGATGGATAATGAATTTTTCCTGAACAAATAACAAAGGGTAGTAATAAGAAGACAAAGAGGAGATGGAAGATGATGAAGCCCAGAGAGCCTTAAAATGTCAAATGCCTATATTAGTGAGGTTCTTCAATAATGGTGATGGAAGAAATGTGTGGTAGAGATAATAAAGAGGTAGATACTTTAAACTGTTTATATAAATGTGAGAAACCATTACTGTCTAGACAGACAATGGAAGGCATTGCAGTTTTAGTGTTCAGAAACTTACGTGGTGAATTTGAAAGTATCAATTGGAAGTAACAGAAACAGAGAATAATCTCAAGGGTTTCAGTATAGAAAATGTATTCAAAATCTGAAATTGAAATGGGAGTAATGGAAAAAGAAATCAAGTTGTTTAAAAGAACACTCAAAACTGGAAAGTTTGGTATATGAAGGTGCCACAAGTCACAAGCAAGCAAAATGTATCAGTCATGCTTGCGGGATTGTTTGTAGAAATAAACAGCAACAATAGCCTGATGGCTACAAATTAAAACCAAAATTCCACAAACCCAACTCTTTATCATGAAGTACAGGAAAAAAGAGTGAACAAAAAAGTAGCAACTCTGTAAAGATTATTAAGAAGGTTGTATTTTGCAGCCACAGTAGAAACTCCACTCTTCACTTAAAATATAGAGAAGTTTGCTGACCAGAGCTTAGGTATCCAAAAAGAAGAGTGGTGATGTGGGTTGAAGGAAGGGTTTGTTTCCGGAGGAGAAGCAGAACCATATCATGATCAAAGCATGATAGCAGATGACTTGAAAAGGAGAGAGATAAATTGAAAATGAAACCTACCGTTTCAGTGTTATTCGGTTTTTGTTTATTTTGTCTCTTGAGGAGGAAGAAACATGGTTCAAACATAACTTTTTAAATATTTGCTGTGCTTGATTTAATAATTTTTAAACATTTCATAATAACTTGAAGGACAGCAACTCTATGGAACACTAGTCAAAGTAATGTACTAAGGATTTCTCTTAGTACAAAAACCTCATATTTGTGTAATTACTACACAAAACAAAATATATACTTCGATGTCATGATTCCAGGTTCCTTTACTGTATTTTTACATTTGTCATTTTTCTTACTAAAGCATACTGCTTTTAAAATTCATTTTTAAAGAGAAATTTTATTATAACCCAAGTACCTGCAAGGAAGTATCCTAAATCAAGTCAATGAGTGCATGTTATGCTTAACATGTTAATATTTTTCATATTACTTTAGATTTTGTCTATGGCATTGGCATTTACAGGAATCCTGAATATGTACAGCATAATATAATCATTTCCTAAGTATATTCTGTGGAGTCCACCCAGTTTCAATAAAAGTAGCTCTATTTTTTGTGTCTTTTACTTATTTCTGCTTCTTGGTTAAGCAGGACACAAAAACGTGTTGCATAATTTGAAAATTCTGACAATCTCAAGCTAATTGGTATGTGCATTTTATTCAAAGACATTATATTCAAAGACATGAGCCTCAGCTCCCAGTTTATTTTATGAGTTATTATCTTTCTAACCTGTGTTCTAGTCTTCCCACCTCCAAAATACATCTGTAAAATATTTCAATTATTTTATTGGAGTAATTTATTTTACCTTTGGGATTAGGATTTACTAATAGAGAATTCAGTTATGTGCTTTTTAAATGGTAGCCCAAGACCTCCAAATTGAGTTAAATTTCACCCTGTTATTTTCATTTCGATAGAGGTTTGCCCTAAGTGCTCAAATTACACAGGCTGGGCTACCACTGGCGCTGTGCCCACCTGAACGCTGAGAAAAATTCATTTTCTCTCTCCCTTTCACTTATTTTTGGGTCTTATCTTATCATTGCTCTGATTTCAAATGGTTATGTTTTAGTACATAGATCTGTTCATCTAATGTTTTTTATGTGTGTGACTCATATACTCATATATTTAAGAAATACGTATAGTATGAATAATAAAAAATAACTAAAATGATCAACCACCAAGAAACATCTGTCTTGTAATTGCACTGATTGTTTGTGGTATTTATGGTATGGTATGATGTTTAGCTTGTTTAAATTTTGGCAATATCACATTACTAAGTATACTTTCATTGTGTCTTTTTCTATTTTTAAATACTTCAATCCTTATAGTTGTGTTTTAATTTTCTCAATATCACAATTGCTGACAATCAGTAAATGGTGATGATATTATTTTTATAGTGTTTTAGCTAATTTTCAAATTCTAGAAAATTCCTGAGTGATGTAAATATTATGTTTAGAAATATTTTGATACCTTTACAAATTCAAATTATATTTCTTCAGATATCTGTAAAAGAATGACTTTTAACATACCCTAACTTTTTCAAATGCTACATATATATATAATTGCTAAGAATTAAAAACACTACAAATGTGCACCATCTCTTCCCAAGCCGGCAATGTTAAATGACTACATCATTTTTCAGTCTTTTTAAAAAAGGTATATAGCCTTTAAAAAATAAAATGCCCTTAAAATTTTTCCTTTTGTGTTTTTAATCATTAGTTTTCCAAGTCTTCAGTATATTAAAATTTCTAATTGTAAGAAGGTACTGAGCCCACCCATGACTGCCTCCCTGATACGAAGAGCTGACTTTAATGTGACAATAAAGGATGAATCTAGTAAAATATTGTTAAGAAATTCAAGATGACAACATTGGAGCACTCAAGCAAGTATAAGGATTCAACGAATCCAGAGAGACTACACAAGTACTGCCAGCATGAAACTAGGCAGATTTCATATCCAAGTAGCAAAATCTTGTAGCTTTTTATACTGAATAAAGGAGAAACCATTACATGTATGGACACAAAAATTTTGAATTAAATTGGAAATGATGTTGGGATTTGTGCTCTAAAAATGCTTCTATATCAATTCATTTTGAAAATGAAAAATAAAGTTTTTCTAAAAAATATTGAAATGAGAAAATTATTATTTCATTTGATGCTCTGAATCCATATAAATAAATATACTTAAGATACATTTAATGTTTGATAATTAACTTCAATAGAAAGTTCAAAATAAAATACAAGTAAAATTATTTAGCTTTAAATTACATACAACAAAAAATGACCCGAAAACAAACTGAATGTGTGGAACATATGATTTTGCTCATTTTGGTGCCTGTTTTACCAGGATGTGATTTCCTCACTGACCCACATGTGGTCAGGCAATCCCTTACTATGGTTGGCAACATTTTCACATGATTTCCCCTCAGATGCAACAGCACACGGAATGTGGTGACTCTCACAGGATTTGATCTACATAGCAAGCTGTGAAAGAGAACAGTAGGGTCCTCCTAGCTGAGTTTTATGATTGTTCTTTTTGATGTCACTTTCATATTTACCTGACGAGTTTATGTTAACTCTCTAATTCAAATTACCTGGTGAAATTATTTTGAAATATAATTAATGAGTAATTCTCTTCTTGAACAAATGTGCATGCTACAAATGCAAATGCATGCATGTATTTTATGGCCATGCAGCTTCAAGAACTGAATTATTTCTATCTGCTTTTTATTCACTTTTTAAAATTAGGCTACTGATGCATATTAGAATTTAATTACACCAATTAGTACTGCCACATCAGACATATGATGTGTCTTCAATTAAGAAGTACCTAATGGGTATTAGTACAATTTAGCTTCATAATTAAGGTTCTAAGAACAGCACAAATTAAACATTATGATTACAAAACATTAAAAATCTACTGGTGAAATTAAAACGGAGTATTAACTTCTCCTTTTAAGTTGACTCTAAAAAAGAAAATCAGGGTTACATAAAAGATAATGTTAACTTTATTAAATCATTCTTATTTAAAAAAATGATACATATATCTACATATATTGAAGATGTGTAACAAATATTTAAGGAAGTATTAAACATACCACTTATGTTTTCAAGAATGGGCACTAAAGACTACCATTTCAAGCTTTCGTTTGTTGGTTTTTTGCTTTTGCTTTGAGTTTCTCTATGAAAATATTTCATAGAGATATATGGTATCTGTGAGGACCTTTCAGAGCCTCTTTTTCTGTAAGCATAAATGACAGGCAGTGTCACTCTGGGTGCTGGACTGTATTTGCTCTAAGGTCACATGTTTCCAGGCTGTTTCTGGTTAGTGACTGAATATACTGGTGGAGACCCAGTTAAGAACTGTGTGAGCCAATAAAGCACTACATTTAATTTTAAAGAAATTTAAAAAGTAAAACTATCTTCCTATATGAAAGATTTTGAGTTTTCTTTAAAAGACATAGACTAATTAAATAGAAACATTTGACTGAAGTTTTGCCTTCCAAACCATCAGTGCATTTATGTCTTGGTCTCCAATGCAGCAATATTCAGTGGTCAGGGCACCTGGGAAGTGACTGGGACTTGAGCTCTTGGTCTCATCCTTCGTTTAATCCAGCACTGAATTCATAATTCGGGGTCATTTGGGGAGGTCATAGAAATTTAAGAGGAGGAACCTACTTAAAGATAATGGGTCTTTGCGGTTGTGCCTTAGAAGTGTATATTTTATTCTGGCCCCCGGCTCTCTCTTTCCTTTTCCCTAGCAACCAAGTGATAAAAACATTGCTCAGCCATGTGCCACCATCCTGTTATTCTGCCTCACCATAAGCTTAGTGCAATGCTGTTGAATAACCAAGACCTAAAATCTCCACAAACTTGAGTCAAAACAAATCTTTCTTTCCATAGTCGATGCTCTCAGGTATTTTGTCACAATAACAGTAACCCAGAAGAGCTAAAAATAAAGCTTAGAAAGCAATTCACAAGGAATCTCACTGAGAGAAACAAGACTTGCACTCAGGCATTGTGGATCCATCACTGCCAGTAACTTTATGATGCCTATAAAGAGACAATTCTAAACACAAAGTCAAGAGTAGTTTCTCTAGTGTTAGATAATGAATAAAAGATAGCTGAGTATTATTAATATTATTCTCATTCTAAATTTGGACTGTAGCTTCATCTGTTCATTCTCTCAATATGTCTCACAGATATGGTATTTTTTTAAAAATTAATGATAGAAATGCAATATATTTAGATAACTAAGAACACATTGAAACAAAAACATAAAGTAAAAACACAGGTAAGACTTAAATACATGATAAATTTTCTTTAGGTAAATATATATTTTTATTCCAAGCTATAACAAACATATTTTTTCAGCAAATAGATATACTAAAATTTACAAAGGGAAATATAATGCTTTTTTATTTAATACCTCAATTACTGTTTGTTTGTGTACTATATGATTCCCCAATTATTAATATTGGGGCTAGAGTCGATAGGCATGCGAATGCTTGAGAAGAGCACAGAAAATGTGTCTGTATCCTGCAGCTATAAGGCCATGGTCTCCCTCCAACTCACAGCATACTCTGTGTGCAGACTGTTTAACTGACCTGTTAAGATGGCCAAATCTATAGCCCACATGCAAAGTGCTTCATATATACATTTTGAGTGTTGATTTCTACAGAAAATATTTAGCATATATAATTATATCCTTGAAAAAATTATTAGGAAGAAAAGATCTGAAAGGTAAGCCAGTGTATTAGCTTTCCTGTCACAGAGAAAGAATTCCTGACATCTACATATTAAAGGAGAGGTTTAATTTGGTTCATAGTTTCAGGAAATTCAGATCATGGTGAACTGAGTCCAAGGAAGACACATCAAAGTAGAAAGGATAGCAAAGATGCTTAATTCATGGTGGGTGGAAAGCAAAGCAAGGGAACAGTGCTGGAGAGGGTGAGTCCAGGAACTATATATGTGGTTCCTGGGATTACCACCTATCTATCTATCTTTCTGTCTATCTATCTGTCTATCTATCTATCTATCTATCTATCTATCTATAGATATACTGTGTGTGTGCTTTACTTATCCATTATAACAATTCCAAGCCAATCGAGCTGAAACAGTTAAGCTTAACCAAAATAACCATGCTTAACGAATAATTTTTCCTACACAATTAATCTACTAAAAGAGAAACATGAACTTCATGAAATTATAGATTTAATTAACTAATTGACAGAAAAATTACACATTTTATATATTAATCAAAATTAGTAATTTTAAATGGCATGAGGCAGGAGTTACTGTAATAAATGAGAAATGAGAAATTAGGATATCAGATAGATTAGAGGCCAGTCCATACAAAACTTTATGGTTAAAGAAATGAGCTTTTGGCAAGAGCAATAGATGCTATGAGTACTTTTAATTGTGGAAATTATTTGATGAGATTGACAATTTTCAAGGAATAATTCAACCACAATTTTAAAAATCCATTAGAGAAATTTGAGCCTGATGGTAAGGGGTGAAATAAAAGTGTCTAGTAATAAGTAAGAATTGCGTGGTAGTGCAAGTTATTTAGTGAAGGGGTAGGCAATGAAAACTGAGGAAAGGAAATACAGGAAAATGTCTTGGTGTTTGACATGGATAATATATGTAAATGAGCAATGATATATATACTTTGATCAGCGTGGGTGAGTAAGTTCTGGTCAATGAAGTATCAGAGTCATGCAAACCATTTTTAAACTTGGCTCATGAAACTCCCCAAGGCATCCAAGACATTTTCGGTCATTTGTTCTTATATCTCATCCTCACATTTACCAAGTGGTTCAAAGGAATGGGGTGATATTGTATCACATAGTTAAAAGAAGTATTAACAAGAGGAATTGTAGATGAAGAAATTTAAATATCAGGGAAGAGGATATAAATTCCCTACTCCCCTGCACCAAAATCATAGTTTAAAGAAATAACACTTACTTTCTTTGGTGTAGAAGTTATTCAACATATTTGACTAATAAATTTTCAGTTTCAGAGATAAGACATTTCTATTTACCTAATTTGTCTTTATAAAGACCATGTGCATTACACACCTGATCACATTCATAGCACTTATTTCAGTGCCCTCAAAATGTTGATATTTTTATGAATAGCTCTTTTTCTGGTCAGACCAGTAAAGTGTAGAAATTAAAAGTAATTAGTGTTTGATATAATTCTGAGTTGGATGTAGTCTGTTTTAATATTAAGATAAGGTATCTACCTCCAAACTACAAGAAATGTTATTCCAAATATAAATGGGTGCTACCTACATCACTCGTATTAAGTTGTGGCATTATATATTTACTGATATTGAGTGTTTTCGAATGTAAACTGTTGTTTTTAATTTAGCTTTGTTTTTTCTTTAGAAAATGCTGAAGATAACTCAAATACTGATTTGTTTATTATTGTGTGGTTTTTTTTTATTATTTTTGCCTCAGTAGATTGTTATACAATGAAGACAGGGACAAAGCTACTGTGTTAATCACTCCAAATTCATTTTTTAATGCTGAGCCAGAAAGATAGTTGTAGAGCTAAATATGCAGGTTATTGTTAGTGTCCTTTAAAAGGTATTATATAAACTAAAATTAAAAGCTCTTGGGCAATTAAATTAGAGATACCTTAGAGAATACAGCAAAGCAGAGAGAAAAAGGAGTACAAAAACCTAACATAGCCACGTGATTTATTTGTTTGGAGAAGTTCATGGAAACACCGTGGCTGCATACAGTAAAGAAGGGAGGTAATGAAGAGCTCAGAAGGGTGAGGGTGGCCATGGTGGTTTATGCCTCACACTCTTTGAATTGTATGGCAAATGTATTGGAGAGGCCTAAGAAGTGAAGTGACGTGATCTGACTCTTCCCTCTGTGAGTATTCCATTAATAATTGATGACAAAAGATAATTTAAGGGGAGGGGTTAAGTTTGATAATTAATGTATTTAAGAGGTAAATTTGTAATAATGCAAACTCCAAAGGAGATGTTGAGAGGCATTTGGATCACACATACTGCCAAGCTTTGGGGTTTAAGCAAGGAGAGGGAAATTAATCCCTCCAAAAGAGATAAATTAAATACATTTGGCAAAGGATGAGGGATGCAGATCGGCAGCTATTTTACATTTTAGATTTGTTGGAGGTGTCTATTAGACCTTAGAAGCAATCAGAGTTCAACCAGGAGGACAGACGTCACCGGCACTTCAAGAAAAGAGAATTAATGCAGGCAATTGATGGTAGACCCAGTAAAATTAAAAATACACAGCCAATCAGGAGGCAGCAAAGTCACTCAGAATTTAGCAGTTGCAGGAAATTGCTTCCACTTTCAGAGGGTGGGACAAGAGAAGGCTGCCTTACTAGAGCAGAGGAGATGGGTTATTGGTGGCAACTGGTGACACAGTTTAAAAACAGATGCAGCCAGGGAAGAACTATATTCATAATCAGAAATGACAGAGGGGAAGTGAAATAAGCCTAGATTTTTTTCTTTGCTCCACAATTTCACCATTCAAGATGTATCTCTCTCCTTATTCAATCCCTCCTGGAAGCCAAAGTTCCAAAACTTCTGAGATCGCTTCCTATACTCTTCAGGCCCTTCATCTTATGAACTGAGCAGGGCAGAGTTAGCAATGTACTTGAAGAAAAGAGAGATTCATTAGAATCACAGATGTCAAGCAGAAGTGTCACATATGCAATTGAATTCATGAGTGTGGAATTCAGGATAGAGATATGGCATGGAAATCTAAATTTGGGAGTCATTAGCATTTAGATTGCATGTAAAGCCATGAGATTGGATGAGTTTACCAGTGAAATAAATGCAAGGAAAGAGGAGGGAAGCAATGAAGTATGGTGACCTAGAGCCTTTGCACATTAAGCATTTTAAAGAGAAGAGTCACCCATGAAACACAATAGAACAGAGGAAGAAAAATAAAGGTTAAATAAATAGTGGGAAAACTAGGAAACTAAGTGATGATAGTATAAAAATGTAGAGGTAGCGATATGGTATATCCAGTGTTATTGATATGTCAGTTAATGAACTGAGAAAGTTTAATTAGTACACTGAGGTAAAAAATTATGTGGAAAAGATAATGAAAAGTACAGTGATAAAAATATACACAATAAATATGAGGACTTTGATGAAGAAGTGGATCAAATTTCTTGGCTTTATTTGCAATTAAAATATGGAAACAAATATTTTTAAGAAAATGTTCTATTTCAGTTTTCTAAGGTGAGTGAAATAAGAGCATATTTGTATGACTATGGAGTGACCCAGTAAATTGGTTAGATGACAGGTGGAACTATTCATTCACATGTGTATAACCTGTGCAGCTAGAGACAGTGGAAGCATAAGCAGAGAGGCTGCTTTTCAATTGAGAGCATGAAATCTCCTTTTTAGTGGTGGTTTTCAGCAAGACATGATTTTTCTCTCTAGTGAGATATTCGACAAAGCTTAAAGATACTTTGGTTGTCACAACTGGAGAATGAAGGCTATATTTGTATCAAATGGGAGACACCAAATACCTCACTAAACACCCTAGAGCACACAGAACGACCTTTAGAACTCCTGACACCAAAGAGCACCAAAAGCTCAACATGTAAAAGAACCAGAGAAAAGTTTCTCTAATAATATGCACTGTATGAAAACAAGTGTAGAATTTATGGATAATCACGTGTGAAACCAGGGATCTCTGCACTTACATGAAGGCAATCACAGAATTATTGGACATATGCACAGAAAGAAGTCTCTGGGATTACTATGTCACTCGTAGTAAGAAGATAGGAACTTTATTGATGATGAAGAATGCAACAAAATATTTAAGGTTTACATTTGTAAGATAATGAAGGATATTTGGAAAACAGCAAAGAACTTTTTTTTATAGACGTGGATCACTTTATATTTCTTGAAGAAATAACCGTGACATAATCTTATGAAATGAGTACACATAAGCAATGTTAAATGGAGTTTTAATGATCAAATTACTTGAGAATAATCAGAATTGCACTACAGTGAATCAAGATTAAACAAACCTATAAAAGAAAAGTTAATATTTTATATCTACTCATATGTCTGTGTGATTTCATGAAGTCTTAGATGTTGTAGTGGCAATAATAATATAGACAAGAGAGGAATTGAAGAGAAATGTATGGGATTGAATTAATTGATTTTAAAGCTTTATTGTATTTCATGTTTAAACTGGGATATGCTATTTTTAGTTACTGTATGATACAATTTTGATATATAAGCATTAGGGTGTGGATAAAAATAAGTTCATCAAGCTTACATATATCGCTATTTTTACAGAGTGTTAATAACAAGGATATCACCTATTTATCAAATTGGTGATTAATTAAGTCCAGTGTGAGGAAAAACAGGGATACAGCTATCTGATCTTATTCTTCTGTAGTATATGTAGGACTTCTAGGGAAAGAAAGTTAGTAGTTTTGGCAAGGAAAAGAAACATTTATAAAGTCTTTTTTACTAGACTGTTCAAGGTGTTCTACAGCTGCTTATGAAGAACAAACCAGAAATCAGTAAATTTAAAGTAATAATTCTTAAGAAAATGTCATTCTCGCTACGTTGTTAACATTAAAAACCATATTTTATAACTGAAAGTACTCCTTTGTAAGTAAAGCAGCTGGAACTTTACTTAAAAATTGTGTCTTTAAAATAAAAATGTCCAAATTTCTCTTTACTTCATCCAGAATTTACCTCTGAAATTATTACTAGAGTTTAATACTGAGTAAAATTCTCGCTTTACCATGTGCTTTGACAACCCAACATACTTTGCAAGTTCAGGTTGCACTTCGCATCTGACTATCTCTTAAGATTTCCAGATTATAATAACCAATACATTTTCCTTTCCTGTAGAGAAAAGGATCAATGGGAAAAGTACAATAAAAATTTGATTCACAAATTGTGAGCTACCTGCCACTGGTACAAAGGAGAATACCAGGAAAATTCTGTTACTTGAATTTTATTAGCATGGGTATAAATGTCAATCTCTTTAATTAAAAAAAATTAAAACCAGGTCTCACTAACTAGTCCAGGACACCCTGGATCTTGCTATATAGCTCAGATGAGTTTGAACTAGCAAATGTTCTTCCTGCTTTAGCCTTCTAGACACTAAGAATACAGGTATGAGCTACCACATTCAGCTTAAAAGCCACTAATAGATAAGGATTTTATACTAAATGAAGATATTCATGATTAGATTTTATTTTTCATTAGAAAGGCTTCCTACCCCTCTCTGGCTCATTGGAGCAAATGGCATGCTCCCTTGAAAATGATTCAAGTTGTTGATTGTTTGAAAAACTATTCATGGAACTGAAAGACAAAAGGTAATGACTGAATAATGTGCCCATTTCATTAAAGATTTGGAAATTTACCATCATAAAAGTAGCAAGTCAATATTGGAACTGATTTATCAAATAATTACAGGAGACATGTTTCAATTCTATTATCTGGTGGAAAGGACCATTCCGGCTGCTGATCACGCATTAAAGAGCTGCAAATTTTTGAGATGACACTTTCAGATATTGTGGCACAATATCTCCTGCACTTGAGAAAGCAGGATTTGGTAGACTTGCAGTAAGGAAGTTAACTGATATAATCCTCTCCCAAATGGTGGTCTCCAAATAGTCTTTTTCAGAGTGCAAGTGACCTTACATACATGCTACTAGGTAAACATGGGCCAGGTAAAGTTCATCCAAACTAGAAGCCTTGTATATCTTTGGAAACTGGAAACAAATAGCCAGCTATAAAGGCTTAGTTATTATACACAGACCTATATGTAGGAAAATAGTTTCACATCATGAGCAAAACAGGCAGATAATAAAAATTAGAGGAAGAAATGGATATCCAGTTCATCTGGATCAATTTTCTTTCAAAGAAAAAGTGAATACTTTTAAAAAATAAAGTATACTTTGGTAGAATTCCCAAAAAGGAAGTGAAAATGTAACATGAACTTTTGAATGGAAGGGGGAGTACTGTGGCCCATTGTCATCTCTTAAAGTACTATGAAAAATTCACTTCACTTATTATGAAGACAGGGATATACAACAGAATATACTTGAATGAAGTGCTGAATTAACCCTTTCAGCTATGGCCATAGAAATGAGAAAAATGGAATGAGGCAGAGAAATTGGTTTACTCAGTCCAAGTCAAAGATTTCAGTTCATAGATCAAAAACAGGGTGAAATTGCCTGGCCTGGTAAACAAAGTGTCTTGTTATTGTTAGGATGCAAAGCTAAATATGCAATAAACCCTGTGGAAGCCAGGGTGAGCTTCACGAGTGCTCACATAGGAAACCTGAGAGTGCAGCGTGAATATGGGGCAGGAAACCAAGGCAAGAATGAACCTCCAGGTTGCAATGTGGTTTTGGAAAGGCTACTCTGTTATGCTACGTTTGCATACAAATATCTAGCTGATATTATATATTAATTCAGCATTGTTGTCCTCAGCTTTTTCACACAAGACTGCGGCAAGGCTCACTCTTCCAAAGTTTTAATTAGCCATGCTGAATGGGATCCTTTGGAATTTCTCTAGCCCTTACCATTAGGAGACACTATGCAATGCATAATTATAACGGACAACAAGAGATCACTGCTCTAATGAAGGAAATGGTTCAGAAGAAAGTTTTTCTTCCATTAATTTCCTTCTAATAGTGCTGCCTGGTCAGTAAGTAAGGTAGACAGTTCCCAGATATCAACAGCAGATTGTCACGAGAGTACACTTGAATACGTCAGGTGCACCTAATATGAGGAAGACAATACAGTGAATAAAGAAGGGCTAATACATCATCAAGAGTGACTTCACAATTCATGGGAATAGTATGAAATGAAGACGCATGGGCCCCAGATCAAAAGTTATTAAGAAATTCAATATGAAAACAGGCAGCATAGCAGTTCAGGACCTTTCTAAGCACAGGGCTCATATGACTTCATGCCATGTGGAGCCTTTCTTCTAAATCATTTCATATCTGCTTGATATCTTTTTTCCTATCCCAAATTCCTTGACCACAATTTGAAGCCGTGTGGACCTTGATACAAAAAATTAATACTTTTAAAAAATAAAGTGCACCCTGATAGAATTCTCAATAAGGAAGTAAAAATATGGTCTCAACCTTCAAATGGCAAGGGAGAATATTGTGGTCCACGACCATCTCTTAAAGTGCCATGAAAAATTCACTTCATTTATTATGAAGACAGGTATGTAGAACAGAATATATATGAACAAAGGGATGGTAACACAAATAAAGAATCAATTACGGTATTATCATAGATATCACTTAACCCACTCCCATATAAGTATAATATATGGAAGAGCAATTACCAATAAAAAAGACCACAACTATATGATTCTTCTTTGTTATCATGAAAATATACTTCAGAGCAAGAGATAGGAGAGTACTGAAGGTCCAGAATTATCCAACCTGCTAATAGAATCAGCATGATAAATCCTGCTACTATTAAAAGCACAGACAAATATATAAACTTCCGGGGAAATGTTATGAAGTAACTAGAGGCATTTCTTAAGCTATTAGAACTAACTTATTCCTTATAGAACCAGCCAGAAAAGAATTAGAAATTTTTCAAACCACTCCTCACCTAGGAATCTGTTTACTCTTTTTTATGAAAGTCACTAGAAAGAATTTGGAAAGGGAATATACCTCAATTACTAATTTAGGGCCTCTCTAATAAGTAACCCTAAAGCAATTTGCTTAAAACAACCTAAGTCTATCATTTCATAATTCTGGGCAAGAGTAGACCAAAATATTTTGGAAGGACTGTGCTAATTCAGAAAATTTTACAAAGAATTCCTTCTTGCAACTTTGAACCTTTTCCTGTTTCCATTTTATTTCTTGGCTTGTAGACATTTTTTAAACTCTGTTTGTATTTTACTATATTCTCTATGTTCCCCTTCCTTTTATGAGGACATAATGAGCTATAGGATTTAAGTCTCTCCCAAATCCAGTATGAGCTTATTTTAACTAAATATGCTAGAAATTTTCAGAGTAAGCTCAATCTTTGAGAGTCTGGGCAAAATATATATCGTAGGAAGATACTATTTAATTCTCTGTGTGTACTGAGACAAAGAACCATTAGAAGTACGATGGCAGGTGGAAGGAGACGCAATAGCTTCAGGCCTTTAGGATCCAATCCAATGGGTCAGATGATATTAGCGCATTCCTCAAAACAGAACCCATTGGGAAAAATTAAATGAGGCTATCAGTTCAGAATACTCAGAGTATTCACTCAAAATATGATTCTAGCACCCGTTTATTATATCCATTTAAAAGACACATTCCATTACATTTGCTGGGAGGCAGACAATGTCAACAGCAGGACCAACTGCATAATTTGTTTGACTGAATGAAAATGGGAAGTAATAGCTCTTTACTACATATTATTAATGATTGACTCAAATCATTTCATCTTCTGGTTAATAAGAGAAGTAGCTCATAAAATCCAAAAGCTTTCTAGAACAGGAGGCAGTAACAAGGAACAAAGGAAGGATATAATGATATATTCTCATATTTTTCCCACCTCCACATTCTTGCTTTGACTCATAATAGTTGCAAGTCCAGTTTTATAAGAATATGTATCAAAGGAAGATATATAAGTATCAAAGTTATTCTATCAGACCCTTTAATTTGTACCTCTTCTGAAAGGTCCTTCTACGTGGCCAAGTTGAGTGTAAAAGTGAATTTAGCTCTATTAGCAAACACAGGAAAGGCTTGACATGTTCTCCTTTTAATCTTTTAACATTTGTTTGGGCGTGCTAGCGAGGCTTCTGTTACTGGCTATGAGGGTAAATATTATGTGTGATGAGTTATACAGCCTGATGTTGGGAGGAAGTGTTTGGAAATCAGATGAAATCATAGCAGATGGGAGAGGTGTTTATAAGTAGATTACATTACCATGGAGGGAAGCTATTACAATATTTTCATGCAACAGCTCAGAGGAAAGATATAATACTTAACTATCCTTTGCCATTGTCATTGAAATGAATGGTTGCCATCCATAGGAATCTTTTGGCTTGATTTCTGCAGCACAGAAAATTGGACTCCTACTGATTTGGATGTTATACCATTACAATTTGGATAAAGTCAGTGACAAAGTGCCCCCTGATGACTCAGCTTATCAACAGTAAACTACAGCTATCACTTAGTTCCTAGGTTTTGTTTACCAATTTAGGACTTTGCCCACCTCAGAAAATGACCAGTAAATAATAGAGGATTCTGTACTTTGTGAATAAAGCAGATTTTCTGTGCTCTATGAAGTCATAAGTCATAATGATCCATTGCTAAGGCAGTTCCTTGGATGGAATAGAAAGCAGATAGTAGCTGTTTGCTTAGCAGGTCACAGCTCAATCTTATCTGTTTCTTTGAGCATATTAGCTTGTATGTGAATGTAATTTTTATAGAGAACATGGAAATACAATGCACAGAGCCTTGAGAATATGAATTTGGGTATGATTTGTTGCTCTAAAGTTACAAACAAACTCCCTCCACAGGCACATAGATGACATTTAGAGTAAGCCTTATGCCACAAGATGAAACTGTGTTTGGTGGTAGAATACACCTAAGTGCCTCATGGAGCACAGTATTTTGTGATGCAGATGTTTTTTAAAGTATGTACATTAATTAATAGGAAATACCAATAATATATGGGACTGGTTCACCAGTTCTAGCCCCATGCCAGGCTTCTTGAAAGACTTATAGGAAATGGTTGTGAGATATTGCATCTACTTGAAATAGTATTCCAGGAGGTGCATTATGTTGAAAATCACTTGCTACTTCAAATAGGGTCCTTAGGTTTTTAGATGATTCTGCTGTTACTGGACGTTGCTTTGAGTGGAAGACAGTTCTAACTGAATGCATTGAATGAATAATGATTCCACGATTCTCAATATCAACGCTGGGAGGAAAACTGCACCTACACCCAAGAAAAACTATTAATCACTGCAGGATACTATAGTTTTAAAGTTCAGTGGCAGAAAAAAATATAGAAAAAACTTAAAAAGTAAAATTTGGGGAAAGCAATTTTTATCTAAGTTATACTGCAATTTTATATTGGGCCTATATTATTGTTCTCTATCAGCCTAAGTAGTACAATTTTTTTTTTTATTTTAAACAATGTTGTGGAATTTGTTGAAATTTCATGGTTAAAGCATAATTCTCTGGTATCTCTGAGATTTTGGTGAAGAAAGATGGGCTTTTTTGTGACATGACCCATGATAACTAGTGCTCAAATAAACCAACACTAAAATAAAATTTTCACACAATTTCATCTGCGTGAAATAGATACTACTTTTCCATAAAATTTTATCAGAAAAAATTAAGTATTGAATTAAATGTTCCCACAGACATATAGAATGATGCAAATAACTGAGGATGGTTGAGGGAAGAGTAACTGAGTTAATAAATGAACATCAATAGAACTCTATAGGTGATGTTAAGGGGTAACATACTCTGTATAGTAAATTCCTACTCTCTGTTGAATGATTTCAGTCAAGGTCAGAGCATTAGTTAGCATGGGTGAAATGTGAGAGAAAATGTTTTAGACCAATAGCAACAATATAGCAGAACTATCAGGCACTGAGGTATTAACCAGGGTAAGAAGCTGAATTAGAAGGAAAAGTCTGTCATTCCTTTCCATTTCTGAAAGGACCTCACAGAACTGAAAGAAATCAAGTGACCCTGTAGGAGTGTACACAAATACTAATGATGAAATTCCTACCAAACAAAGGAATCTGCATGTTTTTCTCATAAGAAAGAGATTATTTAGGAAATGTGTTAGCAAAATGTGCCTGTTTAGAATCTTACATGCTTAATAAAGGAAGAATGCATGTGTTTATAGAATGTGACTCTGAAAAATGTCACATCTGCCACATAATCATCTGTGTGAGAGAACTACTGCATTTGAAGACTGCAAAGTCTGTCTACATATAACGTTGATATCCACACAACGCTTAGAAATCTCATCTACCATTCTGGAAGGAGGGAACGGTATATGACGACCACAACTCTTAACCATTCTTTGCTTTGTTGTTTGTGCCTAATGGTTGCCTACGTTCTTCAATTTCCTAGTAAATCTTCATATTCTGTGAAACCTGATTTCACAATCCAATCATTCTGGGGGCTGGGGATTTAGCTCCGCGGCAAAAGCGCCTGCCTGGCAAGCGCAGGGTCGTGAGTTCGGTTCCCGGTACCGGAGAAAAACAACAAAAAAAAAAAAAAAAAAAAAAAAAAAAACAATCCAATCATTCTGTCCTATTTTAAGAAATGGTCCCTTTGTAAAATAATGATTTCAGAAACCTCAAAATATTTCTCAGTTTTAAGTTTAAAGGAGATATGTACCCATATGATTTTTAAATTGTCGCAGAAAATAAAAATAAATAAAAGCACTATAGAATTTTAAAATGATAGAATTTCATGAAACAAGCAATAAATCAAGTGGAAGAAATAATATCTATGCATAATCAGGATTGAGTGCAGATGCCACAATGAAGTTGCAAAGTGGCTAAAGGAATACAGTGATCCCTCACCTATCACCGGGGTTGTGTTCCAGAGACCACCTAAAATAGGTAAAAATCCGCAAAGTAGTGGTGTTATATTAATTTTATTATTTATATATGTATACATACTAAGGTTTTAAAAATCCTTCCCACACTCCTATAAACCTTTCCCACTCTCTTATTAACCTTTCCCACACTCTTATAAACATTTCATATGCTTTAAACATAATGAGAGATGCTGAATGTATGGGTACAGTGCGGAAGAGCAAACAGATGCTACGGTAACTAAGCCAATCAGGATACAGAACACACTACTGTGGTTTGCCACCTTCCATCCCATCAGCTATAGTATGAGGTACACAGGTCTGCATACTGGCAAACTTGTGCAAGCGGAAGTGGCATACTGCATTTCCATGGTGTATAGTATGGTATTTACCTGCTGATGAAACAAATACTGTATTTTATTTTGATTTAATATTATTTTATTGTTTGAATTAACATTTATATATTGTTTTAAATTTTTAGACATAAATAATTAAAAATAGAAATATTATATAAATACCTATATACCACAAAATCCCACAGTAGAGTGAAAACTCTGTGATACAGAATTAGATACACATTTTTAAAACCCTGTTATACCTGAAGCCACAATAAGTGAACCACAATATAACAAGGGATGACTGTAATAGTACCATATAAAATTGAGTGATTATTTAAGATTTTGTTTGGAAAAGCCTCCCTGTTTGAAGAATGCAAGGGATGATGAAGAATTATAACTACAGAGAACTATGTGCCATGAGGTAGAGTGGGGTAGTGTCTTCTAGAATCTAAACCATGTCTGCTTGAGAGGGTAGAAGGAGGGGCTGTGAGGTGTTCTGAACCTTGGAATCTTATTAGTTTAGCACAAGGATCCAAGGGACAGGAAACTCCTACTGTGAAAGGCAAATAGGAAGCTATTTTCCTTTTGTAGGACTGCATTGCAAATATTCTGTTCTGCCTTTGTAGTGTTTAAACAGTCATAAACAATAAGTACAGTACGAGAGTTCTTGAATATTCATGAAATTTTTTAACTAAAAACAGCTGGAAACCAAGACTTGTTTTATTAGCTACATTGTGCTTATCTCTGCTTAGTAAATCTGACCCTGGTTAGGTGAATGATTCTCCATTCATTTCAAATTGTTCCATGTGCTCAAGGAAAATAAATGAAATCAAAATATGTAGGAAAAAAATATAAGTAATGGGATACAATACTGATGTATTTGTGGGGAGAAGAGATCTTCTCTTACCCTATGAAATGGAAGGAAAAAAGCTAAGAGCAGATAGAAATAATGCAAGAATATATAAATGAAAGAGGTAGCATTATTTTGGAAAATAGAAGGAAAGTTACTCTTCCAACTGTGAAAGGATCAAACATGAACTTGACTGTTTGAAAGCTGGAGAAATGTTTGGAATATCTATGGTACAATAAGGAGAGGGAGGGATGGAGGCAGGGAAAGAGAAAAGGAGCAAGGAGGAGAGAGAAAGAGAGAGAGGAGAGTAATCAAAACTTCAAATATTTTGAAGCGATATATGGAAAAGTGACCCAGACAGATTGTCCCTCAAAAACAAATAAATAAAAAAAAAAACAAAAAAAGATCATCAACTGTATTCTGGGAGGATACACACATTTTTAATAGATACATTTGCTATCCTTTACCCTTTGACTTTCAAAACATAATACTATAAAAGCTATAAAATATTTAAATATTATAAAAATTGCAAAATTATAAAAACTGCAAAATTTTATAAAAATTGCAAGAGGAAAATTAAACATATGAAAATAATTTATGTGCATTCTCTCTCTTTGTTGTGAGGCAGCCTCTTTTGCTGTGAGCTCACACCTGTTGCGTGGGTAGAAAGAAATACGCCCTGCCTACTCTGTCCTGCAGGAGCTTCAGTAAAGTTGCAGAAGAGCGTGAGAGACATGGAAAGTGTGTGTTCCACTTCTACCACAGCTTGGTATAGAGCTGTTAGAAGCCAACACTACCCTCAATAGGGGTAAGTAGATTTAACAGCCTTAACAGATGGGACAATGAATCAGGGAATCAAAATGGGCATAGAATACACCTGGAATCACTGCTGCATTGCAAGGCTCTATATAAACACCTATTGTGCTGTGCTAGCAGCTCTTAAGTCCATATTGTATTTTCTGACCAATTGTGCAATGGAGCTAACTGTAGTACTCATGTTCCTCTTCTCCTGCTTACTAGGTGTGCATCTCACGTATGAAGCAAACGACAGTTTGGATAGCAGCAGTTGTGTGGTAACAAAATCATTGACCTATACCATAAGGAACTCACAGGACCACTACATGCCATAATGTGGGGTACTATTCACAAATCACATAACATGTAATATAGTGCATACTGCAGACAGAGGTGCAGAGAGTGCTTTGATTCTGTGGCTGACATCTGCTTTCAGCGATTCTCCTTCATTAGCAATGAGGTCTGAAGCAGGGGACAGTTATGAGTGGGGGTGGTCATGGGGTTATTGAACTGTTCTTACAGGCTCCAGTAATATGTGAGGAAGTCTTTGGATTTCTCCAAGACACCTACAGTTGGGACATATTCCTCTACAACCTGGTGCTGTACCACAGAGTGAAAGCCCGAGAGAGGAAGATGAGCTTTGGTATCTTGGTAGAAAGAGCAGAAGAAAACATTCACCATCCTGAACTCACTGTTCAGACTCATTGCTCACTTATGATTTTTTTTAAAAATGGCATTTTGCTATATATAATGCTATACTCAATATTATTCACAAATGTTAAACCTCCCATGCATTACATTTCTTTTGGTATGATAATATATTTCACTTAATGTGTTGGAGGAAAGTTAATAGAAATTAAGCAATTTTGGGGTGTGGGTCTAGCTCAGCGGCACAGCGCCTGCTGGCAAGTGCGAGGTCATAACTTTGATTCCCAGCACCGGAAACAAACAAAAAAACAAAAAGAAATTAAGCAATTTTAACTTTCTATTTAGTATGAAAGTTTTAACAACAAGAAGTTCAAGGTGTATGTAAATGCCACGGCAAATGAATAGAAAAGAATAAAGGATATTTTCAGTGATTTATATTTTTAATGGTATAACAAATACTATCACAAGCATATATTGTTTTTAAATATCATATCTTATTTTTAATCTAGGACCTAAACATAATCAAGTACAAAGTAAATATTTCTTTAAATTTTATAAAAGACTAAGCAGATGTAGAATATTTACCTCCAAATTAATTGGGAGAGCATCATAGTGTCTTATAATTAAGTTGCCTTTAAATATGCTTGAACCTTCAGGCAAACATCTGCGGGTATTTGTTTCCACATGTTCCAGAATGATGAGGCGATTTGAATTCAGCAAAAATTTTAATAGCTTGAGTTGCAACCACAATTATCCTAAGGGAATCTGGTAGAAATGCATTCAAGAAAAGATGAACAACATCTCCTTCTTTTATGCTTTGATGTAGAAAGTAATTGTTCATAACCAGACTCTTTATGAAGATAAATGATGGGTATAAGGAATAATCTAAAGATGCCCTCAAGTACAGGAAAACAGAAATGCCTCTCCCCTAAAGAAAAATGTCTTCTTACAGCTCTAATTCCACTTTAAATTTTGCATGCAAAATTAAGACTGAAAATATTCTAAAAAATCACAAGAAGCTGCATTCCAACCACAACTGTGGTGTCCATTCAAAATATCTGAAGCCATTTGTCTTTCTGAATTGCAGCCAATATAAAGCTTTTGCACACAGTACTAAACAGAAGTGAACACCAGTAACACCTCCAACGTGCATATATTTTGTGCTAAAGAAACAGCTGTTACTTGATGAAAAGTAGATGAAGGATGCCCAGCATTTTTTTTTAAGTTATCACCCAAACAAGGGTTGTTTAGAACCAGATGCTATAATTGAGAGTGGTCTGTTTATTTCAGTTGGGGGTGTTATAAAAATGTTAATAAGATGTTTTATGTTCATTGCATGGTGATATTTGACTCCTCAATGTGTTCTATATAACCACTGACTGTTGTTTCTATAGACTTATTATTTGCATAGATCATGGAAAAATAAATAAGGTAAGCAGCAATGCACTCTTACAGCAACCTAATGGAGCAGAGAGGAAGATAGTTACATGGTTTTGCAAATAATATTCAGTACACACTTAGAAACACTAAAAGTGTCTTATCTGTTGAGACATATCCTCTTTATCATTTCCTTAACAATTATCAACCTGATAAAAGAAACTATACTATCTAAAAGGCTATACTATACCCGAACATCTAAGTAAAGTCAGGATTTCTAATTATTGAAATGGATTGCTACCCAAATGGTGTTGCCTGCCTTCCCCTGTATTTTACAGGTTTCAGGCAATCACTCAATATATATTATGCAAATTATATTAATTATATAGGAAAAATCTTCTTATAAAAATTACAATATTTCAGAAACAAAGCCTTGTTTAAATATCGTTCAAGTTCAGTATCTTTGTTAAAAATCACCATTGTTTGCACTTCTGTGGTTATTTGGTTCACACATATTTAATGCATTAATAAATATATGTACTTTTATCTATTCAAACATGAATAACTCCTTGTGTGTCTGCATTCCTTAAGTCAAATACTACCAAACAGATTCTTGTGAAATTATCTTTCTAAGCTATATTTAATAATACAGAGAGTAAAATGAGGGTAATGAGTGTAAAATTACAATGAGAGTAAAATTAAGGTGAATAATGATAAAATAACATTAGCCAAAATTATCTGGCCACGTACATGTGCTATAGAACATTCTCATTTAATCACCATAACAACCTCATGCAACCGATAATGCTGTTTTCTCTATTTTACAGACAAAAAGAAAAATGATTGTCAGTAGTTTACTCAAGGTCAAAACAGAAGAAGCAAACCTAATGATTTGAATCCAGATAGATTTGCTTTCAGAGACTACATTGTTAACAATTATGCTGTTATGGCAGAATGTAGTTGATGTAATGGACTGATATTTTATTTTGCTTTTGTACACAGAGGTAGTAGTTGATATACTGGGTAAACTTTTTACTTAACATTTATATGCTGATGGGTATTCAGAGTTATTTTTTAATCAGCACACGATTGCAGCTAGTATTCTTGCCCAATCATCTACAAAGCATTTCTAAAATTATACAGTAAAAAACTTGTCTATTATTTATAAAGTATAGAATATATGAAATTGCTTTCAAAATAACTATTGATTATTCACTTACACCACCAAAATTTGAGCCCACCCTCTTTCTTACAATATCAAAAACCTCAATATTTTTTGTCAATCTGTTTTTGAAAAAATCATCTTTAAATGTTCAGTTCATGACCTGATTATTAATATTCATCCATCGATATTTCCTCTACTTGGATGGATTTTATTCCTTCCATTTGCCTTCTTTTCTATAGTTACTCCCAAAACTAGCTTAGATGTCCATTCATTCAAAGAAACTCCCTGATGCCTCACACCCAAAATGCATTTTTCCTACTTTTGTTTTACGTACAAAGTTAGCTACACTTTTTAAAAAGAGAATAAAATAAAAAAAAACAACAGACAAAAACAACACAAAAATAATAAAAATGATGCAGAATTTCAAAGCAAGAGGATAAGGAATTAATGATGGCTGTTACGTTACATATTGTTATCTTAAACGAAGTTGTTCAGGTTAACAGATGTAATACTGCAAGATTGGAACAACTAAGACAAGGGAAAGGACAAAAGAAAGAAAAAAGGAGGGGAAAATATATATAAATATACAAGGATAGCTGCAATAATTGTCCTGCTGATGTCTATCAGTGTATTCAAAAGAACAGTTGATGCTTAAATTTTTTGACCAGTTTCTCATGCTTATATTTGGTAATCTGAACAAATAATTTGAAGACAATAATATGCAATATAACAACCATTTTTGAATGCCTACCAGCTTGTTGAGTGAAACTCTGAATCATTTCTAATGCTTTTTCATTATTTTTTACTATCTTTAATAATTTTATCAGTCTTGTATTCTTACATCCGGTTGTCTACACCTTTTTATGAAATATCTTTTTACATTGTCTAATTATTATTTTCAGCAGGGCATGGTGGAGCATGCCTGTAATCCCACCACTTGGAGGCTGAGGCAGGAGGATCCTTGTGAATTTAAGGACAGCCTGGGCTACAAAGTGAGCTCAAGGTTAGCCTGAACTGCATAGCGAGACCCTGTCTCAAAAAGACAAAAAATTTTTTAAGAAATATAATTGTTAGTTTCATATTATCTAATTTTTCATATAGTCTTTGGAGAATAGTTTATGATTATTATTTTATGACATATATTACTCACACTCTTTCAGGTAAAGCTAAAAATTAATAATAGAAATTAACAAAAAATGATATAATAAAGCATAATTAGTTTATGTTTTAGTTAAAAACAGAAAGCAGACCACCTACGGGGATATTGGTTTTTAACCTCAAACTTTGTTTTAATGTAGTTACAAGGTAATTGGGGAAGAATTCTGACTTTGAACAATATTTATATAGAAAAAATTTCAGCTGCATTGCTGAACAACTGTGCAAAGAAGAGCAGATTTTAAAATTTTGTCATTTGCTTTGTACTTTTTTCTAAAATAAGGGTATAACTGTCCATCTAAAAAGATATATTAAATGACATACTAAATGAAAGAATTGTAGGGGAAGGGATTTAGCTCAGAGGCACAGCGCCTGCCCTACAAGCACAAGGTTGTGAGTTCGATTCCTGGTACTGGAAAAAAAGAAAAAAGAAAAAAAGGAAAAATTGTCATAAATGAAAAAAAAAATAACATACTATAGAGAAAAGTTGAAATAAATGAAAAAATGAAATTGAAAAATGAAATGAAAAAATTAAATGACATAGTATAGAAAAACATTGTCTCAGAATCCCTTACTCCACAAAGAGTAATGGCAGTTCATCAACTCTGTAAAAACTAACTTGATTATTGGCATTTAGAAAAAAAAAATCAAATGTTTGATTTTCAATACCATTAATGTTTTAAAACTCTGTAAATTCTTACCGTCTACAAAGAGCCAGTGAAAACTCAGGAGCAGGTAGCTCATTATCTCAAAATACCCTCATTCCGTAGAACAATTCATGGGGTCAGTAATTTCCTGCAGTCTTGTGAAAGAAAATATATCTGATGTAAATAATTTTGATGAAAATACATACTTTACTTTTCTCTTAGATATTCACAAAAAGGTTAGCATATTAACAGTGTAAAATGCAAAAACTATGTTTAAATTCATGCCATGTTTGAATATACATGTTCTTCAAGAATTCATACAAAGTATGATACAAATTCATGTTTAAAATGACGATAACATTAAGAAGCAGACCTACTGCAGATGCATACGTTCCTCTGGCTTTGCCTTCAATAATAGGTTGAACGGCCTTAACAGAAGAACTAGCAGATTGCTGCTTTGGCCTTTCTTATCTCCCATCATGTGAGGATACAGCGTTTGCCCCTTTTGCACTTTTCCGTTCTTCACCTTGTGAGAGGACTTCTTGAGAAACTACTATCAGAGGAGTAAGTCCTCATAGGAAACTGATTCTGTAGTGTGTTGATACTGTACTTGACAGTCTCAAGAAATAAACATCAATGAGTTATAAATTAATATTTTTATAGCAGCCAGACTGAACTATAACACTAGTATTTAAAAAAAAAAACTAAAAAAGGAAAAAAATTTCTCCCCATGGAACACTGCATATGTAGGATATAGGAGCTTCAACCACGTGGTTTCTTATGGAAATTAGTGTACAGATATATTTTCAGAAAAATGGCATAGATGTATGGATATTTCTCAGATGGCTATACAAAGTGCTCTTTTCCAATATTTCTTCCCCGTAGAATCAATGATGCCCACTTTGGAAAATATCTCAGTATCTTCAACATTGTCTCTTTGGGTGTTCTGTACTCATTGCGGTCAACCATAGCTATGTGTGTCTGTATGCAGCAGTTTCACGTTTAACACAAAAGATGAGAAACAGAGTTTGGGGTTTTTTGAAATATTTTTTCTGGTACCAGGGATCGAATTCACGACCTTGTGCTTCCTGGGCAGGTGCTGTGCTGCAGAGCTAAATCTCCAGCCCCACGACACAGAGTTTAGAAAACCAATATCTCTGTAATACAATTTCAGCTGCGTTGCTGAGCAGCTGTGCAAAGAAGAGCAGATTTTAAAATTTTGTCATTTGCTTTGCACTTTTTTGTAAAATAGGAGTATAACTGTCCATCCAAAAAGATAAATTAAATGACATACTAAATGAAAATAAACATGGGGCTGGGGATTTAGCTCAGCTGCAAAGCGCCTGCCTGGAAGTGCAAGGTCGTGAGTTCAGTTCCTGGTACGGGAGAAAAACCAAGAAACCAAAAAAAAAAAGAAACAACAACAACAAAAAAGAAAATAAACCTAGTAGCTGTTACATAGGAAAACATTAATAAATCATGGCTATTGTTACTTCAATTAAGACTATTCCCTACATAGGATAATCTCATCTCACGATCTCTCTTTGCATATAATTATATATGCAAAGGCCACTTTTACCAAGTAAATTCAAGTTCCAGATCCTTGTGTAAAATACATATGTCTCTTCACATATCAATACATATTGCTTCACAAGGGGCGTGCAGCCTAAGAAACTCATCATTGGGCAATTTCAACATTTCATCAATATGATAGAAAGTACTTCTGCAAACTAAGAGAGCTACAGCATCACAAGGTAAATTATGATGACTGTCATACATATAACACATTGTTAACCAAAACATCATTATGCGTCATATGTCCATATCTATATATCTATATCTGTATCTATATCTATCTATCTATATATATATATACACATACACATTTAAATGAAGGCAGAACATCAAGCAGTTCTCCAGTGGCAAGTACCAAATTTAGAATATTAAAGAAAAGAAAATCCCACCCTTCATGAAGATTCCTGTGAAGTATAGGATTATAAAAAATAAACAGAATATACGTTGAAATGTATGTGTTTTCTGGAAAAATTAAAGTGTAGAAGGATATATATAAATAATGGGAAATTATAAGTTGAATTAATTTAAAAAGTCCGTGACTCGGTTTTAAAAGTAATGTGTGAATAAATGATCAATAGTCTGAAGTAAAAAAACAGTTTTATTTTACATTCCCAATGACTTGTGATTCAATGCATTCTACAGGTTCAGCTTCTGGAAGAGACAAAGAGAATAAATTATGAAAATTCTGAAAGTGAGGCCATAAGATTTGATGAAAGGTTGAAATGCAATATAAGAGGAAAGCATCGGGAATGATACCAAGATTTCTGGGCGCAGCCAAAATGTAATGCTTGAATAAAGTTTGCATATGCCAGTTTTGAGATGTTTATTTGCCTCCCAAACAAAGATGTTGCAGGAAATTAGAGTTAAGAGCATGGCACTGAGAGAATAAACCAGAGCTAGAGGCACACATTTGCAAGTTGTTGGTGTAAACAGGGTATTTTATGCTATCAGTCTGCAAGAAATCATCAGTGGAGTGAATGTGGCTATTGAAGACTCCCAAACACAGCCTACAAAAAGAAATTCACCTGGGAATCTGAGCAACTTCTGTGAAGATAACAGCATGCAACATAATAACCACTGTTAATTTCCTATCATCTTGTTTGAAATTCTGTTTCATTTTTATTGTTTTTTTTTTTTTTTTGGTTTTTTTTTGTCTCTCGCTTTTTGTATCTTTAAGATAAAAAAATCAGGAAAAATGAAAATATAGAAAAAAAGCTAATAGAAGATATGTTTTAGAAGCTGAAGAAGAAAGCCTTATGTTTTGTTTTGTCATTTTGATTGTGTGCTTTGTTTCTAATACAAGCAAGTGCTAAGCTAAATGATATTAACACTTAAAAAAAAGAGAGCACAAAATCAACTTTGGCTTTAGCAACGTGGAAATCATGGATGTCCTTGAAAAGAACATTTAACTGGAGTAATATATATTTGTTACATCAACAGTAGCTCTTTTTATTTCTATAGTGATTTATCATTATATATACTAGTCATAGGAATGCTGTCATTTTTTAATACTCAGTTATCATCAGCCTGGCCATCACATAAATGCACTCAGTATTCTATGAACAGTTAGTTACCTCTTCTACACATTCATATTTTATCCCTTTTTTTCTGAGGCCACTTTGAGTCTTTCAAACTCTTTATGAATTATACTTTCCTAAAGTTTTTCTTGTCCTCCAATGACTACTTTTGATTAGAGCAGTGTATGTTGTTTTATCTTGTGTTTTATTCTATTCTACTTAAAACTTTGTATCTTACTGCCTTATTATGCTTTCCTTTATAATAGACTATCTTTTGCCTAGGAGACACTAAGTTGCTGTTGTTTGTAGGGTAGATTTTTCAGAACTTGACAGAACTTTTCAAACTCTAGAATGTAAAAAATAAAATTGTGCAATGACTTATTAAAAATTCATTATTACCTTAGTGTATTGCCTTTTTACTTTCTTACTTGCATCTAAAATGTATGATCTTTGTTGGGCCATATCCCAATTGTTTGTTTTAACCTATTTCCAAGTTTACAATAATTCTTCTGAATCTTCTGGCCCCCCCCATCAAGTGCATTTAAACCTTTAAATCTCATCATGTGTCTGTTTCTCTTCTCCTAACCCATGCCTGCTCAAAAGATTAAGAATTCCGTTCCTCTCCCATGGGTTCTTGTGTCTATTTGATTTCACAGCATTAAGCTTAACTGTGCAATTTAAGCAATAATTATTACTTGTATCTGTTTCTTGTTTTTTTTGAGACAGGATTTTGCTAATCTAGTTTAGGTGGTCCTTGAACTCATGACAATCATCCTGCCTGGTTAATACTCACATTTTATATAACAGCTATTGACATTTTATTGCTACAGGTTTCAAGTTAGCCTTCTCATTTAACTTGTAGAGAACTGCTCTTACTAACCAGTGAAATTACATAAAATTTGTTCAATATTCAAAAACTGCCTGGCAAGCGCAAGGTCGTGAGTTCGGTTCCCGGTACCGGAGAAAAACAAAAAAAACAAAAAAAACAAAAAAAACAAAAAAAAAAAAAAAAAAAAAAAAACTATATTTTTTCTGTGAATTTACCTACTATTTGTTTCTGCCTCTCATGTGATATTTACCTAATGTTAGCTTTAACCTGGTTATAATTTACCTGAGGTGAGTTCTGGGATAGCATTTAGGGCAAAGGTGGAGAACAGGAAATATATTCCTTAAAAAATAAATCCTGACTTGACCTCCAAGTAAAGAGAATTTTGTAAATAATTTCACCTAATTATCAACTAGCTGGGTTTTTTTTTTTCCCCCTTTGTCCCCTCAAGTCACACTGGAATTCAAATATACCTCTATTTCTTCTCCTAAAAGGTAATTAAATGTACTGTTAAGCCAAATCACAACTAAAATTTAATATCACAAAAAATATTTAAACATTCTAGTTTGTTACTAATCTTTCCTCTTTCCTTGGTCCCTTCCTTCCTTCTTCTCTTCCTTTCTTCTTCCTTTTTATCTTTTCTTTCCTTTGTTCCATTCTTCTTGCTTTTCTTGGTAGACTTATGTAGTTTCGCTTGTATACTGAGAGCAAAAGGAATTTTGCCTGGTCGCAAATATCTTAGGGACAATGAATGTACATAGCCTCTTATGCAACTTTAGCTGTAATTATTAGACTTTTAAGAAATAATGTATTGATAGATATGTGTCTTGCAAAATTAAAATAATAACTATGTTTATATATTCTTTGAGGCTGTCTTCTCTGTCATTTTCTTTAGAAATAACACACATGATTTTTCTCATGTAAAAGCTTATAAGATCTCAACATAATTATATATGCTTTCATCTAATTTAAAACTTTCCTATTGTAGGAAATTTGGCATTAAAATACATGAAAACGGCATTTTTAAATCAAGAAACCTTGTAAGCTTTAATTGAAAGTACATAAACTAAAAGTACTTTCTTTTAGAAAAACTGTGAAATAGTCAGTTTAAATATTATTGTAGGCAGTAAAAACATTGAATAAAAAGGTCCTAGTAATGCATTTTGATACTTCTTTAGGATAAATTAGTTTAATCACATGTTGTAGAAAACTTCATTTCCTCTTTATTTTCTTTCCAATATTCATATAGTAAATGCAGTGTTCCTTGAAGTAAGGAATATTTATTTTTCTGTATGGACATTTGTAAGAAAAATTACAATTTCTAAAAAAGACTTCAAGTGCTTATTGTATTTTCCTATAGCTATTTATCCATTAGCCTGTCAATCGTTAGGAAAGTAAAAATCAGTTAACAAAATATCAAACACTGTGTTAGTCTTCACTCACACATTCTTATCCACCTAATTCACAGCATTTGAGTGTACGCTTGTAAATTCACAAGGTTTGATTAATTGAATAGCAATACCTGCTCACCTTACTCTGCTTTTACTCTACACAAATCTAGCTATTTATGCCAGTGTGGGTATATTTGGAATAAAATTGATAAAATTCAATCATTAATGTGTAGGGCTTTTAGATCATCACTGTAGATACTATATTAATAGCAATGAAATTTTCAGGTGAAACCTGAAATTTTTAGATAATATATTTCAAAATAAAATGTTGAATAGAATGTATAAATATTTTGAACATACATAGCCCTATAGACATGAGAAATACATGTTAGCTAATTTTGTACATTAATGCCAAATATTAGGTGATTGTAAAGTGACTAAATCAAATATTCTAGCCAGTCAATTCAGAAGCAAAATTTTTATTTAAAAACATCAGGAGACATTCATGCTAACTCATACACAATGTTTTTAAAATCATATTGATGTTTGTAAAAATAGATTTTTGAAAAATAACAGAGAGATTTTATGTCCTAGAGTAAAGTGCCTTAGAGGCATTTTTCTCATATGTCCTGTCAAAATATATACTAGAAACATAAGTGGATGTCTGAGTAATAATTCATTTACTTTTATTTGACTTATCAGATTTTACTTTTCAAAATAGGATTTGACATCAGTGATGTCTTTTCATTGAATTTGTTTATACTATTTACTAATATAACCAATGTGCATGTCCAGTTGTTTGACAGAAAATAAAACTATTTTAAAGTGATTAGTCCTTAAATGAGTTATATAAAACTATATAATCAAAGAAAATATAATATATAAAACATAACTATTGCATGTTTTTTCCATCAAAATTTAAAAAATAATCCAAGTGTCTGAGTTATGTGAAGATATCAAGATAAGGGTTTGTGGAAAATAGTAATACTGTTAGAGTCTGTAATGAGAATTCAAAATGGGATATACTAAAAAGAATTTGGAAAATCTTTAAACACATCAGGTAAATGTTTCCTGTTTTTAAAAGTCTTATAAAATTACTTAGGAAAATGTAAAATTATAAAAATATATGAGTTAGTTTTTCAATTCAGCTGGTAGAATGCCATTCAACTGTCTAAAACATTTCTGGATTTCTTAGGACTCCTACCATAAAGCCTGTGTGTGTGTGTGTGTCTGTGTGTAGGAATGTACTAAGGTTTGATTCAAGCTACTCACATATTACGATAAAGAGATCTTCAGCCTTTTTTTCCCTAACTTATTTTTACAGTAAAGATCAATATTAGCTACTGAATAAATAACTTCTGAAATTTTGTTGAATGGGTTAGTAAGTGAATAGAAAATGTGGATTAATAGGTATGGAGTCACACTCTGTGATCGTTAATGATGTTTACTTTAAATGTACTGGTAAGAAAGTTTTTCTATATTCTCTTTCCTCTTAGTGGTCTTATGAAATATTCTTTCCAGCCTAAATAGCTAAAATTAAGATGTTTTTCTAAAGTCAATGGTTCAGCTCTTAATTTTTATAAATGTGCTCAGTGTTAAACTAGGCCAGATTCTAATGCTGCTTAGGTAGTCACATATCAAATGTGCAGGTAGGTACTAGAGCAGTCAGTCCATGAACTGCTGGCACTATGGTTCATGTCTGGGCTTTACTTGTGCCCTGCACCCCTGGAGGTCACAGACCCAGACAGTCATGGTCACCACCAGTGCAGCTCACGTCTGGCTTCTGTGTATGCCCTGAGCTGCCTGGAGACACAGAACCAGGCTGTCTGCAATCTGTCGACATCATGGCTCACAGCTGAATGGTGAAAGAACCAGGTATTTCACATCTGCTTCCTGGGGGCAGAGCAGGTTACCCAAGAGCCTGCTGCCTTTACAGTTTGAGTCTTTGCCCTCCATGTGCCCAGTGCAGACAGAAGATACTGACTCAGAAGGCCCACGAACTGCTAACACCAGGGTTCACATTTGGGCCCTCCCTGTGCATGCCCTGCACTTCCTGAGGTACTAGAACAGGCAATCCATGAACTGCTAGCACCACAGTTCACATCTGAGCTTTACTTGCACCCTGACCTCCTAGAGGTCACAGACCCAGGCAGTCTGTGATCACCACTTCAGCCCACATCACGCTCCTGTGCATGCCCTGAGGTGCCTGGAGACAGGAATCACGTGGTCCAAAATTGTTGACCCTGCATTTCATGTCTGGGTTCTGCCTGCACCCTGAACTGCCTGGGGACACAGGACCACTGGTCCATGATTGTGCCAACAGTACAACCCACTTCTGGATTATACATGTGCTCTTAGCTATGAAGGGACACTGGATCAGATAGCCTTCCATTGGCTGACAACACAGTTTGCATTTGACACCTAGGAGAATTAGGTACACTTCACCATCTGCTGGAACACCCTAGACTAAGCAGTGCATCTCAGTGGACATGGAGGGGCAATCCTGACCACCAGGAAATCTATATACATATATATATATGTAAGATGGTTTCCTATATATATATATGTAAGATGGTATATATATATAAGATGAACATAGGCAACATCTGGAAACATTAACTGAAAAATATAGGAATGAACTAAGACACCTGAAACTGATTAAAAGAGACACCCAGGAAATCAAAGATTCCATTGAAAGCTGACAAAATCGTTTTAACAAAGCTGAAGATAGAATTTCATATCTTGAAGACAGCATGGCAGCTAGCGATTATGAAAGAAAGGATTTCTTAAAATCAACAAGGAACCAGAAAAAATAGTCAACAGCTGCAAGACAAGGCAAAGAGGAATAATATAAGACTAGTAGGAGTCAAGGAAACAGTAGGAGGCAACACAACTTACATAAAAAGAATATTTTCAGAAATAATAGAAGAAAATTTCCAAAACATGGAAACAGAATCTGATATACAGGTAAATGACGCATATAGAACTTCAATTAGCCATAACCAAAATAAAACTACACCCCAACATACAATAATCAAGATCCCAGATCTCCAGCAAAAGAGCAGAACATTAAAAGCAGCTAGAAAAAAGGAAGAGATTACCTACAAAGGAAAGACCATCAGAATCACAGCAGACTTCTCAACACAAACTATCCAATCGAGAAGAGCTTGTAGCAAAGTATCACAGTCCCTGAGACAAAACAGCTTCCAACCAAGGCTGATGTATCCTGCCAAAATAACCTTCAATTTAATAGAGAAATAAAATATTTCCATGACAAAGAACAACTGAAGGACTTCTGAGTGTCAAACCATCTTTGCAAAGAGTAATAAAAGATATTCTAGATGGAGGAAAAAAATGATCACAATTTCAAGAACAACAATAGAAAGAAATCATCAAGAAAAGCAAGCAATTAAACAGAAAAAGTAGGAAACCAATAGCAAGTAAATAATGTGACAATGAGAAGCCAACACATACCAGTTATAACCATAAATGTAAATAGGTCTCAATTCACCAGTCAAAAGAAACAGACTGGCAGAGTGGATTAAGAAACAAAATCCAACAATATGGTATATACAGGAAACACATCTTACTCAAAAGAAAATCCATAGATGGAAAGTCAAAGGATGGAAAACAATTCTCCATGCAACAGGAGCCCAGAAAAAAGTACATGTAGCTATTCTGCTCGCAGACAATGTAAACTTCAAACCAACAATCAAAAGAGATAAAAAAGGTCACGACATACTTGCTAGGGGAAGACTGCAAGAGGAAGAGATAACAACCATAAACATGTAAGCACCAGGGGCTGGGGATTTAGCTCAGCGGCAAAAGCGCTTGCCTGGCAAGCGCAAGGTCGTGAGTTCGGTTCCTGGTACAGGAGAAAGACCAAAAAAAAAAAAAAAAAAAACATGTAAGCACCATATATTGGAG
Organism: Chinchilla lanigera; assembly: GCF_000276665.1. Classification (NCBI taxonomy): domain Eukaryota; kingdom Metazoa; phylum Chordata; class Mammalia; order Rodentia; family Chinchillidae; genus Chinchilla; species Chinchilla lanigera. Next base: position 10,499,955 of record NW_004955428.1, read on the forward strand.
CACCAAACTATATAAAACAAATCTTAACAGACATGAAAATCCAAATAATTAGTAAAACTATTCTAATAAGGGACCTCAACCCCCTTTGACACAAAGAGATAAGTCAACTGGACAAAAAATCAGCAAGGAAATAACAGATCTTAACAAAATCTAGGAGCAAATGGACTTAGTAGATGTACACAGAGTGTTCCACCCCACAACATCAGTATACACATTTTTCTCAACTGCACATGGGACTTTCTCTAAAATAGACTCCATTTTATCCCGCAGAGCATACCTACTTAAATGCAAAAGAATTGAAATTATCCCATGTGTATTATCTGACTATAGCACAATGAAATTGGAAATTAATGACAAAAGGAACTCCAAAAACTCAATAAACACTTGGAAATTAATCAACAATCTCCTAAACAACAAATGGGTCACAGAAGAAATTAAAGAAGAGATTAAAAAATACCTACAAACAAATGAAAATGTACATACAAGTTACTGGAATCTGTGGGATATAATGAAACCAGTCCACACAGGGAAATTTATAGCAGTGAACTCACACAAAAGGAAAACAGAAGGAGAACAAATAAATAGCCTAATGTTGCATCTCAAACTTATAGAAAAAGAAGAACAAGTCAAGCCCAAAGCCCAAAGAAAGGAGGAAATTATAAAGATCAGGGCAAAAATTAATGCAATCAAGACAAAGAAAACCCTACAAAAAATAAATGAATCAAAGAGCTGGTTCTTTGAAAGAATAAATAAAATTGATAAACCCCTAGCCAACCTTATCAAAGAAAGAAAGGAAAAAACTCATATTAATTCAATAAGGAATGACAAAAATGAAATCACCACAGATCCTCCAGAAATTCAGAAGATTTTTAATACCTAATTTGAAAGTCTTTACTCTAATATGATAGAAAACACATAAGAAATGGAGAGATTCCTAGATATATACAAATTACCAAAGTTGAATCAAGAAGATTTAAAAAACCTGAACAACCAAATATCAATTAATGAGATTGAAAACATGATTAAAAACTTTCTGACAAGGAAAAGCCCAAGCCTTGATGGATTCATAGCAGAAATTTTACAAGAAATTCAGAGATTTAATACCAACACTCCTCAAACTGTTCAACAAAATTGAAAAGGAAGCAATTCTCCTTAACTCATTTCTGTAGACAAGTATACTGATACCAAACCCTGAGAATGACCAAACCAAGAAAGAGAACTACAGACCAATCTCCCTAATGAATATAGATGCAAAGATACTCAATAAAATACTAGCTAATAGAGTGCAATAAATCATGAAGAAAATCATACAGCATGACCAAGCTGGATTCACTCCAGTAATACAGGGATGGTTCAATATGTGCAAATCAGTAAATGTTATATACCATATCAATAAAGTCAAAGACAAAAATCACATGATCATCTCAATAGATGCAGAGAAAGCTTTTGACAAAGTCCAAAGTACACTCATGATAAAAACCCTACAGAAAATAGGAAAAGATGGTCTTGACCTTAATCTGATCAAAACTATCTATGGCAAACCAACAGCCAACATCATACTAAACAGACAAAAACTGAAAGCTTTTACTTTAAAATCAGGAACAAGACAAGGATGTCCGCTGTCACCACTCCTATTCAACATAGTTCTGGAAGCATTAGCCAGAGCAATTAGACAAAAGAGAGAAATAAAAGAAATAAGGATAGGAAAGGAAGAAGTAAAATTATCACTATTTGCAGATGATGTGATACTTTATATGGAAGACCCCAAAAACTCCACAAAAAGACTCTTTGTACTAAATGACAAATTCAGAATTTGATAGCCATTCTGAATCTATAGCCCCACATATTAATGTATGAGACTTTGGGTTGGGGGTATGCAGATATAAACTATAACAACAACTTTTTGAAAAGATTTCTGAGCCCATAGTAGTCAGTTGCCTTCATGAAATTCGGTGAGAAAAGTAATCTCTGATTCAAGTAATGTCTGGAAAGTAATTCTCTTTAGAAAACCAAATGTGGAATCTTACACAATGATGACCATAACTTTTCTCCAAGTCTCTTTTGTATGGACCTTGAAGGGGTAAATACAACTTTGACATCAGATATCAAATGTTTCTGTTATTCATGGGTTATTGAGGTTCAGTAAATATTTAGGAAGATTGAAATGTGAGGGAGTAATATTATTTGTTGCTGTTATAGAATATTCATTGTCAATGCATAAGATGAAATCATAGGAAAGGTTTGAGAAAATATTGAGGCATTTGAGACAATTGAAGAGTAAGAATTCCATATGCATAGAAGTTCAGAATTATTTTTGCTGCCTACTTCCCAAGGACTTATAATAATGTTGGCAAATGAATAAGGTGATTTCTAGTTGAGTTATATAATTATTTTCAATACTTTCAAAGATATTGATCTTCCTTCCTTATAAGTAATTCATGGGGCACAATAATAAACAATAGATAAAATATCAAGTAAATATGCTCTAGGGCATTACTCACCACATAATTAAAATCCAACTCATTTCTGCATTTCAATAACTCCAATTTGCTTTCAACATCACTATGCATGAGAAATCTATTGGCAAACTACTTGTAAAGGTAACGTTGGAAACAGATTTTTACATTATAGTTACAAAATTTTCTCTTTCTCTTTCAAAAAGATCAATATTTTATTAATTTAGCCTTTTTACCAGCTTATACTTTGATCTGAGGTATTTGAAGGAAACTAATTTTTAAAGACCCATAAAAATAACTAGTAGTCAGAAGGGCTGCTACTGGGAAGTATTAGAAATGTTTAAGCAAAACTCCAAAGAAAAGAAATACAATTTGATATCTAAACAAATTCTATAATTATCTTTACCTAAACTTCCCCTAATTGTGTTTCTCCATGATTCTCAAGCTAAAGGAACATCAAGAATGACCTGGGATAGGGATGAAGAAGACAACACAGCAGCGGTGTCCTCACCTGCATACTCTTTACCTGAACTGCACTAACCAGCAGGAGTCACAGAGGAGGAAAACCCTGCTAATCCAGGAAACTGTGAGAGGCTTGTGGAAACCTTGGAAGAGGTTAGGAGCTATTTCTTTTTCCCTCCTTTAATACTTTGTATATAAATTGTGAAAAAAAAAAATATTCTTCATGACCCAGCAGCTGAGCTGGAAGATTGAGGTTTTCTTCTAGCAATACAAATTAATCCACTTTTGCTACCAAAATCTGTATCAGTTGGGTTCACTAGAGGGAAAGTTCTAACAAAATATATTATGTCTAAAGGATTTACAAGGTAGGCATACAATAGCTGCCTGTGGATTTGGGGTGATGAATGTAAAGGGTATCTGTGCCTTGGAGAGCTGAAAGATACAGTCACAAACAGAAGGGCTGGAGCTCACTGCAGAGTCTGGTTCAGTGGCACGTGAGAAAGCTTCAAGGTTTCAATTGCAAGGCTGAAGAGTCTACACTGGAAGCCTGGACACATAAGGCTAAAGGCAATGGAAATGACTACAGCTTCTCTGAAAAACAGAATCAAGACTTCTGTCTTTCCCCTTCTACTTCTTCCAGTCTCTAAGCCTTTTGGTTTGTATCACCCAAATCCAGAATGGGTCTTCCTTCTTCAGTAAATCAATCATCAAGGTATACCCTAAATTGTGATATTCTAATCCAATAGGCATGTCTTATTCAAACTGACACCACAATTGACTATCAGAACTTCAGAACATGACTGCACATATCCCAAAGAACTGTGAGAAAATGGAATATGTTATGGTTGATACATTGTGCCAACTTGGGGAGTCTAGAGGTTTAGCTAAGTGACTCAGCAGTTCTGCCTCTTGGGGTGAAAAGGACACACCCTTACCCTTCTGGGATGTTGTTTATTGTGTTAATTTGAGAAGTTTAGAAGGTTAACTATGCAACTCAGAAAGGGTCCAGGGTGCTTACTTTGTATTCATCCTGAGCCTGTGCAAGAGGAAGGCTTGCAGAGGGTGTGGGTGTGGAGGACCACCCCCAACCCCCAGGGCGGGTAGACTGCATAATAAAAGGAATTGAGGAAGGACTGGCTGCTGATTCTTCAGAGGAACTCCGGTATTCACCTTCAGCTTGGTGGTCTCCTGACTTCTGGTGCAGACTGTTGGGCTTCCATCTGGACTCTTCAGCCTTCTGGTGTTGGCTCTCCAACCTTCATCGTAGATTCTTCAGCATTCCCTCAGAGACCCATCAGCCTTTTGATACAGACTTACACGGACACTGCAGTGAGCTCCAGGTCCAGGGCTGGGCTCTTCAATCTCCAGGGTGCAGACACCCTCTGCACACTTCCTTATCCAACTCTGTAGCTGACCATGTAAGCCAAATTTGTAATTTCTTGTACATTTGTTTATCTCTTATTATATCTGTTCCTCTATAAACCTTGACTGATACAGAATAACATTGTAGATGCAGGGCATGAGCTCAACCCAAATGTGCAAATTGAGGAGAATCAGAGAAGGAAATGAGTATTTGATGTATATACTCAAAATAATCTTTATGTGGCAGACCAGAAGGAAGGGGAGGAAAGACAGAGAAAGAGAAGCTCTGTTATAAGAGATTAAGCAACTTGCTGTGAGGAATTGAAGTTAGTAGTTGGTTTACAGAAATAGAAATGGTGATGAGTGAGACTGAAATAGGACATTGATCTTTAGCAATGATGCTGCATGTTTATCATATTAAGAAGATGCTCCACATGTACTCATTAGAGTTAAAACTGACCACTTCTACATGAAAACATTCAAGAAGCACGTATTTAATCAGGGAGAAAAGGATAGTAGTGATGTTAAAATCTTCTTTTAATATAAAAACCTAACTTTTTAAAATGCATGTGTAAATTGATATATGATAATATGTGAATGGAGAATTAGAGTAAAAAACACTATTGGAAATGAGAGAAGAATAGATCACTAGAACATGGACATAAATTGGTACATTATCAAACGATGATACAATAGTTTTGTACCAAAAGTAGTTTCAGACTAATTCAGAAAACAGAAGTATTTTCAAAGGAGCAACGATACAATATAGGAGACAATTATGAAAGTATTGGAAAGGTTGAGAGAGGAAGAAGACCCCATGGTGTTACTCCACCTGGCCGGTAACTAAAGAAGCCACCACATCCCTGAAGAGCAAGAACAAATCCGGGAACATGGTGCCATCTGGCCCTCTGACTCCAGGCCAACCAGTGGCCCAATTTGAGCAGCTGTGTCCATGCAGAAGTGCTGGGCTTTGAACTCAAGGGTGTTGCTGAAGACACTGCTGCTACTGCTGCTATTGGCACATTTACTTCAGCTAAGAGCAGCCTGGGAACCTACACTATAACTTGTGTGTCTTTAATCCACACTAAACTATTATTTGTTTTATGGTTCCATGAAAGTCATTATTGTATTCAAGTAAATCTATTTCGTTAAAATAACAGAATAGTAGTTGCCTGTAGTAAGGACAAGGAAGGTTTGCAATAGAGATTTCAGATGCTAATGTCTGTCACATATGCCTAATCCACACTGTATTTCATTTAATGAATCACTCAATGTAATTGCAATTGAATGCATAATAGTGGACAATAATGTAAAATATTATTTTAACTATGGTATTTTGAATTTTTATATCAGAACAATATTTTCTTAAAAGGTATACCTAAATATGGAGAATATTAAATTGAGTTATGAATTTTAAGACCACATTTCACATGATAGTTCAGGAGACATGAAATTGATAAATGGGCATGCGTAAATTTGATAGAATTGTTGAAGTTAAAAATCCAATTTGAAACATCTAGAAAATATTTAGCAGCTTGCCAAAGTTTAATTAGAAACTTCGGAAAATATTTCTTGATAATATGTAAAGCAATAATTAATGACATCTTAGAGTCAATGGACAATAAGAATAACTTAAGGGAGTTTATATCTTTGTTGTCCACAAATTTGTTCAAATTTTAGCAATGTTATGATTACTCCATCGAGTTGATTCATTTTGTAGCTTTTACATCACTAAAGTTTTCTGTTCCTGCATGAGATAAGTGAAAGCAGCCTCTGAATTCTTAACAGTAGTAAGAAGGATAAAACAGTTCAAGCATCTCTTTTAATGATGTTAATTGGGTGCTATACATATTACTTGCACTCACATGTAATTCACTGTATGCTGTTCCCATTGTTTTCTTAAGGTGCAAAGAGACTGATCTCTGTAGACTTGTTTGCTGAGAGTCTGGAAAAGTAGAGAGTTTTGTCATACTAACTCTCAAGTAACAATGTGTTTTCCCAAAAAAACAATTTACCTACTCCTGTCTGAGAACTTCTTTAAGAATTCTTCCCATTTTAATATTTAGATCTTTGATCCATTTCAATTCCAGTTTAGTGGAGGGTGAGAGATATGGGTCTGGTTTTGTTCTTTCATATATAGAAATCCAGTTATTCCAGCACCATTTATTAAAGAGGCTATCTTTCTTCCCATAAATGTGTTTAGCCCATTTGTCAAAGGTAAGGTGGCTGAATGTGTTTGGAGTTGTTTCTACGTCTTTTAATCTAATCCATTTGTCCTCAGGTCTGTTTTTTGCTAGAACCATGCTGTTATTATCATAGTAGATTTGCAGTATATATCAAATCAGAGATTGTGATGGCCCCTTGCCTTGTCTTTGTTGCCTAGGATTGCTTTTGCTATTCTAGGTCTCCTCTGGTTCCATAAGAATTTTAGCAGTGTTTTCTCTGCTTATGTAAGATATGCTAATGCTATTTCAAATGAGACTGCGTTAAATCTGTATGACAATTTTGGGTGTATGGTCATTTTTCCTATTTTTGTTCTTTCTATCCATGAGCAAGAGATGTCTTTTCATTTTCTGATATCCTCTTCAATCTCCTTTTCAGATTACTGTAATTTTCAATGTATATATGTTTTATTTACTTTGTTAGATTGGAAGAGACAATAGATAAAACTCATGAAAACATAGGTTTAGACAAAAATTTCAAGAACAAAAAGCTGATTACACAGGAAACAATACAAATAACTGGACTATCATCCTATTAAAAAACATTTTGCACAGCCAAAAAAAAATATCAATAGAGTGAAAAAACAACCCATGGTGGGGGAAAAATTTAGCTAGTGGGTCCTCAGACAAAAGAGTGATATCTAGAAGATAAAAGAATTGAAAAAAATCAGACCCCCTAAATTTAAAGACACAATTTAAAGATATGCATCTGAGATGAATAGACATTTTTCAGAGGAAGAAATACAAATGGCAAATATGTGAAAAAAAATTCAATATTGCTGTTCGTTTGAGAGATGTAAGTTAAAATAACACTGAGATTCCATCTCTCTCCACAAAGAATGGCTATTATTAGGAAATCAACCAATAACAAATGCTGGAAGGGCTTTGGGGAAAAAGGAACCCTTCTCCACTGTTGGTGGGCATGTAGACTGGTACAAACAGTTTGGAAATCAGTGTGGAGATTCCTCAAAACACTGGGAATAGGTGTTCCATTTGACACAGCTATTCCCTTTTTGGGTATCTTCCCAGAAAAATTTAAATCACCAAACCACAATGATGCATGTACACCTATGTTTATAGAAGTACTGTTTGTAATAGTTACATCTTGGAAACAATCCAAATGCCCATCAATTGAGGAAAGGAAAAAATGATGAGTTTTCTTATACAATGGAGTACTACTCAGTCATAAAAATGATAAACTTGAGACATTTGTAGGTAAATGGATCCACCTTGAGACTATACTCAAGTGAAATAAATCAGACACACATGTAAATATTGCAATATTTCTTTGCTGTGAGAAACTCAAAGTATAAATAAGAACCAACATGTACAATAGCTATTATGAAATAGAAAATGAAAGGGGACCTGAAGAGGGGAGAGGGGGAAAGCAAGGAAAGAAAAATATGATAAAGAAGGATAAAATAGAGAGAAAGCTTTGTAAATCAGGAGGAGAAGAGAGGTTGAAGGGAGGGGATGGGAGTGGCAAAGAAAATAGGAATCTAGACATAGCACATGCAGGTACAAATTGCCTATGATACATATGATCTTTATGTATATCTAACTTGTACCAAAAAAGAAAATTAAAAAAATAATTCATTCCATGATTTCTGCTTATCAGCAGTGTTTCTGAAAGGAACGACAATCTGATTCCGCAGGATAACATCCTAGTATAAGTCAAACTTATGAATTCATATTATTTATTCATATACTTTTTCTGTCTTATATTTCCTTCCTAAAGTTTTTCTCACATGTTTATTTCTAAATTCCCCCCCCCCATACCGGGAATTGAATTCACGACCTCGCACTTGCCAGGCAGGCACTGTGGCCCTGAGCTAAATCCCCAGGTTCTATTTCTAAATTTTTAAAATTTTGGTTCATACTCACTTAGTTGAAGGAAATAGATTTTTAAAAGAAGCATTTGCCTTCTATTTGAATATGACATAATTTTATTTTGCTTTGAAAATTGTTTTGTTCCCAAGTTCTTACCTTAAAAATATGAGTGGAAATTTGAAGTACATCAATAAGAAATAATTTCACTAGAGGAGCTGGGGATTTAGCTCAGTGGCACAGCGCCTGCCTGGCAAGTGCAAGGTTGTGAGTTCGATTCCCAGTACTGCAAAAAAAAACCAAACCCCCCCCAAAAAAAGAAAAGAAATAATGTCATTAAACTCATTGTAATATGACTTATAGATTTTTTGAAAGTATGCAATGTGTATCATACAGGAGAGCACGTGTGTGGAGCAATGACTTAGGGTTGGAAATGCAAATAATCTACTACAAAGATGACTGAAATGTGTGTTAAATTAAACTTAGCCAATGGTAAAAGCTCCCATTTTTTTTCAATAGTTAGATTATTCAAGGATACCTTTGATCTTACTCTATACTATCTTTAAACATGGCATTTTAAAAGTTCCAATAACATAAAGATATTTTTAATTCAGATTTCTGGTATTTGTTTTAAAATATCGTATGTGATTAATGAAAATTTAGTGCCCAATTGCATATTAATTGTGAAATGTTTCCTGTTTTAATTTGTTGGGGAAGGGATGTGTTTTTCTGTTGAGACAGTCACTGATAAATTTACATTACACAAGTTCTTAGAATAACTTCAAATATGGAATCACTGTAGTGGTCCTTTTCTTCAGTGCTGATATATTAATCAGCCTCAGGTACAGTATATTTTATGTTGTATGATGATTATTTTAGTGTCTGAGCCAAAATACTTATCAAGTGCTTAAGATTCACAATTTCAGGGACTAAAAAAATAAAACTATCAATATTTATTCTACAATTTAATAAGTATCTTTATTTTATTCAATCAAATGTTTTATTGATTTTATCCTATTGAACTAAGATTGCACATGGTAATGTTATGCAAGTTACTATGAAATACTAAAGCATATATTTGAATACTATCAAACAGAGTCTTGCATAGCAAGGTATGCAAAGCGAATCTATAGAGAAGAGCAAGAGTATGCTACAGGCAAAATTGAAATTTGTAAAGAGTTATGATGAAAGTAATAAAATCTTTATGAAATTATCTATAAGAGAGGTAAAGTGGATCTCTAGCACTGTATTGCAAAGAATATTTTAGAAGAATACAAACCTAAAATAGAGAACTTTTTTGAGGAAACCACTAAAAGAATTAGTGATACATTTACTGAAAACATAAGACAACTGAAATTACAAGGATAGATTTAAAATTTCCTACATTTAATGACTTCAATGTACAGTATCAAAGCATAGTTTGAATGCATGGACAGTGTAAAAATAGACAAGCCATCACTCTTTGTGCCAAGTTAGGAGGATAATTATTCTTTGTCCATGGAAATAAAGTTCATACTATGTGATATTAAGGAAATAAAACATTTCATAGGTGATGTCAATATGCTTAGCTCTTTTTATTTTTTATCATGATTTATTTCTTGTGATAATGGCAATAATAATTATGGTGAAACAAAAATCTCCAAACCTGCAAAGCAGAAAATTTATTACTTGTTTTCAAAATAGAGATGCTATTTCTGGTTACCTGCACAGTGATTCTGAGACCCATCCTTCTTCAATCTATGAAGGTGCCAGATTCAACAGATGTCACATGATGCTAAGGATTATTCTGATTTTATTTATTTATTTAACTAATTTATTTATTTACTTTTGTCTTTTTGAGACATGGTCTCACTATGCAGTTCAGGTTGGCCTTGAGCTCACTTTGTAGCCAAGGCTGACCTTAAAGCCTCAAGGATCCTCCTGCCTCAACCCCCCAAGTGCTAGGATTATGGGATGTTCCACCACACCTGGTTTAGGATTGTTTTGATTTTAGACAGCCACAAGACAAAAAAAAAAAAAAAAAAAACTATCAAAAATTATGAATTAAGGGCAGGAGATATAGTGCAGCAACATAGTGCCTGCAAGGCAGCCATGAGGTCATGAGTTTGAGTGCCAGTACCACCGAAAAAAAATATGAATTAAAGTTTCCTATATGCTAGGGATGAAAAACTACCACATTAATCTATAGATTGTGAGTATTTTGTAGCCTCATAACTATATTTTTATCCTAAAGGAAGAAGAATATAAATATCATCTAAATTTATTATAGAGGAAAGATTTTGTGTGCAGGAAACAGTGTTTTTGGATTTGTCCATCTTTCCTGATTTTTGTCAAATTCTACCCGATCCATTCCATCAGTGTCCTCTACTTCATTTTCTCTGGTAGTTTTTCCAGCAAATGGATTTTACCAGGAAACTAAAAGCCATTTAAGGAAAGTTCACATTATATTCTATGACTAGTCTATCCTTTTCTTATGGCCCTTGATAAACTGGCGTGCCTCCAGTTAGCACCCATTAGGTATCTCCAGGCTTGACAAACTGATCTGGAGAGAGGTGATGACTATGGTTCTGTTGTCAAAAGTGTATATTGGCTTTAGAAGCCACACAGTCTCTGGAGAACCGTATACATGAAAAGGTTTTCTCCTGGTCAAGTAAAACCAGCATGGTCCTTCTGATCTAACATAATGATAATATCTCCTGGCTCTAGTCCTGGTTCTTGGTCTCCTTCACCATGGAATTTTATGTTCTGGACATCTGTCATGGCTTTGTCAATATGGACTTCTAGAGTCCCCTTTTGACTGGCCATATTCCCTCACTGAAGCCTTGGCATCTATCTTTAGGACTGACACATTCACCATGACCTTAGCACACCATACACACAGACTAAACTTGCTGAACTGTTCCAGATCTTACCTGTTCAATTCTCATTTTCATTCCAGTACCCAGCATTTAGGAGAACACTCTATAGCTCCTTTCCTAGCACCTAGACCTTTATGTTTAACACAAATCATTTTCTTTGAAAGATACAGTTTTCTTATTGCACCATTATATAAATCATCTCTGCCTTAGCCTCTAATGTGACCAAGAGCTGATGCATCTTATGTTTACCTCAACTTTTCCTGCATCGTCCACCTCTCAAAAACATATCAAAGGTATCCATGAGTGAACCCAAAGCATCACCTCCCTACCCCTCTTAATTTCCTGTTCTCCTCCATTGTCTTTTAATTTCCCTTTCTTGGCATCAGAGGGAATTTCGTACATTTAATAAATCTGTTTAAATGGTTCTCCATTTGGGTTCTTATCATAGTGATATTTCAAGTTTTATAAGTTGCTTTCAATTCCTCTTGGGTAACATAGGGTTTGACCACCAAAATGTCATAGTAAGTGGTTTGTTTTGTCATTTTCTACAGTTTGAGATTGGGTTGGCCTGGAGAGGGGGAAGGAGGAAAGAAGGAACCTCTAGCATGTGCAATGTGGGCAGCCCCTGCTCCTCCACCTTTTAGAAAGCATTCTAGAAAGTTCCCTGTCTTGGCCTATGATTCTTGGAAAATTTGAAATAGTAAGTCTTTTTTTCAAAGTTTAGGATATAGCTTCCTATCTGATATGTATCATTATTAAATCAGGAAGTATATATTACACTGAATATATATCAAACACTGAGATACAAATTGGGGAAAATAATAAGGAACCAATAGATATTTAGTCTAACATACAAGATATTAAGAACATAAAATAATTATTCTTTGTTCATAGTAATGGAGATATGAGTTCAGAGAAATTTAATGTGCAAAATTTATAATAAGTATGAAATTAGAAAAGATCACATCTTGAGATCATATGAGAAGTTCATAGAACATCAGTAAAATGTAATGCTGTCTCTAAAGCCTTTACTATGATTGGTCAGAAAAGCAAGTGTGTAAGAAAATTGTCCTCCATTTTTTCAGTGTAATTTTGGATGCTGCTATTAAAATTATCCCCATGCTATCCTGACACAGTGTCAGCTCTGTAAAGAAATGAAGAGAATATTTATAACATAAAGACCTGCAAGATTCCCATGAGGTGCAGGTGATAAAGTGTAAAGTGAAAAGTTAAAAATTATACATTTTCCAAAGATGAAAATATATATTCCATGACAGCAAGGACTTTCTTTCTGTTTTGTGAATTTGCCCTGAATATTGAACAGTTTTGAACAGGTAATAGATGAATAAACATTTTTAAAATGAATCACATATTCATTAGTAACCATAGACTTTAACATTAAAACCAAGGTAATTCTTTTCTCCCTTAAGTTCCACAACTTAAGTATTTTGTCCCAGAGATAAGATAGTAACTAAGACAAGTTTTTGGCATGGAAATGGGGTTACTGCTCATAGTCTCTGACTCTGTGGCTTAGAAAGCTTTGAAACTGGTTCACAGGAGGAGTTTGGAAAGCTTTGTAGATGTTGGTTACAGAAACCCTAGAGGGCTATAGGCAAAGCTTAGTGAGAGATTCTAGTCAGAGCTTTGAACAAAACAGCTAGGAAGGTTGTCCTGCTGGTTCCTACTGGTCGATTGAAAGGAACAGTGATTGCTTGATTTATTTTATCAGTTTTGCATGCTTATGTCTGGTGATCTGAGCAAGTACCTTGGGGATGATAATAGGTAGTGTGACGGCCGTTGTTGATTTCCTATCCTCCTGTTTTGAAATTCTGTATCATTTTTAATATTTTTCAAATTTCTCTTTAAAATTAACAAAAAACGAAAACAGAGTGCTTGTAAAAAAATGGATGGTAAAAGTCAAGCTCAGGAGGGTTCAGTTAGGAACAAAGACTCCACTGGCATTTTGGCTAAAGGGTATTTGTGTGTAAAAGTATTCGTGGGTAAAGGGTAACCCCACTGGCTAATGGGTATACCATTTGCCTATGTTTGCCTCATGTCCTCAAGGTTGGAATGAGATTGTGATTTAGAGTACTAGACTAACGAATCTGGCAGAGGAAATTTAAAGGTGACTCTGGTGAGTTTTATTCGGTTTTATACTGAAAATCAGAAGCAAAATTTCTATTAGTAAAGTTTTCTATTCCTCCAGATAGGAAGTGCCTGAAAATTTGGAGCAGAAGGAAGCTTGGTTGCTAAAAACGTTCAGCATTAAATAGAAGCCAATGACCATGCATGAGAACAATAATGAAAAGGTCATGAGGGCATTTCAGGTAGACCCCACTCTCTGCAGGCTGATGGATACGAAGTGAATGACACTTAGTGAATGACTCTTTTAATAAAAGAGGCCCCAAGAGCACCCATTTTAAAAAAGGCTACCAAGGGAATTGCTTTGTGTGGATTCAGTTCACAGAGCTTGGCCATTCAGTCACTCTGATCTTTCTGAAGACATGATGCAAGGAGGCCTCGTTACAGGTAACAAGCTCAGCAGACCTTCAAATCATGTGTGTAGTTCTGGTTTAAGGGCACATAGAGTGCAAGAGTTGTGGCATCAGTTGGGTTTCCACTCATGCTTCAGGGAAAAGCAAGGAAGGTCATACAATATGCCCTTCTGAAGGTAGTGTGTGAATCTGTGAAGGTGAATCCATAAGTGCAGCAGATATCCCATGGTTTCAGAGACCCAAGCAATATGGAATGTCAGCTGATGAAAGCAATGAGCACTGAACAGGGACACTCCAAGAGAAGGCCCAAGTGGACCCCAGCCCACAATCCCACCCACACGGTTTAATGTTCATATCTTAACCCAACAGACCCTAACTGCTTCACAGATAACAATAAGATTTAATATTTGAATTGCTGTGTTTTTGTCTTACTTCAATCTAATTACTTTCTCTTCTCCTATATCTTTCTTCTTTGCTCCTCTTTTCTCTTCCCCTGCTGTCTGGCCACCGTGATGTGAACAGTTTTCCTCCACCAGACCTTTCCACCCTGCCCTTCCTGCCTTTAAAGCCAACTGACTCTGACCATGGAATGTGACCATGAGCCAAAATAAACCTTCATGTTTTAAGGTGTTTTTTTTTTGTTATTGTGTCTTAGTGATAAGAAAATGAACAAGACAATTGTACATATGGGATGATTTTCCTTGATTTGGGTATAGACTATCAAGTAGGACATATATTATAAATAACTGAATACATACAAGAATAGTAGAATGGAGAATAGCAGACATTAGTTCTTACTTATTGCTTTACCTGATACCTAAATTATCCGGCAGTTGGAAAAATATTTTGAGACCTTTAACTGCATGTGAATATTTTCCATTTCTATTTTTTGAAGAAGTACAAATCCTGTGTCATAACTGATTTAATTCAAATCACTAATATGTTTCTTAGAAGGATAAAGTTACTGAGAATAGTCAGATGTAAAATAATAAAGAATTATAATAATAAACATTACCATGCAAAATGTAACATATATTTATTAAATTCATTATATTTTGATACCATATAACTTATGTTGTCCTTTAACTTGTTAAACAAAATGATAGCTAAACCAAAACATTACTTCATAAAGCTTAACTGAGTCAATTTAACAATGAAACCTAACATGACTAATGACCAGCTCTTCATTTTTATTAAAATTATATTTTGCAGGTGAAGAGACTCAATTTTTGGAATAAAGGTTTTACTTTTTTCATTTTATGGTAGTTATACTTTAAATATGTTACAAAATTATATATTCGGAGATTTTTCTCTCACTTAACTAGTGTCATTTGAAAACTGCTTATGGAGCATCACTGCAAGCCACAAATTGAGACTGTTTTCAGGAATTTGGTGTAGTTGAAATGCTCAATATGCAGATTCACTGATATAAAGTTTTACATAGAGGCATTATTTACCTCTAACGAGTCAGTGCAGCCAGTTTTGCAAGCAAAAAACCACATGAAGTGAATTTTATTAAACTAAATGTGATTTATTTTAAGAAAATGACATAGAATCCTCCATCTAAAAATTTAACAACTCTCAAATTCAAAACAAAGTCAAGTAGATGACATTTTACATAATCTGTATTTATTTGGTTTATTGGTTAAAAGTTCACCATTTCAAATTCATCCTCCCTCCATAAAAAGAAGAAAAGAAAAAAAAAGTAAAAGAAAGAAGTACAAGTAAAATACAAATAAAAGTGAAAGATCACTGGAAAATAACTAAAGATTGTAGAGTAATCTTCACTAGTTATGACACATATTAATCAAACTGAAATTTTATAAATTGTAGAAGTTATTAGGAAAACAACTTTTCTGAGATCTCTCAAAAAAACCATTTGGGCAGCTTGTGCCTATTGGATATTATCTATCTATCTATCTATCTATCATCTATCTATCTATCTATTTATCAGTCATCATCTATGTACTTATCTATCTATCTAAATTAAAGTTTACATGAAATCATGCCTTCCAAGAGAATAATTGATGCAAAAATACAAGGAACTCATATGGAGCATTCATATGGAGAAAACTGATTCAATTCAGAAAACTACTATCATTCATTTTATAACAAAATTATCTACTTCAGGATACCTGATTCCTCCTGGATCACATGTCTCTTTAGCTTCTTAAATCAAACAATGTACAATAATTCCAGGACCTTCATAACATCCTGAATTATTTTATTACAAGTCAGGTGAATATTATTTTTAACATCTATTTCAATTTTAATTTACCCAATGTTTGTTTTTTGTAGTAAGATGTAAAAATTTGTATTGGTTTTTGTTTGTTTTTAAAATTTAAATATAAGATTTATAATAAGCTCATGGATCTGAAGTTGCAAGTTTCAGTTACAAGGTTACTGTTTCCTAAATTTTTTTATTGGCATACTTTTTGAATATATATCACTTTTAGTTGATGGCTTTTCCTCCCATGATTCCCCCATTCTGCCCTTTCTCTCCTTCCCCAGGTTGCTTTCCCAGGTCTAGAGTGTAGCTACTTCTTTCTTAACATGATTGTTTTATTCTGCTCTCTAAATTATTTGTATTTTGACTCTTTCATTGTCTTGGTTACTTTTCTGTCATAGCTGGGACAAAATACCTGACTCCCAGAACTAAGGAAGAAAAGGTTTATTTTGTTCATGGTTTGTAGAGGTTTCAGGCCATACTCGGTGGCTCCAACGGAGAGTGGAACATGTCAGAGGGAAGCAGTTCACGGTGGCAGAAAACAGCAAAAGCAACAAGAACAAAAGCAGAGGAAAGGCAGAGGGTAAGCCCCTTTCCTTGTCTTGTATTGTGTGCAAACTACCAGCACTAGGGTGGGTGTAGAACTCACACCCATATTCCTAGCCTTTCACCATGAGTCTATCATAAACTCTAGAAGCCCCCTCACCAAGATTGCATGAGGTGGTGAGGGTACATTTACATGCAAACCCTAACACTTATATTACAAAAAAAACACAATATTTAAACTTCTGTGTCTGACTTATTCCACTTATTGTCGTGTTCTCAAGATCTCATACTACTCTGGCGTATAAAAGATCAGTTTGAGTTATTTATAAGAGCTTTATTTTTGCCAATAAAATCACAAACATGGTGCTGTGCTCTTCCTACTACATTTCTACTATATGGAAGTCATTCAACCTACCAGTGATTATTTTAACTTGGATCATTTAAAAGTTAATGTCTTCTAAATTCTCCATTGTAAATGTATTTCTCATTTTCTTTTAATAATAAAACTGAATATTGTATAGTATATACACATAAGATATATGTTTAAGTAGCCAAAACATATCTTGATTGTTTCAAATATTTCCTCACAAAGTTAATATTATTACAATACATTTACACATTTATGATTAAGGAATTTTTTTTTTTTTGGCATTTTGAGATGTATAAAGCTTTAAAATTATTCCATTTGTCACCATTTACCTATGTACTAGATTTCACATCTATTGGTGTTTCCAAGCCAATGAAAAGATTACTGTGATGTTTGCCAGATACTTGTGTTTAAAGTATCTCATCATCTCTTCTTTTTGTATTGGTTGATATTCTATGATAAATAGTATGTCCTCCCATTCATTTATTCATTTATTAATCTCACATCTCATGAATCTTTACCTTATTCAGTGTAACATGACCAATTATTATGTTACTCCATTGCTTCAATTTTTTCAGTTTTAATAGTAGGAACCATTTAAACTGGTATTTGACTCTTAAAATGTTCCTGAATGTTTGAAAATCTCTTTTGTTTGAAAATATTCATACGTGATAATTTTAAATATATCTAAATGACATAGATATTTGTTATTCTTTTACCCATCTAGATAGCTGAACACATTTTTTGTTTTAGCTTTTTATTAGATGCTTTTTAATTTTTCTGTATGAACTATATAGTCATTGGTAAAGACTATTTTCCTTCTTTAATTCTATGCATTTTTCAGTAATTACACTTCCAACTTGTAAAACAATCTTCAACAGAAACCAGCAGAACAAGTGTATTTACCCTTTAAGGACTCAAGTAGAAACAATTAATCCTCTTAAAAAAGTATTGAAAAATTAATGGCATGTACTCTAAAACCTTTAGTACTCAAGAGGCAAAAGTGGTAACTAATAATAGAATAGTTGAAATAAAATGAAATTTTAAACAGAACAAGTCAAAATAAAATAACAAAATGGAAAATAAATAATAAAAAAGTAAGATTACATAAAAATTATAGGCTAGTAGACTGATTAAAAATACAGGGAAAGTTTAAATGAAAAAGATACACAGTGCCATTAATCTTCAAAACAATTCCACCTCATTGAAATGTACTCACCTAATCTTTCTTGCCACTTTCTAAAGCAGTCCTAGAAGTCTACTTTTGGAATGTTTTTATGAGGCACGATCAAATTTAGTGAATGCTGTTGCTGAATGTCATTTGGTAAGAAAGCAAGATTGTAGAAACATTGTACATTTTGATCCAGGAATTCACCAGATTTAGCAATGTGCAATTTCTCCCTCTCCCTCAAGGTTGAAACGACCTTGAAAGAAAAATATTTTGAATCCTTTCAGGGCCTCAAGGAAACCATTCTGTTGCAACTAAAGACATTCAGAGTGTGATCAGCTTTCTACCCTGATTTCAAGATTGTGATAGAGTGCAGGAATTACCCAGACTCTAGTTTTCTGTTTTATGAAAAATTACAGCTTAGAGTAAAATGTAGATAGAACTGTAGTGCTAAATATCTGAAGATAGGATCTCCAAAAAGAGAAAGCGGGGAAAAGTTCTGCAAATCCATACTGTGGATTACTGCATTTTTGGCTTAATACAAGCATGTGAATCCTTGAGAACAATTATCTGTACTTGTGAGATTTAAAGCCAACAGTATATGTCTTCCTTCAGAATTCCTAGGTTGACACCTTTACTTCCAAAATGGTCCTATTGAGAAATGAAGCTTTTAGGGGTATTACTAGATTACGAGGGCAGAAGTTTGAACTGCTTTGTAAAAGTAAAAAATTAGTGTCCCATTATAAGAAGGCCTGGAAGAGTTGTCTTGCTCTTGATACCATGTGAAAATGCAGAAAATCATTTTTTCAAGTGTACTAATTTTTTCACCTGTAGACCTTCAATAGAGCTAGTAGTAATGGATAAGAGAGAATATGTTCTCTGATACATAAACTTAAAATAAAGGTAAAAAAATAATTTCTGAGAGTACCAAACTTTTGGAAAGAATGCACTTTAAAGTAATCTCTTCTGTCAAATAGTAAATCAAAGGAGAAAGTAAATAATACTTTGACCTAGACAAAATTAAAACACAATGTCTTAGAAATAGGAAGTCATTTGAAATAAATATGTTTGACTTAAAAAGTAAGAATTAAATTAACCTTAAGTAGAAAGTAAGATATATAGATAAAGCAAAAGTTTTTAAACAGATAACAAGTACAAAAGAAAAAAATCCAACTAATTCTTTGATAAAATTAATGAAAATAGTTAATTTCAAGGTAGTTTGAGAAACATAAAAAGATAGAAATTCTATAACAACTACTGTCAGAAATAATACCTGTGGTGTAAAAGTGGAATAATATGACTGGTAAAGTTCCTACAAATAGCAAAGTAATATTGAAATAAATATTTCAAAGATTATTCTAATAAATTTCATGAGATTAAAGAGATAAATGGTATGAAAAAATATTTTATAAACTTAATATGAAATAGGCTATAAGTATAGTTTTACATTTTATTTTCAATTTGAAAAAAACTTTTAAGGTCAGGGATGTTATAGGCTTAGGTGCCTTCACTGTTTAATTTTATTTTATTTACATAAAAAAATTTCCAGTACTTATTAGTTAAAGATAACTTCTGAGAATGTATACATTAATTTCTAAAATAAATAAATTAACTTGTTACCTCAAAATTAAAAGTTTATCTGACAACAATTTTTTGTCTCTTTCTCACATTGATTTTAGCTTACCTCAAAATTAAAAGAACTTATCTGACAATTTTTTTCCCTTACATTGTTTTTAGCAAACTTTAGTAAATTAAGTTTGCCTTTTAACAAATACGTTAAATAATTACTCTGTGTCACTAAATGTCCAATTCACCAAAAATACTTCACTAAATAAACAGCTAAACTTGTTTATTGATTACTATAAAAGGACACAGCCATAAAAGTAATATGTACTCAATATAGAAAACAGAAGTCATATTATTTTGACAGTTGGAAAAATTTCCTTATTTCTCATTTATAATAGCATGAATTAAAGTAGCACAGATAATAAATGTAATACATACATAAATTGTAGATTATGCTAGCAGATGGTGAATTCTTCTACCTAACAGAGAAAACTCATGAAAGAATTTCTTGTCACTTGAAGACAACAATGTGCAATATAACAACCATGGTTGAATTCCGACCACCTTTTTTAGTGAAGGTCTGTATCGTTTCTAACTTTTTTATCATTTTATACTTTTTAGTTGTTTGACAAATCTTGAATTCTTACATCTGCTAATCTGAGCATCATCATTGAAGATAACAATATGTAATATAGCAACCACAGTTAATTTCCTATCATCTTGTTTTGAAATTCTGTATCATTTTTATTGTTTTTATGTTGTTTGGTCTTCGTCTTTGTTGCTAACTATTGTTTTTTTCCTTTAAAAATAAAAACTTAAAATAATTATTTTCTAAATTAAAAAAGGAAAGTGTTTGGTAATTTTTTTTTACTTCATTGTGACAAAGCATGTCGAGTACATTTTGAAGGAGAGAATAAAGAACTGTGTGGTTATAGGGAGCAGCTTATTCCAGGCAAAGACTAAATTTAGGTGACTGTTAAAGGACATAGTTTCCTGTTTGAATCTGTGTGGGCTCCTAGAAAAAACTAGCATTGACTGAGTGGTCTCCAAACAGCAGACATGTATTTCTCATGGGATTGGAGGCTGGGAAATTCAAGGTCAAGGTGCCCACAAATGTCCAATAAGGGCTTGATTCGTCAGAAATGGCACCTTCTCACTCTAATTCCACATGAAGGAAGCGTGTAGGGGTCTCTCTGGAGCCCCATGTTTTAGACCATTTGTTCTATTTATGGAGAACATAATGTCCTTATGATCATTTCTGTCAAAGAGTCATAAATTTTAATATCAACATGGGAGGTAGGATTTCAGCACGTAGACACTGGGGAGACATAGTCATTCAGACCATAACACTGACCTTGGAAGATAATAGCAGCCATGAACGAGTTAGCCTATTCAGAACGAAATAAACAAACAACAATTTTTGGATCATAATAAAAAAGTAGGTGAGATAAGTAAAGAATTCTGTAGCATACTTGCAAATGACTTTTATTGAATCTGCTTTCAGAAATCTTAACAAATTTCAGTTTTCCTCACCATGTTATTGTGCTAGTAATGCTTTATGTATCATGCTGATTTTCAATTATCTTCACTTGTTATAGATTCTGTACTATCTTTGCCTTTAAATTCTTTTATTTTAGATTGATTTACTAAGAATTCATTATATATTGTACCCTCTTTTACATATTGACTTCTAGTTCCTTTGTTCAATCTTAATTTATACTCACATGATAAATATACATTCTAATTTGTCTTCTATTTTTCTGCTTAGGTAGTATTTTGTTTATACTTCATGCAATTAACCTTTGCTACTTTTGTTCTTAAGAAAATATTATGCATTGGAATAATACATAACGATTTTCAAAATTCAAAGTTTGCAGATTTTTCTTAACCTCAATCTTATTTTCTGTAATGAATCAGATAATTTTTCATTACAACAGTACTAAAAAATATTTCATATTGAAAACTCTGTGTCTCATGTATTGTATACATAATATGGTATTTACTTCCTTCTTTTACTTTGTGGTTTACTTTAGGTCTTAGCTATTAGTAATTTTATAACACCTGTAAACAATGCCCACACTTTGTTTTCATTTTCATTATTTTATATACATTACAGGTACATAATCTCCTTCAGGTCAGGAAAATTTTTCTCATTATTTAATTTCATTTATCATCTTAACATAATTTCTTACACATAACTATTCCATAAGTGTTTGTCAGATGAATTAGTGCCAACTCCCTCCATGTTTTATTCATTAAACTATCAAACTTGATCCACTTTAAGGTTGATACTTTTTGTTAAGCCTAAAAATTGAACTATTTTGCATTATTTTTAAGTAATGTACTTTTTAAACATCAATATTCATACTTATAAAGAGATAGACTATAAAAGCATATAAGCTAACCATATTGGTTTTGAATGAAACAACAAAATTGTCTTGCTATTTATTCTCATTTCCTATAGAATAAATTTTATTATGTCTTACTTTTAAGTAAATATTCTTCAAATATAAGATGGATATGCTCATGAAATTGTATGAATCAATTTAATATATGCAAATGTTATAACTTCAGTTCAAGTAAAATTACATAAAGGGCAACAATGTGTTTTATTTTCCTGCTCACATTTTCCTAATAAGTCTTGGAAGTTTATCTAATTATTTTAATTAGGGTTATGAACTTCTACCTGGGAGGTGAGGGGCTAATTACCTAATTTATATGCAAACTGAACAATTTTCTCTGGACTCTTTATCACTTCATATTTTCACTCAAGTTTCTCTATTTTAACCAATTAATACTTATTTTGTTATTTCTCATTTAAATGAATGACTAAAATTACCCTCAGAATAAACTCAAAGTTGTTTCAAATACAGTACTGCATCTTCAATGTGCTTGAAGTAGAAGCTTCTATATTTTTTATTTATTTCTGTTTGTTTAAGTCATGTCGTGCATTTCAAGTGAATACTAATTATCTTAATATCTATTTATCTTTAGACCTTACATCTTAATAAAATAACATTAGTAATATAATGATGTACATACTTCTTAAAATTATATCTGTGGAAAAACTGATCATAAATCATTGTGCTTTTCTAAGTGCTTAGAGATGAAAAATGAACTATAAATAGGGAAGGAAAAAAGTGTCTCTTGCATCATTCAACCAAGTGTTGTACTATGAAGTCACACAATATGACTATTGTTTATTCTGGAATTAGCTCCATATCTACCACATAAGAATTGTCCATCTATTTGGATTACAATTTCAAAATATCTGAGTCTGGGTAATTTGTAGAGAAGAATTCTGAGGGGTGGGAAGCCCAAGGTCATGGTAAACAATAAGTTTGGTGGTGATAAATACCCACTCAGCGCTTCTTCTAAGATGGTGCACTGAGTGTTTGTCACAACACAGGAGAAAGGCCAGAGGGAGCAAGAGATCTCGCTAGTTCTTCCCAGTCTTTTTATACAGCATTAGCCCTACCCAGGAGGACTCACTCCTCATGACCTCTTCACTCCTAAAACCCCAGCTCTTAATGCTTTAAGAAATTTTTCAATGCAAATTTTGAAGGAGACATAAATACTCAACATTGCAAAATATTCTTAAAAATCATTTTAATAGAATTGAACAAGAAACACTGGCAGTTATGTTTAAAATTACATGTGCTTACTGCTTCTTAGTGATTTTCTGTTTTGTTTTGTTTTTCCCGGGACCAGGAATCGAACTCACAACATTAGGCTTGCCAGGCAGGCGCTATGCCACTGAGCTAAATCCCCAACCCCTCCTAGTGACTTTCTAGGGCCTGGGGATTTAGCTCAGGGGCACAGAGACGGCCTGCCACACGAAAGGTCAAGTTCGATTCCCAGTATGGCAAGAGGAAAAAAAAAAAAAGAAAGAAAAGAAAAACCACAGTGATTTTGTATGTAGCTGTCATTAACTGTTGTAAAAATTCAGAGGAAGGCGTGAGCTTTTAATTAAACTTACATATCAGTCACAAAAGTTTAACATAAAACATTTCAAACATTCAAAAAATTAATATTATAAATTTTATAATTATTTGCATTTTTCCAAATGATTGACTTTTCTAAATTCTTTTCAACTTGTATACACACACAAATATGCACACAATTGGCACTAGTATAAAAGATATGTTCATTAATATTTTTAGTAGAATTTACATATATTTTAGAAAATTTTCTTTTTTTCTTTTTTTTTAGTAATCAAAGCTGGCTAATACCATACTTAATCTAAGGGTGAGAGTTTGAACATACTAAAGAAATGAACAAACAACCAGAAAAACCCACACTGTATTCCTTTATAGACAGAAAAAATGTGAGTTACGTTAAATACCTGCAAAATTAGATGTCTCGCATCTTTAAATAGTTAAATCATATCACACCAGTGAAACTGTGTAACAGAAATAAGGTACTTATGCTGGGAGAAAAGTTGTGCAAAGTCTGTGTAAAGCATTGTCCTTTTTCCTCTGTTGGAGGACATTTATTCTTGGGCATCATATGTTCTTTCTTCCTGAGGGGTGAGTTTGACCTGGAACCCTATGGTCAGTTCCTCAGAGCGAAGCTTGCCAACTACTTGTCAGAAATGATTAGTGAGAAATCAGAAAGGTAAATTTCCCCTGTTGATAACAGGGGGCAAATAGAAGAGACTCCGAAGTTGTCAGAGAGAATCATGTTTGTTCAGTACAACTACAGTGTATTCAATAATACATATCAGAGGCCAACATTTTTACATATTTTAGACCTAAATCATATTGAACTTGACAGGTCTGAAATAACAGAAAACCTCTTGCAAGCTCAAAAAGATTGTGTCTGCCTTATAAATATTTTTTTACAATAAACAATAAATGCATTTGTGTTATCTTGATAGAAGAAGAGTATAATTAATCAAGATTTTTTCTTAATTATATCTTTGAGAAATCTAGCTTAAGTGTTTTTGGATTTATGACCATTTGAAATTCACATTATATATAAAAAAATCTTACAATGAAAAAATGTATTACCTCTTTGTTTGGCTTACATGTTGAATATATTACAAGGTAAAAGCTAAAGAATGCTCTAAATTTTCCTAAGCAGATTCATAAAAGCCTCATACTTCACATTATGAAATCAATAATACTGTTAGGGTTGCATCTTGGTCCACCAAATTTATTAATCTAAGAGAATGTTTTTGCTTTCATTTCAAGTCTTCTCTTAAAGGGAAACCAAAGATAATAAAAGTTTGTAATACAGAAAAATGCAACATGCAAAATTACTCTAAAATGAGCTACGGTTTTAGAATTACATCAACTTGTAGACCTACACAATGTTTAAGAAAAAATATCCTAAATAACCAATATAGATACTTGATAATTAGATTTAGTATTATTTCATATTTGATATTGAGAATAAGACCAGTCTTATTTATGAACCCTGAAGGGTATAAACTCAAGTCCTAGGAGAAATTTAAGCTTCATGGCTTTTTATCCTAAGAATCTCAACTTTCATGTGTATGTAGAATGTCCTAAAATTCCTACACGCAAAGGGATGTATTTCTTGTTTAAACATAATTCTTGCTGTATTTTTTTCTTGAGTAGTGTAGGTTTTGATCTCAAATAAAATAATTCTGAAAAAATTGAATACAATATTAAATATATTATTGCTTTAATAAGGCAGTGATTAAACAAAAATATTTAAAATATATAAATTCATCTTTGTGATGAGAGTATTTACTGTTCTTCAGTATGAAGTTTTAGAATCCTGAAGATCAGAGGACCAGAGATATAACTCAAAGTCCAACCAAATTAATTTAATGTAATTCACTAATGCAGAAGAAATTAATTTAGTGTAGTTTTGTGTAGGAGAAGTACAAAGCCAGATACTTTGAAGAATTTCATTGTACTAATGAGTGTGTCACCATATTTACCATATTGCTTACCTAAAAATTGTAAACTGAAATTCTACATTCAACATTCTACATTAATAGAAACTTTATTTTGGTATACATTCTACAAGTGTATTCCACCACAGTACTCCATTTTTAGGTTTGCACAAGTAAGATCTATGAAAAAAAAATCAAGATAAAAATTTAGTTTAAAATGGTCCTAGCCTGGCCAAAACCAGTACTTGGATACTCAGCAAACAAAAATTATATTAGTCTGTTGCAAAACTAACTTCAATGCTGTCCTAATATTGTGTGCTAAAATTAAATTTACATTAGATTTGAATAAATAGGATAACAAATTAAAGTGCACATAGTGGGAGAAAACCATTAAATAAAAGAAGAATTAGATAAAAATATTGCAGATATTAAAATTGTTAGACTGCACATTAGATGCACATAGTGGGAGAAAGGAATGAAATAATAGAAAAAGGAGACAGGAGAATGAGATAAAGTTATCCCAGATATAAGAATTATTAGACAGCATATTATTAGATTCCCATAAGACAAAGGAATAAATCAAGTGAGAAGTAAAACACATCACTGCAATTTTAATTCAAATAATTATAAACATACAGCTGACTCATTCATGACATATTAGAGACAGTTAAAATTAGAATAAACATACTAAATATAACATCTTATAAAATTGTCAGTAATAGTTCAAAGACACACTAAAATAACAGCAGTAGAAAATATTAAATGATATAAATGATAGATTGCAAATGACTGTCATATATTAAGCTAGAAATCAATATATTTATTAGTAAAATTAGTGAAAATTAATACCTATTCAAAGATATCAATCATCAGGTTCAAGAAGAAAAATAATTTACAAACAACATATGTGCAAGAGAATTCATAATTAGGTATACCTGAACTTCATCATAATTTTCATATCCAGGCATTTTAATTCTTTACCAGATTTTTTTTTCCCTTGGAATTTCCCACCTTATAAAATGTACTACAAATTTTTTGGTTTCTGCATATCAGGGAATAAATTCAAAATAGATCTTATTTGTGTTATTCACAGATGAAACCCAGGTACCTCGGATGTGGTGATAACACAGCATATACTCAAAATGAACTTTAAACAAATGAACAATTGCGTGTATGGAATCGAATGAATAAAATATAAAATAACAGAGATGTTCAGAACTAAAATTACAGTGTGGCAGTGACTTAAATAAAAGTCACTTATCTTTTAAGTGACTGCGCCACAGTGCCTGTCAGGAGCCTGTGTGAGGGCCGTGCATGGAGCTCTGAGAATGAAGCTGAACGTGTAAGTCACACTTGCTTACTGTACAAATATTGACTTCTTATCAATAGCAAGATAATTGGAATAAAAATTGTAAAATAGTTTCAGTGTGATGAGGTACAATACTAGATACTACAGATTTATAAAACCAGAAGCTGTACTTCAATAATGATACCAAAAAAAATTGTCTTTTAGACAAAGAGGAGCAGAAAATTTGTCAGGAAAGACAAGCCCAAGACAGAGAATGGACCTGGAAGAGAAGTCCTAGAGACTGAATCCAACATTGGGAAGGATTACAACCCACAATTGCTGTAGGCATGCTCCCATCAAAGCCCTTTTAAACGCACACCTCACTATAATTTGCCCTAGGTGCTAGACACTGAGCTACAGCATTTGATATTTTTATTGCTGCTATTTGGTTGTGCTTTGGTCCCATCCTTACCATCCTCCTGTCTCTCCTTCTAGGAATGAGAATGTTTGCTGTATGTCTTTGTATGGTGGACAATTAATCACCTCTTCAGAAGTTCCTTAATTCAGTCAAATTGACAATTAAGATGAATTACAATCCATCAGGTTAATCTATGTTGTGAGGTTCATATCTTTTTAAGACTACTCAAGCTACTAGCCAATTGTACTGTATTGTCACAGTGCTGATTTTCCAAGAAACTCATGTAAATTTAAGAATTATGAGGTGTTGGAGTCTTTCATGAAGGTTTCATACCTGGCCAAAATGTGTGACACAGTCCCTGTCAGGAGCCTGTGTGAGGGTGGTGCATGGAGCTCTGAGAATGAAGCTGAACGTGTAATGAAGTTCCCAGAAAGTTGCAAATGCCAGGAATGGGAGAGTCTACTAAGAAATGCTCAAGCAGTGAGCAAAGCCAACCTAAAAAACGCCATATGTGCTATAACCAATAAGAACATAGCACGAAGGCTGCTAAAGCTCTGTAGAGCTTGCATCTATCTATAACCTGCCCTCAGCGCTTGAAATGTAGCTACAGAATTTAATAATTTCCCTGTTGGATTTCAGGTTTGTTTTGGCCTAATTTCTTTCCATTCTCCTATTTTGGCCTTTTCCAATGATAATGCTTACTCTGAACTATTGTATATGGGAAGTTTTTATATAAGGGAAATATTTGTATATGGGAAGTTTTTGTTTATAGGAAGTACTTTCTTTTTTATTTTTATAGGGGCTCACAGCTAAGATTTTGCTTGGAGCTTCAGAGAAGACTTTCGACTTTGACTTTTGGGCAATGCTGGAACTGTTAAGAGTTTAGTGACTCACAGAGGTTAAGTAACTGCCTTTTGCAAAATTGGATAGAAATTAGCATATTGAAAGCCAAGAGGGGCATGTTATGGTTTAGTCCTAAGATGTCCCACAAAAGCCCCCAATTTGGAGGTGGAGCCTGGTTAAAAGTAATGAGTCACTGGTGACCTCAGCTGGAAGGATAAGTTCTCATTCTATTTCCTCTCTCCTTTTGGTTGCTATGATGTAAACAGATTTCCTTCACGATGTTCCACCACAATTTTTTTTGTGACTTGGAGGGATGCAGAGAGCTAACCATGGACTGAAACTTAGAGCCAAACTAAATCGCTCCTCTTTGACATGTAGGTGTCAGCTATTGTGTCCTTTCATTGGGGAAATGACTAATCTCCTATATTTTGAGATATCCTCTGTGTTAGTATGTTTATCTTGTTTGGAGAACTTGCATTTATTAAAGAATATATAGTAATACCACAGTTCACGAATGTATCTCTTCACAAACACATGGGATTGCAAACAGAAGTGTTTGGCAACATTTTATTTCTGTTTGTGAACTCTGCAGTGAGTGATGATCATGACCGCAGCCATCTTCTCTGCCTTCCCCAGAATAATGGAACAAATGAAGTTCGTGGGACTAGGTACCACTGTACAATGCTCCATTCAGAGCAAAAATCTATTTATGTCACAACTCATAGCCTTTAAAAGTCACTGAGAGTGCTTCTAAACACTCTTCTAAAATAATTTCCATGAGATCTTTCTGCAGTCTGTCTTTCTTCTCAACAACACAGGCTTTTTGTGGAGTTTTCTACCTTGGTATTGCAGGAGGAGTGTCAGTGGGCATTTCTTTATTTTACAGCTTCTCAATGTCTACTCTTTTCATGGACTAGAGGAACTATCTCAAGGATGTAAATGACATGTCTATAGTTAATTCAAATCACCTCTAATCCTGAGGATAGTTCTTTAAATGAGCATCTATATGTACTACTTTGGTATGTCCCTTAATCTGAGGAAGTGATTTGTCTATGTCATAACACATAATAGCAGCCCTTTCAAAATCCAGTCTTGCATTGCCGTGTATTTCTTTTAAACTAATAGGAGGTGAAGAGAAGACATCTAAATTTCACACAATGAGATAATAATTGAAAATAGAAAATATATGTCTAAAAGAGCACATGAGGGCCTGGGGATTTAACTCAGCGGCACAGCACCTGCCTGGCAAGCCCAAGGTCGTGAGTTTGATTCCTGGTACCAGAAAAAAAAAAAAGAAAAAAAGAGAGAGCATGAGAAATGTCTACAATTAGTGTGATCAACACCATGGGCATAGTAAATCTTGGAAAGATCATTTTAAGTAAAAAGGGAAATTAGATATGGGAACTTGCAAAATGATAAATAAATGTTAGAGAATTATTGGATTATAACTATCTCTCTTCTTAGGTGATGCAACTGACTGGATAAATATTAACTAACAACTGAATTATTCTAATTAACATATTATTTGAATTATTTAAAAGAAAGTATAGACTTCACCTTTTGCTCAAGATAAACAAAATCAATTGTAAAATACTACTCCCACAGGTTCAAGTAAAATAGATGACAAAATATAGCTTTTTTTTAAGTAATTGGAAAAAAATAGTGTCTCAAATTTTCAGGAAAGAAGATAATTACACTAGAGAATTGAGAATCAAAGAAAATCTGGTAGTGGATTTCTAGTGTTTTGTTTTTTGTCTCCAATATATCACAATCTTGGAAATAGTATAAAACAATTTACAAAGACAGAGAATGACAAAAGAAATATCCCTTTCTCTAATCAAAAAACTAGAAGTGCACTGTTACAGAAGAGTCCTGATTGAATTTTCCCTGCAGTAAGTGAGCATTGTATAGTATCTGTTCCTCCTCAACAAATGGAATTGCCTTTAAAACTATAGAGATAATTTTACTATGGAGACTGTGGAGATACTATTTCCATGGAGACTATAAAGTATAACCTTGTTCAAGGTCATATTCTATGTGCTTGTGAGAAGAGCTGAACATTATGATGTCTCTTTACTCTGTGCTGTTAACAGTTGGATGAATCCCTATTGAATATTCTTGTTAGTATTAAGCAATAATATTTTTTAAAAAATCCTGCTTCTCTTCTAGTTTTACAGCAAAGATTATGAAGAAAAAGGCCAAATTGGAATCTATACTTTGACCTACAAAAACAGAGTCAAAAAGGAGAGTAAAATAAAAGTAAACCTGGAAGTATATATAAATACAAAAGAAATAATCAGAAAAGTTGGAAATAATATACATAATTAGAAAAATGATTATTAGAATTGACACAAATTATATTGTTTAAAAATAGCAAAATTTAAGAGGACTGATGAGAGAAATATAGCTAGAAGAATTTACCAATTTAATAATGACAGTTTGCAAGTTTTTATATTTTTTATGCATTGAATTTTCAATTAAGGAGAATTACAAGCAATTTTGGGGGGTTAGGAAAATTGAACTCAGGACCTCATGTACAAGCAGTTTTATAAATAGGAAGTTAACAAATTAGATAAATGTGATTACTTAAGGATAATCAACAAGACCCATCCCAGATATAATCTGAATATTACCAAGTTATTAAATTGTGAATGATTCTATAAACCATCAAACATCCTCATCACTATTGTTAGTTCGATTTAAATATTCTCATTGTGTTGCAAGCTGTCCATGTAGTACAGGAAGTTCAGCAGCATTCCTTACACCCTGGACTAGATGCCAATAGCTCTCACCTCCTTAAGGCAACAAAAAATACCTAAAGACATTGCCAAATTATTCCGTAGTTTAAAGTTTGATTTTCGGTTAGGGATATAGCTCAGTGGCACAAGCACCTGCAGGGAAATCACAAGGTCCTGAGTTCAATGCCCGGTCCCCCAAAAGTAAATAAAGTTCACATTTACAAACTTTACAAAAATAATTCCCCAGGTATTGATAATTTCACTTATCAGTTCTTATATATTAAAATAAGGAAAATATTATTTATAGAATATTTCCAGAACACAGAGGGGGAATTTGTTCCCAGCTCACTCTGTCAGACAAATAGACTCCTACCCAACCACAAAGACAAAGGAGAAGCAGGAAGCAGAGGAAGAGGAGGAAAAGGAAGAAAAGGATGAGCAAGTAAAATAGCTGGGACTAAATTATTTTTGAAAGACAGTTCACTCAGTTGTGTAACTCTATGACTCTGTGTGTGTGTCTGTTGTGTGTGTGTTCATCACTTTGATGTATTTTATCAGTTTTCATTTGGATGAAAAACTATTTCTCCAGTATTTTAAATGTAACAGCTGGTTTTGTATATAAACCTGCACTGCGATGTCTGCATGTTCAAAAAGTCCAAAGTAAATTTCACTGTGCTCACTAAAAGGTAGTTACAATAGTCACATAAATTTTGGTAGATTTAAATAAATTGTGTTAGATTGTCAGTAAACTAAATTTGACAATCCATTGGCTTTGGCCTTGCACAGCTTATACTGAACAATATATCATGGTCCTTTACTTATTTTAATTTACACATAGTTTGTTATTTTTCTGTAATTATCTCAAAGATTTTTGGTGTACTTGTGTGAATGCATGTGCCTCCTGATGGGTGTTATTTATATTTACCCTCACTGGTGTCTAGCAAATTCTTGAGTACATGGTTTGTTTTATTAGGAAAACTCTTGACCTTTATCCTTTCTATTATACTGTCTCCTCTTTCATCTTTCTCTATAGTGTCAGTGGTATGTGTTGTTTCACTGGACACATCTCTATGTACTTCCCTCCTGTATGCCAGCACTGACGAGAAGGAATTTTTCAGGATCCCACTCTGTCCTCAGGATTTTAGCGATAATATAATGAGGTCCATAATGAAAGTCTACCAGGGAAATGACCACTTCTCTTTCTACGGCCTTCAGAGTTTCTTTGTGTTCAGATTACTACACTTGAAAACTTTTAAGTAATTTGTGAATTCTTTTAACAGAATTTGTCTTACATATAAGGAAATTGGCTTTGCCACAGGTATGCCATTATGCATGATCCCTCTGCTTGAAGGCACCTGTATTGCCTTACAGTTCAGGCTGGTCAGTTATCTACAATATCACAATTATTGTGACTGCAAGAAATGTGATTGTGTGCATTTGTCTTGTTGTTACATTGGTAGTAAAACTCTAGCCTATAAATCCTAAGCAAAATATTTTAAATATTAATGTATTATTATGTACTAAGTATTTTATAAGAATTGAATTTATCATTAGTTGTGTATAAATATGAAATCATGTCTTTGTAGAAAATAAGATCTATTTTAATTCATTGCCTATCTTATCTACATTTATGCAGTATGACTAAACTATCAAGACAAATTTGATATATACTTTCTCACTAATATATGTATTTACTTAATTATGTATAAATTTATCTTATCATATTATTAGATCTGTTTCTTTGTCTTTGCTTTACAATGAACTTTGAAAATATGACTCTTTAAAATAGAGGATTTAGATGGGCATGGTGGCGCAGGCCTGCAATCTCAGCACTGGGGAAGGTGAAGCAGGAGGATCGTTGTGAGTTCGAGACCAGCCTGGGCTACAAACTGAGCTCAAGGACAGCCTGGACTGCATAGCGAGACTCTGTCTCAAAACTATAAAAAAATAAAATAAAATAAAATAAAATAGAGGGTTTACATGCACTACATTTGTTTCAATATTTATTCAGTTACAATTACGTCAATTTTTATTTGGTAATGTATATTTCCATAATATTTTTAAGTAGATTTGTTTTTATAGCATCTCCTGTTTTTAAACACATGCAATCTACTTCTGTACTTTTAGGGAATATTTTTAATGTTTACTTATGTAATCCATTCCTGGTTTTCATACTACTCATATTAACATTAATATAAACACTAACTTGGCAAACACTGAACTATGCTTCACAGATGAAGTATACAAATTGAAGTTTTTCTAAGCCTCAGGCTTACATCATTTTGATTTGCAACATTTTCAGCAGTTGAAATGCCTTTTCATTATGGAGTTTTATTTGCAAAAGTCTTTGCAAACCAAGTCAGATTCATCACCACTGAAAACATGCCCTTCCACATAAACCATTTCCTACACAATAGTCTTAGCGGGTGTTTGTAAAATATTTTTTTTTTACTTAACAGCCATTTTTAGAAACTCTTCCATGCATTTCTGACATGTATAACCTACTTCACCTGCAAGATTCACAGTTCTTGCTGCTCTGCCTTTCAAAACATGCCAGCCAGGCAACCCTAGTCATAGAGTGTTTCACAGTTTCCTCACTCTTGAGTATCATGATTGTAAATTTTTATGGCTTTCAGCTTCACAATAACGGTGTCTACTACACTTTTAAAATCAGTCATCATCTTAGGAATACATAAATTTCACACTGTCCATCGTTTATTCAGGCACTAGAGATGTTAGTTCAGCACTTTCCAAATCAGCCAGACTTATTATACAAGAGAATGTCTTCCTTCTCTTCTGGTGTGCACTTTATTGATACTCTTTAACAATGACATTATGCCCATTTATATTGAAATCATGAGGTACTGTAAGCCGGGTCTTAAGCTTCCACAGCACATCCATTTTCTTCTCTGAGTCTGACACCAGAGAGGACTTGGGGGCCATTTTACAGGCAAAATTAACATCACAGAAAAGAGAAAAAAGTAAGCTTAAATAGACTATGATAAGATCTCCTGCTTATATTAAGACAGCTGAAACAAGACAATAAAACACTATTATGTTCAACGTCACCTAAAAAAGTGAATCAGACAGCTGAATATTTTTAGGTGCTCTGTTCCTATCTGTGAACGAGAACAAAACGATGCTAACATTAATTTGCAGGTTGTATATGAAATTTAATGAGTAAGTGAATCTGCAAGTGATAAAAGTCATCTGTACACCTTTATTGATTTGTTTGTGTTTTCTCTGAAAGCTTCTTGAACTTTTGCTAATTCATGTTGCAACTATCCAAATGTGTGGCACAATTACACATATTGATAAGAATTAGGTATAAGCATTTCCAAATGAAAAAAAAACATGCAATTTTTAAATTTCCTGACCAATTCAAAATAATTTTGTGTAGTTTTATGTAGATATGTTTAAAGAAGGGTATTCATATTTGTACAAATATTGAATGATAGGGATATAATAAATTCATAATTGCAAAGCTATTATACATGCTTTGTGTTCACATTGTTTTACCTCTGATACCATAAGATAATGAAATTCACTGCAGTGTGCCAAAGCAAAGTAAAATATGAAGCAGTGCATAATCCATTTGATAATATTTCAAATTTATGTAAATTTCCTAGATAGCCTTCATGTGAATTAAATTCACACATAAATATATAAAAATTATATATATATAAATATAAAAGTTTATAAGTCCAGAAATATTTGCCTTTGGAACTCAAAATGTAACATTATATATAGTCATTAATTAACCAAATTCTAATTTAATTTCTATCTGGATATGCAAGAAGATCAAAACATAATATAGAATAAAAATATTTATGGAAAAATATCCATATTAATATATTTTAGATAAAATTTAAAATTAGAACAATAAAAAGCAAACTGGTAAATTAACAGTATTTTTACTTTGTGGTTTTACCTGCATGTTTTCTGAGTTCTGTATCATTCATTATTCAGTAATATGTTACTTCTATCTGTTGTTAGTAAAATGCCATCTAATGTATGAAAATTATCTGTTTTCTGCACATTATTTTTTATGTTTTAGTTATTTTGTGTTGTAAATAAATAAATTATAGTAAATAAAATTATATTAAATATTGTGTAATTACAGCAATGTGGAGATGCTGATGTATGATCTCTATAGTTAAAAAGAAATTTAGATGGATAACTAAAGCTTTCAGCACTCTTTCAACAAATTTAATACTTACACTACTTATTCCAAGAAAAATGTTTTCTTAGTATTCCTTGGATCTTTTACCAACCATATGAAAGCTGAAGAATTTCTTAAAATCACAATATTTTTTCAAAGTTTTATGGAATTAATATCAAGTATTATGAATTTCAATGTTTTTACCTATGTCGGTTTCAATACTTCCAGCATAGAGATAATATCAACATCTTTGAAAATTTAACACTTATACTGATTTATGATATACAGCATCTTTGACGTTGTTGGAAAATGTTGGCTGAAATAGCCTTAGGTCTTTTGAAAAATGTTCTGTTTCAGGTAAAGAGGAAAAAAGAAGAGGAAAATTAGAAAAAGGAAAGGAAATTTAAATAATAGCAAAGAATGCTAGAAATGTTGAATGGATATTTAATACTTATTTCTGTACTGCACAGTCATTTAAAATATTTAGATTTTTCTAAAAAAATCAATTTTTCATATCAGGATATTTATGTATAGTATTGTTGGCTTTCTTTCAAAATTATATTTGACAAGTCAGCTCAAAATCAGATTCAGAATATTCTAGATGAATAAGTAACATCTTTGTAAAATATTTTTCAAGCTTTTATCCTTTGTATTTTAAATTATGAAACAATAAAGAAGTATAAAATATCTTGACATGTATAAAGGTGTTGCAGATTGTTTCCCACATTTTCTTTTTCTCAATATACTTTGCAGATATAGTCATTCTAAATTACTATTTCACAAACTGAGATGATTCTCAGTAGGGAAGCTTTACCTCATGTTGTTTTCATCAAAGGAAGTTTAGTCTACATTTGCCAGTCTGAAGTTTGCCATTATATCACTAATTTACACATTGGGAAAGAGGTCAAGAATACTCCCAATTTTTCTTGACCTTATATTAACCTGAAAGGAGAGTGCTAATAACTGATGAAATATATCTGCAGTAGTTCAACATCAAGAAAACTTCAAGTTTTATGTTTTAAAATTTTAAAAATCTACCCATATTATTGAATTATATTAAGTACTAAGTTTTACAGATTTATATATTTTATTTCATGGATGAAATATAGCATATTATACATATATATTAATGTATAAATCATATGAAAACTAAATATTCAAAATAATATTAATTCAGTAGAGTGATACTTAAAAAACTAAAATTTATTAATTAAAAATTAAACAAAATTATGTTTTGTAATGGTCTTGTATGTTAACTGAAATGTAAATAAGTTGAAAACCATTATCATTAAAACTATTATGTGATACTCAAGTATTATTTCATTAATGCTATTAAAATGATTAGTATTATATTTTATTAAAAAATTTGTGTGACCTCTTCTTATATTTTCTTTCAGAAGTACAAATACTCTATTTGTCATCTCAAGTGGTTATCTGGAACTATATTTTAAGATATTGTGGAAATATTTACCTAATTTAACTTTTTTTTTATTTAACAATAACAAAGTAACAACAATAATGACAAATACAAAACAATACAAAAACAATAAAATGATACAGGATTTCAAAACAAGATCACTGGAATTAACAATGGTTCTTATATTACATATTGTTATCTTTGAAGAAGTTGCTCAGATTGCTAGACATAAAAATACAGGATTGATCAAAGAATTAAAGAAAAATAAGTAATAAAATAACTACAATAAATACAGAGCTTCATTAAACAAAATGATAGGAATTCAACAATGATTGTTATATTGTATACAGTTGGTATCAAATTAGTTTTCAGATTACCAGATATATGCATAAAATTCTTGAATATCTCCATGATGTTATTTTGCTCAGTCTAATCCAAATAACTCAGAACCTCTGTTTACACCCAATGTAGGAAATGCTATAAGAGAACCATGTCCAATTTTTCCTTCTTTTTTAAGGAGTTGATATATTTAAAAAATATATCAGCTGCAAGGATGTACACCAGTGAAGTTGTACACAATTGTTTTACTCAGTTGTGCAAAACAATGAGAAGAAAAACATTTGCTCACTACACAACCTTTTACTTCTTATAACATGTAATCACCACAATGCCTTTTTCATTTTCTTAACTAAATACTTATTATTTTCCTTCACAGAATTTAAAATTATAATTCTTTTTGTATTAATATATGAGTTTCTCCCTAAGGTACAACACCTCATGCAATTACATGTCCCCCCATTAGGTACCAGTCTAGAAGTGTGTACAGGAATTAATTTTGTATCTCCACATTATGCAACTGAAATAATTACTCTGGGGAATTTGTGTAATATAAGCATCTGTCACTTTAAAGAAGTAAGTGGAAAATAATTAGCGTATAATTGAATTGAATGAATAAATGATAGAAGCATAGCATACTCTCAAAATTTTGAAAGGGAAGAGAGAATTTATCTCTAGAGCTGCATAAAAGGTATATTACCAGCTTAGAAACTGCCTCTACATGTGTAGAATTAGCAATTACTTTATTCATTAATTTCTAAATATTTTACAGAATATATGTTCTCCCATTTCTACTGAAAGGCAGGAAAAATGCAAGGATGAGTTGGTAGTTTAAGTGGTTTTCTATGACAATAATTTTCTTTTTATATGTTCTTAATTATTTTCTCTGTAATTCTGTTCATAATGTCATATTTATATGCTGTATTTTCTCTAAGCCTCTGCAAATAAGTCTGTGCTGTTTATATTTCCAACTTTTGCTTAATAAATTCCAAACTTCCCAAAGATTCCCCTTTGCGCTTGCATATGGTGACCCTTGACACCATTACATTTTTCCTCCATATCTTTCTTTTCTGTTGAAAACACACTAACATCAACTTCATCTATGTTGCTCCTACCAATCTGTATGTTGGAGATAAATGCTTCCTCATATTTTAACATAATGTTGTCTCCTCTCTGAAGTTTCTTGATCTCTGTTTTTATGAGATACTTATTGTCAAGGTCTGGCCCTTTCTAGGTTCATATTGTCTTAACAAAGAATTGGACAAGAAAGTGTGCAGAAGATATTTATTAAAGATATTAATGGTAGGAAAACAAATATATTCTGCAAATTGAGTGCAGGCCAATTAAAGTAGGAAAAGAGGTATGTTCTGAGAGGACAGAGCACACAGAGCACGCCACTAAAAAGAAAATGGCACAGTGGCCACGACTTTAGTGTCTGCCATCCTTAGTGTCCTCCAT
The DNA here is from genome assembly GCF_000276665.1 of Chinchilla lanigera. Classification (NCBI taxonomy): domain Eukaryota; kingdom Metazoa; phylum Chordata; class Mammalia; order Rodentia; family Chinchillidae; genus Chinchilla; species Chinchilla lanigera. The sequence continues at coordinate 10,538,040 of NW_004955428.1, forward strand.
TCTGTCTTCAGAGTGGGGCTGTCTTATCAAAATCTTGCTTGATGTTCCAGAAGAACTGAGTACAGCATTCTCTGATGGGTACCAGGTTTAGGGCCTACACAGTGTTCTGTGAATGTGTCCTGGATCTACACATTTACAGTTCGTGTCCACTTGTGTAGCCACTTTGCCATGCCAGAATCTCCTGTCACATATTATTTTCCTGCAATAAAAATTCTTTCTTTCTTTCTTTCTTTCTTTCTTTCTTTCTTTCTTTCTTTCTTTCTTTCTTTCTTCTTCTTTCCTTATTTATTTATTTTTTATCTTTTTGAGACAGGGTCTCGCTATGCAGTTCAGGCTGGCCTTGAGCTCAATTTGTAGCCCAAGATGACCTTGAACTCTCAGTGATCCTCCTGCCTCAGCCTCCCTAGTGCTGGGATTGCAGGTGTGCGCCACCATACCCAGTGCATATATCTGTTACTTTATAAGTGTGTTTATTTTCAAAACATTGATTTCTTAATATGGACTGAAAAGTGAAGCTAAGCATGATGTTTGGTCAGGAATATTTGACACTCAATATGATAAATACTCTAGTATTCAGATATATAGGATAATATTTTATTTAGAATTCTAACTCAACCTCCAATTTTACAATAAAATGTTAATGTGAATACTTTATACTCAGTTTAAAATTTTAGTGTACCTCATATAAAGAGTTTTAAAATTTAGTGTCTTTAAATATTACAAATTCATCTTTGTGCAGTGAATGAAGTATTTAAGCACTTGTTCATACAGGTTTGAAAAATAAAAAGTAGAAAAAAAAGAAAGCAAATTTGATCACAAAGATGTTTCATGTAACAGAAATTTATTTTCTATGAAAATATTCTGTTTATATTTTTTGCGTGGTGCTGTCTTAGTTCTTACTGTTGAGACAAAACACCAAACACCCAAAGTAAAAAGAAAGGTTTATTTTAGCTCACAGTTTGTGCAAGTTTCAGTCCATAGCGGGCTCGCTCCAAGGTGGGATGGCACGACAGTAGGGCACCGCCAAAGGGAAGGAGTTCAGGGGCAGAGGAGAGCAGATCTGTGAAGTACCAAGCAGTAAGCGGACACAGCCTCTTTCTGTCCCTTAAAGTTTATGAGGCTAAAAGCACTTAGGCCAGGTAGAACTTACACCCAAGGTGGGTCTTCTCATTGTTCCGCTTCAGAGCTATGGCAATAAATCCGTGAACTCATTGAGGTATCATACCCCGATTCCATCACTGTGCACCTCATCAAAGAATCACACACCCTAGATCTAGCCACATCTGTAAAATCTCCCTTTATCACCACGTAGGGTTTTGGAGGACATCTAAACACAGGCCCTAACAAATGCTCTTCCCAGCTTTAGTTGCTCCTGTATTCTCACAGTTCTCAATGCCCTAACAACAATTTCTTAATGTATTCTTGCATATGTCTTTAAATATTTAAATGAATGGTATGTCAGTTTACTTAATCATTTCTTCTAAAATTCTGTTCATCTAAAAATGTTTAAAAATAGAGTCAGATTTTTTAACTTTTGTGTCAGTGAATATTAAGAATTTGACAATTGTAATCCAACATTTGTTTAAGTGGTCTTAGAAACTAATTCTTAATTATCTATAATTTTCAGAAATGACTAGAATTTAAAATTATTTTGATCAATCTGTATGTAATTGGATGCTCCAAATTTATATTTCTGTGAATGTAATTGAAAGAAGTTTTCAATTCCATATGTAACTTGAATTATACAATATCTGGACATTTTAACAATGGTTAAGTAAAATAATTGGAACAATTTTACATATAATAAATGCATTGTAAAATATTGCAATTCTTTGTCTCTTGGATTAGAAAATATCTCAAAAGTTTCTTTTCAAAGCAGATAATGAATAATCTCTCTCTCTGTATCTTTCTCTCGCTCTGGTGATAGAGATATTCTACTTCTGATTTAGATACAGATAAAAGTATCTATTCAGATTTCAGATTTTGTCCCAGCATTCTACTCATGACCAAAATTTTCAAAGTAAAATAGATTTTAAAACTCATTTTTTCCCCTACTGCATGTTATAACTGCAATTAGTTTTCTTATTTCCTGTTAAATTCATTCTAGCATTGTGATATAATGATAGTTTTAAGTTATGAAAGGTTTTTTTTTCCTCAGAATTTATTGTAGAAAATTTATCATCTTTTCAGACTTAGAATAACCTTTTCAAATTCACTAAGGACAGGTGTTAAGGAGGTAGAGGTTGAAATGTTCACCTCTACTAGCTAGTTAGCATTTTAATTTTTTGGCTAAAATAAAAAGCTGTCCATAGATTCAGATACAATATTTGACTTCTGTATATTTTATAGTTTAAATGATCATAAGAAAGAGTATTTAAATAAATAAAGTTATTACTATTCCTTTATTAAGCTCATTATATTTCTCTGAGATTTTCTCTACTTTAGGTTTTCTTGATTGCTATGTATGTTAAAAGTAAATTTGTAGGGGATATATAGACACAAATTATTTGAAAATAATCCAATTTGTCAGGCTGTGTTACTCTTAGCATGACTTAGGTAATGCCATGGAGACTCTATCTTAGTGATCAGAAATTTCGTTTCTAGGCTCCAAAACATTTCACAGCGATTAAAACTCAAATTATAAGAAAATAATCAAATCACAAAGCTGTGATATTCATAATACAAGTCATATAATAATGAAACATGACAACTTTTGCAGTGATTACTGGAAACAAAATAAATTTAAACATAATTTATAGCTTTCTTATGCTCCACAAAGTTTAAAATAACTAAATGTATTGAGTAAAACATATAGGGCCTAGTTCATTTAAAATTTTGCTAAGATCAATGATAAAATTTTAGTGATATACACAGAGGAAAATATTATTCATTTGATTACATATCTCTTCTCCTGGACCAAGTGAATACTAATAACAGAAACAAAGAAAAGCAAAAATGAAAAACCCAGCAACACAATATAGCACTTATTTTTTCAAACAGGACTCTAGTAGCAAAGACAAAAACAAACAAACAAAACAAACAAACAAAAAATGTTAGTCCCATAAAGGAAAAATAAAATTCAATCCTAATATAAATCATATGTTAACAAATTCATCTAACTTAAATATATATATTTTTGTAATGTAAAAGATGTGTAAAACAAAAAAATTAATTTCACTTATATTGAGAAATCTCCTCAATATTCTGTCCTTATGATTACTATAAGACAGTCCCAGTGATGGAAGTACATAGTGAGTTTATCATTGAACAGAGATAGGTTTTTTTGGTTTATTCAGTTATGTGGAAAATAATACTTTGACATGGTGAATCAGAGAAATATTGTGAAAACACTTTGTCCATGAAGTGAAAGAAAAAGACTTAACATTACATAGTTAAATTCATTATACATTTGAAATTAGAGGAACACGTTTATAGTAAACTAAATAAACCAGGTAAATTTTCCCTTTCTCCTGTAGATTGCAGAGTATATCATTTTGCCCAGGTTACAATGAAAGTTGCTTTTCTCATATTCATTGTAACCTGACTTCTGTATAACAATATTAAGGCGACCAAAGTAGAAAGAAAATGTGATTTCCCCAGGTACCATATCTCTCAAAGAAGAGCTATGGAGTAGAAATCCTAAATTGTTCAGCTACATTTTTAATATTTTTCCCAAGTGAATTTGTGGTCTTTCATAATATTTCTAAAGCTGCAGAGCAGAACAAAAGTGACCAATGTAATTGCATGGTTATCTAAATCTCAGAATTAACTCATTCTTCCAGATAAATAATGAATGTGCACTCACTATAATAAAAAGGTGAATACCAAAATACTTCAATTTGGGTACTAACAGTCTGTTGCTTACTGATTATAGTTTGGAAAAGTTTCCTTTTCACAAATTAATCTTAAACAATCAACTTGTGTTTAACAACACTGACTTATTTAGTATCAGTGAAACAAATAGAACAAATTAAGTTGCAAAGTATTTTAAAATAAAAATAGATGTGTTTATTATTTTGCATCAAATATTTTCATTTCTAGAAAATAGGTGTACAATAGAAATGAATTACTAGTAACATCACTATTCATGATTTATAAGTATATACAAATAAAGTTAAATGTAATTGAACACATATAATGATTCTTAAGGGCTAAATATAATTCCATTTATCCCTTTCCTATTGTTAAGTATAGTCCAGTTACTAGCATAGCAGTTTGCTGAAATGATTAATTATTAAGATTTAATATATTGAGTAAAATTCTTAAAGATGAAAAACACAAAAAGACAAATTTTCCATCATACTTATTATGGGTCCTTTAAAAATGTTTTGTAATTAATATTTCATTTAGCTTGAGAACAGGTACATAATGCAGACATCAAATTGCTTAAATTATAAAATATCATTCATTTATGTACATATTTTTCTACTCAGATTTACTATTCATATCATTTGTCAATTTGCATATATCAAATCATCATGCATAATTTACCATATTTTGAATATTTTATTAATGATGGTCCTTTTCTAAGATTTTTCTATGTGCTTAAATTTTAAGCATTCAAATGCTTAAAAATTTAAACTTAATAGTTGAAATTCAAAATATTATTTCTATGAAATAAATACTTCATTTAAAATGGTGACCATATGTTTTTGCTAAGAGTATGAGGATAGACAGTTCATGGTTAATTTTTAATATTATATTAATATTGTAAAGAAAGAATTTAAAATAAAAAATATGTGCTCCTTTAGAACCACTTTGTTATTTTATTTCACTTAGTTAATATGGTCCTAATTCCACCTAGCCACATATTTTATTTGTCCTTTAATTCATAAACTCTTCAACTCTTAAACCTAAGTATTATGTTAATTTCTGAAGTCATCTAATTAACATTGTGGTTCTTTCATCCAGAATTTAAGTTAACCAATTTTAAAAGCTTTATATTTCACATATTCTATTTCTAATATTTCATTTTCATTTAATATTTCACACATTTAAACTAGATAAACTCTTCCTCAATTAAAATACACTCTGGACAAGTAAATAATTAGTAGTTATATAAACAGATGTACACAAAACAAACACACTTTCACAATATGAGGGTGAATTATAATTGAAAGAAGAGGACCAGAGCATTTAGTCAAGTCTACTTCAATGGCTAATCAAACTTTTCTTTTAGACAGAAATGCACTGTGAGCCTGTTTTTAGACTGCGATGATAGATGTTAAGATAATCGCAGTAGAAGGAGACACTGAGCTCCAATCCTGATACAGAACACATATCCACAGAAGCAGAGGTAAGGAACAGCTTGATCTGGTCAACAAACGGGAAATTACAGAGGGAGACAGTAAGGTAGGGTGTTTCTATTAAACCAGTTAATCAGCATTCCTGCTGAAGGCAAGTCACAGAGAGGTATCCAGGGTGGGAGATTCTCTCTCAATTGACATAGCGGGTGTTTGCAGCTGCTGGTGTAGCAGGATGAGTAAAGGGCCCAAAAGAACCTGAATCAAAAAGAGCAGGCAGGGAGGACAGCCAGATTTGAGTGTGGCCAGGGAGTGCATCTATCAGCTCAGAGCGGCTTTCCCATTCTTAAGTTTCAGCATAGTATAAAAGTAATATTGTAGAAGGAAAAAAATCATACTCAAAATCATGCAAAGCAGTAACTGAAATCTAGTTTTTTAAGTTACACCTAGTAGATCATACAGGTAGTGAGAAAAGGGCAATAGTTTAGTTGAATTTTTCAATCCCATTAATGTCACATTTCTCTCTATTTTATTTTACTGCTACATTTCTTCCCCTCCATTTCTTCCAAAAAAATAGAATGTAAGGTCACTAATATTTATTTATTCATTCAGTCATCCATTCATTTTCTTATTTATTAGCTTATCATCTCACCCCTGAAGAAAAACACATTTCTGGCATATAGATCTATAAATATTTGTTGAGTGATCATGTATAAATTCAGCCTTACATTGTGAATTACTCATTTTGCTCTAAAATCAGAAAATATGAAAGTTGTACATTTTCAGCTTTTCGTTTAGAGCAAGTATTTATTAAGAATTTGATCTGTGCTGTGCAAAATACTAATCTTTTAAATCCGTTGCCTCGCTTTCATCCATTAGGGTTCATACTCACTGTATCATTGAGACTGCAGTCAGGAAGGCAGAAACTACTCTAGTTTCTAAAATCATCGGATTCCTAAGCAGGAAATAGGTTGCACAGGGTGTAAAACACCTGGAAAACAAAGTAGGGGTGAGAGCTAAATCTCAGTGGCCAGCGCCAGAAGGATCCACGCCCTTCCTCTGGACAGGAGGGTCAATGAGAGACTGGAGTTCCAGAGGCTAAATGAAGAGCAATTTCATGGATTTCACTGGAAAGACTGCCCAGTGTGAGGGGGCTTCGGGGAGAAAGTTGGTACCTGACAACGGTACCATTAGAAGCAGAGAAAAATAATCAAAGGAGTAAATCTCCACTTCCTTGGCTCTGCTCCTCAGCTTGGGTTTGTCTCCCGCTTCCTGATTCCACTCAAATGCGATCTGACAGCCCAAAGGCTGCATATTTCTTTGACAAAAACATAAAAAACAAAATGCAAAAAGGAATACTGCTGAAAATATAAGTGAGCAAACATATTTTTATCTATGTACTATACTAGCATACAACTTTATAAATTAGAAAATTCAAGTCTAGTGAAGGGAAGTAATCCGTGAGGATCCTACTATTCTTTAAGCACTAAATTGGAATGGAAAACTAAAGGAAATCAAAGACTGGTGCCATGTTTTAAAAGCAAAATGATACTGCTTAGTTTTATTCAAATGTGTACGGTATTTTGACATTTCCAAAATACTTATTTCTCTCTCTCTCTGTGCATATGTATATGTCTGAATGTCTATATTGAATAAAAATAAAGAAAAATTAAAGGCTAATTAATGGTACCACTAATAACATTTTAAGTCACATAATAATGCTTAATTTTCATCCAGATGTGAGTGATATTCTGCTATTTTCAAAATGTTTACCCCTATTTCTCTCTCTCTCTCTCTTTCTCTGTGTGTGTATAAATGACTCTATATTAAATAACAAATTTAACTTAAACATTTCCAGAGACAAAGAAGAGGATTTCTTTCCCCTTTAGATCTGATGATAGTTTTCTCACCAAGGCACATTTTCAAGCAAAATGATTCTAATTACCCGGTAAAAAAGTTCAGCATCTATATGTAAGCATATGACCTGCAGACTAAATGCTTAGTGTACCTTGCAAGCTACTATAATTCCAATCCAGAAAGAAGAAGGTTTTTGTTTGCAATGAACACCTGTGCAATTCATCTATGGACACTGAATTCTCAATAAAGAGAGTCTAGTTATTTCTCATTTATTTATCCTTTGTAACACTTAACACTTCGTGCTCTTGGCGAACTTTTCTGTTGTATTTTGAGATGTTTATTTGCCCTACAGGTTAATGCAGAATTACTGTTTTATTCCACATTATAAAATATGTCCTCTTAAATTCCATTATTTCAACATCAGTGTTTATTAAAAATATGGATTACTTACCTGGCCATTTGACGACTTACAAAGCTAATCAGAAAAAAGTTTAAAGCAATGTGGTCTACTTTCCTTTCACATAACCTACACTACTAAGTAATTTATAAAAATCCATAAAATAGGAAATTAACTTAAAGGTCACTAGCCTCTCAGAAGAATAAGTGACCTTTGATGCTAGAAATCAGGGAAGGTTTTTTCAGGTTTTGCATAATATATTATGTATCACTTCTCTCAAGATACTGCTTATAAAAATTAAAATAAAATGCAAGAATTAAATGTTACAAAATATGTAAAATTTATAAAACTTTTATAATTGGATGGGTATCTGGAGCACAGCCTTGGAAATAGAAGATAAAAGGGCATTTATCATAAAATGGTGGTAGATTTCATGCTTATTTAAAATAGGTATAGAGAGGACTTGAAAAAAATCAGAGTAAAAAAGTCCTTTCAGTTATCAAAAAAAGAGATAAAACAGGATAAAAATTCTTTTAATAATGTACTTATCTTGGATTTGAAAAGCCTATTATTGTGTATGAAAGGCCAATTTCATGTCAAGTGCTACCCCACCCTTGATCTAAGCTGAAATTCTTGAGTACAGAAATTTTGAGAGTTTTTGCTGTGGTAACATGTTTTATTACAATTTTCCAATAAACCCGGTGGAAAATTCTGAAGTAAATGTATGTTAGGCATATCTCTACCTGCCGTGTTACTACAGCCTTACATCTTCATCTTATGATATATAGTGTTCACTAAATCCCTGTTATGAACTAGGAATCAATTTCTGGAGTGGGGGTGCTTTTCTCTCAATTTCAAATTTGGAAACATACTGCAGAGGAGTATAATTTAGAGGACTTTATTCTTAATGTTTTAAGGACTTCACAGATACAAGTGGTATTTATTCACAGATATGTATGTTCCGTAAAATACTGAACATAGCCGGGGATATAGCTCAGTGGCACAAGCGCCTGCTGGCAAGCTCAAGGTCCTGAGTTTGATCTCCAGTACCACAAAAAAATTAAATAAATAAAAAAATAAAATAAAGTAAAATACTGAACATCAAAAATAATCCAATGGTACAAATCACATTCTAGCTTAACTTCTAGGTCCTAAGAATAGAGTAGAGGAAATAAAAGACAAATATTACTTTCATGAAGCAGAGAACAGATGATTTCTCTGTCAAGTGCTGAAATATGCTCTGGGTAAAAGAAAGCCAGGTAAGCACTAAGGAGTTCCCACAGCTGGAGAAGAGCAGACAAAAATGCTTGCTTTTTAACACAAGGAAAGCAAAGAAGCCTCCTAGAAAAATGAATTATTTTAAGAGATCTGAAGGATATA
>NW_004955428.1:10547098-10567605 GCF_000276665.1 Chinchilla lanigera
TTAAGTTGTCCAGGCTGGGGATTACAGATATTCACCATCAAACCACCTTACAAAAATTTTGGAAGCATAGAGAACAGCAACTGCATATGTCATGGGGGAGAAATACTATTTCTGAATTTAAAAATTGAAGGATATACAATTGCTTATGGTAATGGGGAGAAGGCAAAGAATATTCAAAGTAAAAGAAGCCCTGATAATTTAGTGAGATGGACAGGAAGATAGAGATGATCCAGATAGATAGAGGTAAAGATCATAAAGATAGAGATAGATAGAGAAAGAGAGAGATGGAGATAGAGATAGAGATGGAGATAGAGATAGAGATAGAGATGCAAGGGGAGGGGGAGAAGAGGAGAGAGAGAGAAAATTTGGATCAAAGCATGATTTGAATTTGCTGTTAAAACTGTTGTTTACAGTTCGCATTGAAATAATCCATTCAAAAATGCTGTCATAGAAGAGCGGTAAAATTGGCACATTGTCATAAGGGAGATTGTCCGGTCTTTTTGATCTACTTTGAAAGATAAGTTACAAAGGCATTGTTTTGTTTTGTTTTTTAAATGGGAAACATTATAGATAAATCAATGAATTTCTGACTAGTGTGTCAAAATAAGAGTAAATATGATTCTAATTTTTTTCTTATACAGTAATAGAAATGATGGAGTTTTTAGAGGTAAAAATTATGTGTTTAATTAGGATAAATTTTTAAGAAGGTTATATGTGTTATTGGTTTTGGACTTTTGGTACTAGACATGTACTTTGATATGCACATGGTGACGATTGGCTAGTCTAGTTAATTATAATTATCTGTGGCTCATTATAAAAGACAAGCATAAATAAATAATTTGTGATTATTCAATATAAATTATTTTAAACTATTGGTTTAATGATATCAGGTACTAAAAAATATAGTGAAGTGCAAATATCTAAATTTTGAAGCTAGAATTGTACAAATTTTAAGAGTAGGTGCTCCAACAGCAAATGATGTTTTAGAAGAAAATTTAAGAAATCCAAAAAAATAAATTCAATAGAAAATATAGTTTGATATGTTGACTTAGAATTTAATATTATTTAGCTAGGTTTTGGTGAAGTTATACAAACTTTTCAACTGTTATTTGCTCAAAAGAATGGAATAAAAGAGAGTGGAGTTAATAAAACGTGCAGACAAATGAGACAATAGCTAGAAAAGTGAGGGAAGTTGAGAGGATGTTTAAAATTGCATTTCCTTTGTTTTCAAAAATCATAAGTACTGATGGTAAGTTTTACACTGACACTGATGATCTAAAGCGAAAAGAAACATAGTGATTTCAGAAGAAGAGAGAAAGACTAAAAACAGTAATCTTCCTTCAGTACAATTCATGCACAGTCACAGCAAAGAAGGTAGTGTACGGATGCAGGGGGATTCATAGATGTCATACCAAGAAAAGCAGTTCTTTTAGGGTTGCCTCAATATTGTCAAAAAATAAGCTAAATTATGACTATGTTCTTGCACATACTAGTTCTTAACAATTTTGTTTTTTATTTGGTACCTCTAGAAATAATGTTTTATCCTCAAGGCAAACACATGGGTAGTAGGAATTCAGGTGCTCAGCAGGCTGGTGGTTTTCAGGAAGATGGAGAATGAACAAGTTAGACTGAGCTTAGTATAACAGAACATTCCAAATGCTCACCAAAATATTCTGCTTTAATGGCAAATATACCATCTTTCATGACATATGAATATGGATTGTAAAGTAAGTAATGTAGATTAAAGTTGTATTTTTGTGCTCTATTTACTTTGAGAAGTAAGATTAAGAGAATGCAGGAATTGTTCTTATGCTGATGCTTATATTGACCTATGGGGAAAACCCTGCAAAATTCTTTGCAAAAACCTGCAAAAACCAGCTCTATTATTTACCATAAAATAGTCAAGTATTTAAAAGTATTATAAATGTTTCCTTAAATTAATATGAAGCTATGTTATAAGGAGTCCATTATGAATTGAAAATATTGTGAACCAAAAATGTGCCTAATATGCTTGCCGTACTAAACTTTATAAGTTAGTAACACAATATACCACATAGTATCCATTACTGGCTAGTTGTTTACATGGCCATTTCTGCTATTATTATTACACATTTAAATGATCCAATGATAGAGAATATTATACTTTTTATATTGTAATATTTTTAAAAATTAAGCCTAATTGCATTGGTCTGCAAAGATATTTTGGACTGTATCCCAGAAGCAAAAGAAAATAAAGCAAAAAATAGACAAATGAGATAACACCCATATTAAAATTTATGTACAGCAAAAGGAAGCAATCATCAAAGTGGTGAGACAAAAGGATGAGAGAAAATATTTAGTATGATGCTAATATTCAGATTATATAAGAAATTCAAACATCCCAATAAGAAAATGAACAACCAATCAAATAAGAATGTTGAAAGCTGGGAAAAAGATTTGAAAAGATATTCTCCAAAAAAAAGTCATATGAAAAGTCAATATGAAAAGGGTATCAATTTTATTCATTAGGAAATGCAAATAAAAACTACTGATGAGAAATAACATCATGTCAGAAAGGTAATTTTAAAAAGAGAAAGAATAGGCAATGCTGACAACTATAGGAAGAAAGGGGAAATATTACACACTGACAAGAGCCTATGAAAACAGTCTGGATAGTCTTCTGAAAACTTACAATAGAATTCTTATACCAACCAGTAATCCCAGTACTGCATATAAATGTACAGATACTGAAATCAGCATTTCAAAGAGATATACACATGATTACTGCATTACTTTTCAAAATAACCAAGATTAGGCATAAACCTAAATGTTCAACAACAGATGGATGCACACAAAGAAATGCTGTTCAGCCATAAAAGGGTTAGCACCATTCTTTGTGACAAGTGGGTGGACCTAACCCTTTTATATTAATTGAAATAAAGCAATCCAGAGAGATACATATTGTATAATCTCACTCATGTGGATTCTGAAACTGTTGACTATATTGATCAATAATGGCTCCTCGAGACTGAGCAGGAAGGGGCCAGAAGAAGAAAAGGTGGGGAGAGGTTATACTGTGGATACTAAGTTCACAAGCAGATAGGAGAAATTGGGAAATAATTTATTGTACAATTGGAAGATGACAATAACCAATGATATATGATATATTCCAAAATTGGTAAAAAATGGTTTTTGAATGTTCTCACCACAAAGGAATAATGTATGAAGTGATTGATGTGTTAATCACCTTTGTTCCATCACTGGGTGATATTAAAAACACCTGAAGATATTTTATATATATTTATGTTTTATTTTATTTTCAAATATTATGCTCATGTTCCCTTTAGAACATAGACACCTTCTCAGTTTATTCCCTTTTTCACGAATGAGGTAGTATGTTTCTTACTCTTAATGCATTGTAAATCTAAAATGAAATTTAGACCACTATTCAGGTGCATTGCAGATCAAGAGAACAAGGTTTTTGTTTTTCTTTTGATGTTTCCTCAAATCTGTTTTCCATTTGTTTTTTTTTTTTTTTTCAAAACAAAGAATTGGAAGATTGTTTTAAAAATATTGCATCTTGCAAAAATATGTGCAAACTAAAAGTATTTTGCTTTCACTTACATTGCTTTTTCTACAATTCTCTAGTTAGAGATAGTATACTTCCTTAGAAAATTTCAGAATTATAAGATGAAGTTGCCACTTATTTTTTTCTAAGACTCACATTAATCTGTATAGTCCATCTATATATTATTTAGCTTTCATCTGTAACCTTATAAAAATCTCTTTTCTTAAGACATATCTTGATGGTGAAGATCTTATAAAATGAATCTTAGGAATGATTAAGCACATGTCACTTAGTTTAGGACATATTTTAATAATCTCCAAGGACACTATTCTCAACTCAGAATCTATGAAGAAATGGAGTTCTTACACTATCAAACTACTTTCATTATTTTTTTAAAATAAAGGTTACGAGAAAGAACTGAAAAATTTTTGAGACATAATAATAGTGTATTATACCTAATATCTAGAAACATTGAATGACATAAAATTATATAATATAAATCTGTTGTAAAAAAGATTAACTGAAGCTCATATATTTCTTAATTCACGTATTTCAAACTCATTACTCATTAAAGTGATGGAGGTACTGACATGATATATAAATATTAATGAAGCATCAAGTATCTGATAACTTTTTATTTTTTAAAATGATAACTTTTTATTTTTTGCATGAGATTATTCATACTTCCAACTGTTTGCTACAGTCAATTGTTTAAATGAATTGTTATTCTGTAAAGTTTAATTGTTGTATATGTTTTTGATAAAACATACCTATATTAGGAAACCAAGTACTTTAATTAATGCAGTTAGAGTAGTAAAACATAGCCTTTGAGTTAAAGAACCCAAGAAGGATGATAGTTCACATTTATTAAACATTCTTGGCTTCATTATCCATGGCTCTAATTAAGAAGCATCATGTAAAAAGGTCTTTTCATTTTTCTTGAATACTAGTTTCTTGTTTGCCTGAATCTCACAAATTATTCTGTCTTTACTTCTGGTTCATAGGTTTTTGACTAAACATAGTAGCAATTATTGAAAATCTGTATTTTTATATGTGGCTTAAATATTAATTCAATTCCGTATTGTCTTACAAGTGTGATATATTGTTGAGTTACAATAATCTTCAAAAATACACTATTATCAAAAGGGAAAAATGCAGATGTAATAAAAGATATAAGCTTGAGTGATTTGTAGAAAAATAGATGAACTTTGAGTTTTTAACGTTAAATAAAATAAAATTAGAGAAGCAAGATTAAATATTGTAAACTTTATTTAATGAAAGAAACACAAAATATAAAGAGAAAAACACAGAGAAAATTGAGAAATAAGGAGAAATTTGCAAACGGGTAGAGGACCAAGAGATGAAAGAAGGGAAGGATAAAGGAATTTTATAAAAAACAATTAAGATGTTTGATATACCCCTCAAAAACTGTAATCATTATGTACTACAAACGTGTACTAACAAAAAATAGAAACTTAAGCACGTATATGAAAATGTGTATTTGTTACCTACCAATTTTGAAGAGGTAAGAGTTCATGGCACTGATACTATATATAGAATCCTAGCTACGTAAAAGTAGGTGAACAATTGCAAAGATAAACGATTTCTGAAATTCCACGGACAAGTATTTGGAAAAATTTAAATGTCATGGAGTTTCAAAGATAGATTTTGGATCTGAATATTAAACAACAATGCAAACATTAAACATGCATATTTAAATTTAAAATTCTAAAATTTTAGAAAATTCAGTTAAAATGCATAGTTCTACTCTTTTAAAAAACTAGTATTACATGTAAGTGAAAATCTCATTTTCTATGTAAAATTTATCTATATTATCTGTTTATTTCCTTACAGTAATATTTTTCAAAAATGGAGTGTGATTTTTTTGTATTCTAATTTTCCTTTATATATTTTACTTTTATGTTGTCTAAACTTTTGCCTCTTTTAACAACAGATATTACACAACTGAAATGGTTTGTCAAATATTGTACATCGTGATACTTTACATTAATTTTGAAAGTACATTAATGAAAAATTCATATTTGATTATAAACCACTATATTAAATTTCTGTTTTCCCTTCTAGAAATGAGAGCATTTTTACTAAGTATCTAAATGCTAGAATAAAACTTAAGTGATCATAAAATAATTACATTAAAATTAATAGACAAAAAATAAAGCCAGAAATTGTATTATGAATTATGCAGTGATTTTTTATAATAAATTATCTAATTGTGTTTTCTACAACTTTTAGTTATTGCAAAAAATTTTATGTTTGAAAATAATTATTTTATTATTCTAATTCTAATACCCTTAATTCCATTAACTACACATCAACTTTTCATTAATATGCAATCTAGTATATTTTATTTGATTTCAACTTTGTAAGTAAAATAATTTTTTTTTAATAAAATCAAAATAATATTGAATTTACTGACTATTCCTTTCAATATTAGAAATATTTCATATGTATCAACCTGGACTGAACAGATGTGTAAAATTCATAAAGTTAATCTCTGTTGAATATTACTTGTTATATTATACTTTCTAGGTTTATGTGTTGTTTTAATAGTCAGGTGACTATTTTTACTCTTTTTCATATATTAATTAATTTATTCTTCAGGTGAATTTTTACTCTTTTTATCACACTGAATATATAGAAGAAATTGAAAATAATACCTTATATATTCAATATACATGTCTACATTAATGGTATGTGAATACTACTCAACGATACGGGAAGAAAAATTAGGAAAGTACAGCTGTAATTAATACTGATGAGATGAACTGTAGAGTCTGATATGATATATTGCTGGTAGTTTTATGTTAATAACTTTTACAATAAAGTTCACATATCCTAAAATTAATTACATACCTGCTAAATATAATAAGCAAACATTAGAATTTTGTGAAGCTTGTGCTTGTGCTAGATACCTGCTGAAGTTGGGTAAATGTCATTGAGTACCAGAAACTGCTTCTACTATTAAGGGTGCAAGAAGAAGGGACAATAACCACAGCGGGAGACAGAGCACAGAAAATATTACAAAACTTATAAATGACTAATGACTAATGCCTTTAGTTTATGAAGTTTTATATATATATATGCAATTATATATTTATATGAAATTATAACTATTAAAGTAATAAATATATAATTATATAATATAATTAATTAATATATGAATTATATACGTTAATTATATAATTAAATATTATATAATTAATGTGGATTAATTATATATAAAATAAATATATAATTATATGATATAATAAATAAGTATATAATTATATATTTATATGCAATTATAGCTATTAAAGTACCTTTTCAGGTGGCTGTTTGAAGCAATTTTTTCTCCTTGGATGAGTATAATTTGTTCACTAGTGCTATGTGTTTTTTTTGTTTTTTCTTTATATTCTCTGGACTTCTTGGAAAGATGTGTTGGTGTCATTCATCATTTCTGTATATTTCTATACATAAGTACTCATCTTTTTATTTTCTGCAACTCTGCTCAAATAGTTTCTCTCACAAAACTCATCCTCTCTGATAAATACCCTTCATTTTTGTATCCTTTAATTTAAGTCACTCTTCTTTCCCACTTAGCTTCAGATTTTAGTGATTGCAATAGCTGTGTCCAAAGCATTGCCATATGCTGTCCCTAAAATTGATTTCAGTCATAATATTATTTATTCCTTGAAAATCTCTCATTTACTTCAAAATAAAGCTACTGAATCACATTTCCTTTTTTTATTTGGAAAATAATTCCAACAATTTGTTTATTTCTTAAAACAGTACAAATACTTTTCTAAGTGTGTCTCTAATAATAGCTAATTTGTAGTTATGTGATCTTTTGGTACTGGTTTCCCTGCTATTTTTTTTTGGGGGGGGGCGGTACCAGGGATCGAACTCATGACCTTGCACTTGCCAGACAAGCGCTTATGCCACTGAGCTATATCCTCAGCCCCTTCCCTGCTATTATTTATCATTCCCTGTGTTTTGCTTTCTTGTGTGCTTTATTTGCTTTAAGTTTTAAAACTCAGTTTTTTGCAAAATTATTTCACAGGCTTCCCCAAGTCCTGGAAATGAAGATTTCACATTTAAATATTCATTAACAACTATATTAAAAAATGAAATTTCCACTGAAAATATTTATAAATATAACTAAATATACTTTTATTGTCTACAATTTTTTTAAAACATGTAGCCAAATGTTTATCAATGCACTTTTATTTTTATGAACATACATATACACCAGTCAGACAGTTTCACAAGCTTAAATAGAAGGCAGTAATATTTTGTTTCATGTTATGCCATTTTCGTTCCCTACAGGTAAAAATTTCAAATTAGTTTATTTTTTGAAATTAACTCTTAAAAGAGCTGCACCTCAACCTTTTCCATAATCACGGGAGAGATGCTGAGCTCCAGACATCCTTAGGGGCTTTGGTAAGCCATGAGCCACTCACCTCCACTGTGGAGGGAGCAACACTGAGGCCCCTATCGCTTTGGGAAACAGCATTAGCAGCAACGCAAACCCCACTTTTGTGGGAGTGATGCTGAGCTGGGATAGCTTGGGGGCCTCAGTGAGGAGTACCCTGCACCCCCCCCATTGTAGAAGTGACATTGAGCACCTGACAGCCTAGGGAGCCTCAGTGAGCTGTCCTCTACCCTCCCACCATCATGGGAGCAATGCCAAGCCCTGGACAGTTTTGGGAACTTGTGAGCTGTGCCATGCCCCACCCCCCACTGGGGAAACTACCCTGAGCCCTGGAGAAATCCAGTAGCCTCAATGAGCTGCCCCCTGTCCCTCCACCTTTGCGGGAGTATTCCCTAGACCTGGGGAAACCTCGGGATTTTCAGTGAGTTGCAACCTGCCCTCTCAATTAGGGGAGCAACACTGAACCCTGGACAGCTTCAGGACACATGGTGAGTAACCCCTGATACCCCACAATCACAGGAACAACACTCCACCCCAGGAAACTTTGGAAGCCTTGATGAGCCATTCCCCACTGCCCCAACATCATGGGAGGGACAATAAGTTGCAGGGAACTTGGGGAGCCTCGATGAGTTGCACCCTACCACTCTACTATCATGGGAGTGATGCTGAGCCCTGGTGAACATCAGGAGCTTTGATAATGTCAAAATGAAAGAGTAAAATGCAATCTCAGACCTTCACCCCATCCGTAAAAAGTCCAAAAGTCATTGACATAGAAGAACTTGGAAGTTATACACCTGAAATTTCTGAAATCATAGCAGTTGAAGTAAAGAAACAACTCCATCAGGTCATAGAAGAAATCAGATTACAACTAATCTGTCAGGTAAAGTGAAAGAACTGCTCAGCACATCTAAAGAAGACATGCATGATAAAATAGAGGAGCACACAAAAATGCTGGAGATCTTAAATGAACAATATAGGAAACAATTTGAATGCATGAATCACAATCAAACAGATATCTAGGAAATTAAAAATTCCATTATAAACTGGTAAAACCAATTGAATGAAACTGAAGATAGACTTTCAGACCTTGAAGATAGCATTGCAGCTAATGATCATGAAAGACAAGATCTCTTAAAAACAATACCAGAAAATAACAATTCAACTGCTGCAAGATGATGCAAAGAAAAACAATATAATATTGATAGGTATCAACCAAACTGCAGGTGTCAACATGGGTGACATAAAGTCTATTTGCAAAAGCAGTAGCACAGATTTTCACAAGCCTGGGAGTAGAATCTGACATAGAGATAAGTGATACATATACAACTTAAATTAACCATAATAAAAATAAATTCACACCCAGACACATAGTAATCAAGATGCCAGAAATTCAGCAGAATAGAACATTAAAAGCTGTTACAGAAGAGAAACAGATCATATATAAAAGAAAGTATATCAAAATTACAAATTTCTTAACACAAACCATCAAGTCAAGAAGAGCTTGGAGTGAATTATTTCAGGTACTGAAAGAAAGAAAACCTTCCAAACCAGATTGAAGTACTTGGCAAAATTATCTCTCAGAATTAACAGAGAAATACAATACTTCCACAACAAAGAAGAACAGAAGAAATTCTTGACCACCAAACCAAACTTATAAAGCATACTAAAAGATATTTTAGAATGAGATAAAGCTGATGACAGCTTCAAGGACAACAATAAGAAGGAAATATCAAGCAGAGTAAGCAGTTAAACAGAGGGGAAATGTAAGGAACCAACAGTGGGTAAATAGCATGATAAACATAACCTAATACGTATCAGTTATAACCATCAATGTAAATGGCCCCAATTCACCAATCAAAAGAAACAGATTGGCAGAGTGGATCAGGAAATAAAATCCAACAACATGCTGTATACAGGAAACACACTGTAAGGGAACTGTACTTTTCTAAAAAACCCACAATACAATGAAGCCACAATAAGTGAACCATGGTATAGCAAGGGATGACTATTACCCAATATCAATCAACGAAATTGAAATATAATTGCAAATTTATCAAAAAACAAAATCCCAGGTCCTGATGGATTCAAAGCTAAATTATAAAGGCAACTTGGATCCAATTCTTCTCAAAATCTTTAATGGAATTGAAAGGGAAGAAATTCTCTAACTCATTCCTGGAGGTAAGTATTACCCTTACATCTAAAAGAGAAAAAGACCTAACCAAAAATGAGAAATCCAAGCCTATTTCTGTAAAGAACATAGATGAAGAAATCCTCAATAAAATACTAGCAAATAGAATGTAGCAAATTATCAAGACTATATAATATGACCAACTGGGATTCATCCCTGGATGTGTATATGCTCAATATATGTAAATCAATAAATGTCATACACCATAATAACAGATCCAAAAAAAATCACATGATCCTTTCAATGATGAAGAAAACCTTTTGCCAAAGCTCAACACTCATTCATGATAAAAATCCTGCAGAAGATCTGAATAGATGGTCTTTAGCTCAATCTCATAAAAACCATCTATGAAAAACCAACAGCCAATATCATACTGCATGGACAAAACCTGAAAAATTTCCCTTTAGTTTCATAAAAAAGAAAAGGATGTCCAATGTCATGACACATATTTAATATAGTTCTGAAAAATTTAGCTAGAACAATTGGAAAAGACAGAAAATAAAAAGAATAAATACTGGAGAGGAAGAAGTGAAATTATCATTATTCACAGATGGCATAATACTCTACAAAGAAGACCCCCAAAATTGCACCAAAAGACTAGTAGATTTAATAACCAAATTCAGTAGCATCGCTGGATAAAAAATCAATACTCAAAAGTCAATACCATTCCTGTACACAAGCAACAAACATACTTAGAGAGAAATTAGGGAAATCACATCTTTCACAGTGGCATATAAAATATGATCATATAAATAGATCATAGTAAAATATCTCTACAGTGAAAATTACAGTACTCTGAAAAAAGAGATTGAAGAGGATTTCAGAAAACAGAAAAATATCCATTGCTCATGGGTAGGAAGAATCAGCATTGTGAGAATGGCCTTACTCCCAAAATTGTTATTCAGATTCAATGCAATTCCACTAAAAATACCACGAGTACACCTCACAGCACTAGAGAAAACATTCCTAAAATTTATCTGGAACCAGAAAAGACCTAAAATAGCAAAAGCAATCCTGGGCAGCAAAGAAGAGGCAGGAGGCATCACAATCCCTGACTTGAAATTATACTACAAAGTTACTATGGTAAAATCAGCATGGTGCTGGCAAAAAAAACCAGACCTGAGGATCAGTGAAATAGATTAGAAGATGCAGAGAGAACTACAAACACACCCAGTCACCTTATCTTTGACCAAGGGGCCAAACACATTAACTGGTAGAAAGATATCTTATTTAAGAAATGGTACTGGCAAAACTGGCTTTGCACATGCCAAAGACTAAAATTAGACCCTTGCCTAACCATGCACAAAACTAAAGTCAAAGTTGATCAAAGATCTAAGTATTGAAACAGAAACACTAAATATACTAGAGGAGAAAGTAGGTAAAATTCATGAAGACAGAGGGATTGGCAAAGAGTTCATGAACAAAAACCAAACTGCACAGGAAATACTTCAAAAAATAAACAACTAGGATCTCATTTTATTGAAAAGTTTTTGTACATCAAAAGAAATCACCAACACAGTAAAAGGAAAACTCATGGATGGGAAAAAATTTTAGCCAGCTGTCCCTTATACAAATTACTTCTATCTATGTCATACAAACAATTAAAAAAAAATGAGGCCCTCAAAATTCAAAGACCTAATCAAAAAATGGGCATCTGAATTGAATACATAATTCTCAGATGAAGAAATATAAATGGGAAATAAATATTTTAAAAAATGTTCAACATAAATGGTCATGAGAGAAATGCTAATTAAAACAACACTGAGACTCCGTCTCACACCTGAAAGAATGACCACCATCAAGATTTCAACCAATAACAAATGCTGGAGGAGCTATGGGGAAAAAGAACTCTTTTCCACTGTTGGTGGGAGTGTAGACTGGTACAAACACTACTGAAATCAGTGTGGAGATTCCTCAGACAACTAGGATTAGAGTCCCATTGAACCCACCTGCATATTCAATGGGAATATTCAGTGGGAATGGGTATTCAAAAATACCCTTCTGGGTATTTTTCCAGAAGAACTAAAAATGTACCACAGTGACATATGGGCACCCATGTTTATAGCAGCATAATTTGTGGTAGCTAAATTGTAGAAACAATCTAAATGTCCTTCTACTGAACAATGGAAAAAAAATGATGTGGTACTTTTACACGATGCAGTATTACTCACATATTTAAAAATGATAAACTTGAGGCTTTTATAGGTAAATGAATGCAACTAGAGACCATGCTCAGAAGTGAAATACATCAGATCCACATGTATAATCATCATCTTGTCTCCAGAGTGTAAAACCTAAAATTTTAAATGAAAGTGAAAAGGTACAATAAATATTGTGAAAGGGATGGAAACCGCTCAAAGGGAAGAAACAACTGGCATGAGGGAAAGGTGAAAAGAAAGACAGAAGGGAAAAAATATATATGTATATACAAGGATAGCTGGGAAAATTGACCTGCTGATGTCTATTGGTTTATTGAAAGGAACAGTTAATGCTTAAATCTCTTCTTATTAACCAATTTTGCATGCTTATATCTGGTAATCTGAACAACTAATTTGAAGACACCAATATGCAATATAACAACTACTGGTGAATTTTTATCATCTTGTTTAGTGAAACTGTGTATTGTTTCTAATTTTTGTAAAATTATTTTATATTCATTTTAATTGTTTGATCAGTCTTGCATTCCTACATCTGGTAATCTGAGCAATGTCAGTAAAGATAACAATATGTAATATCATAACCATTGTCAACTTCCTATCAGCTTATGTTGATATGTTCCTATCAGCTTATGTTGCTGTATAATTTCAACTGGTTTTCGTGCTGTTTTATTTTTTTCTTTATTGTTATGACTTTGTTTCCTTTTCTCTTTAAAATAGAAAAAATCACAAAAAGATATTAACTCCTGTATTTCTAGGCAGCATATTTAGAATACTACCAAGTATTGAAACTTAGATAGATTGATAAATTCAATAGGTCATATTTTTTCTACATCTGTTTCTCCCTCTTCACCTTTGTACACATATCTCCTTCACAATTGCATCCTCACAGATCATATACGCATATTCATCACCAAATATCATGAAAGAGTAAATGATGCTGTCAGGTGTTCTTAAAGTAAAACTGAATATTTGAGGTTCTTATCACAAATTATTGAGTGATAAAGATCATGTTCAATTATGAACAGAATGAAAAATGTATTTTATTTTCATCTTTAGAAATATATTTTGACTCATTCCTTTCTGAGGTTAAAACTGTCATGTAGGATAGACCAAGCTGAATTTATACAGTCCAGTTTGTTTATGCAATGAATTTCACTATCATTTTTATATTATAATTTTGAGGGTTCCTAGTTAGATTTGTTTACATTTGTGTTAATTTTAAATATCTTTATCAGATTTCTTCTTTTTAACGTGATGGGCAAAAATAATTTTTAAACTCTCAGTAGTGTTCAATGAGCATGAAAGAAGATTACAAAAGAAATTATCAGGGCTGGGGATTTAGCTCAGCGGCAAAGCGCCTGCCTGGCAAGTGCAAGGTCGTGAGTTCGGTTCCCGGTACCGGAGAAAAACCAAAAAAAAAAAAAAAAAAATTATCAAATTACTTTAAATATTTGAAAGCTGATTGAATATTTCAGGCAATAAAATCAGAATGATGTTATAAACATTATTTATTTAATTATTATGTCAGTCTTAGAATCCTATGCTTTATTTTGTTTTTCTGTAGATTTGCTCATAGTAAACTGATAATTTTTTTATTTTAATGATAAAAGAACCAAAACACATTACCAAACACTCAGACATAAACAAAAAAACATAAAAACAGTAAAACCAATACAGAATTTCTGACAAGGTATAGGAAATTAACAGTGGTTGTTTTCCTACATATTGTTATCTCCTCCTTGTGTGAATGGTGGTAAAATAAGTCCTGATAGGATGGAATAGGAAAAATAAAACTACTGTAATTTCATAACATTACTTAAAGGTTTCAAAAGAACCTAATGAGCCACATGATAATTAATTACAGTATATCAAATTATCTCATTTAAAAGGTTCTTACTTTTTTTGAAGCATGTCTTAAAATCAGATATTTGAAGCTCAAAATTTAAAATAAATGGAAGGAAGAAATGGAGAAAATGGTGACAGCAAGCTGGATAATCAGATGAAAAAGAACTAAGGTGTTATGTACAAGGTCCAGCTCCATGTAATAATTATATTCTGCAAACACGTACTAAAAAATAAAATCAACTCAAAAATAAGTTCCAAATAAAAAGTTTGTCCAATGGGTCATAATGTAAGTTTTGTACAGGTCATTTTTTCCTGTCTTGTTGAAGTTTTCCCCAGGAACATATCATTGCCAGGATACTGGATGCCAAGGGTCATATCAAAGATTTTGTTGCCCTGTTCAAAGAACTGGACAAGACAAACCAAAAATGTAGAGCTTTTCCATTTATTAGATGTTTAATAGGAAAAGCAGAGAGAAAAGAAGGGAGAAGAAGTTCTCTGAAAAGAATGTTCTGAAAATATGTGCTCTGAAGAGTGAGTGTCAGAAAGGAAATACATGCTGCACTCAAGCAGGCCACTGAGAAAGAGAGAAGGCAGTTCCTCCAAGGCAATGGCTGGCTTCTTTTATAGCCTTATGGTGACATCAGATTTAGACCAACTTAGGAAAAATCTGCTTGATTTCATGCCACAAAAGTTGAAAAGAGTATTCCTGTGTTAGTATGAGGGCAGATCACTGCATGGGCATGCAGCACCAGAAAAACATTTGACATCTGTAAATATTTAGCTTGTTGATTTTTTCTAACATCGATGTCTGAGTAAGGAAATATAAGCTCTATTTTTTTGAGCAGAGTTCCCTGGGGCAAGGGGTGGTCGCTCTGACCTGTTGTAAATTGAGAACTTCATAACCTGTCTTTCATTGTCTTTCTCAGACAGGGTTAATCTTTCACCAGTGAACCATACCTCTTTAGGGTTATGGAACAGCCAGGTCACTGATGTCCTGCCTTCTTGCATAGGTCTGGGAAATTACCTGTTTACAAGAATTGTTAACTTCTGAAGCTATAGGCATCACTGAGGCAGGATTAAAAGTAGTGCAAGTATTTTTGGTAAATTCAGAAGTGTCTAGAAATATGGCCTGATACTTGGTAAACCATTCCCCTATCAATCACAAATTACCTTTAGTCCCAAGAATAACCCTGGTCTAATGTGGAGTCAGAACTTCTAGTTTTTCTGACAAAGTTACGTTCATTGCTTCATCTGTGTTTTTAGTTGCACTGTCCTAGGTGCTCTCATGTCTGAATCAACTAAGAATGCCTATCTTTCATTGTCATTGAGTTTTTAAAAGAGCCTGAAGTTTCATGATGCAAGATTCAATGAATAATTTGAATGAGGACACATTGTAATGATTTTTAAAATCTGTGTTTCTGTTTTACGGCACATGGCTGCTTCATTTACAGTATTATCTCATACATAAATGAAACAGACCTTCAAAATCACTTTGAAAGTGGCAAGAATGATAGGGCAATTGTGATCAAAGTGAAGAAGAGTAGTTTGAAGGGCAATAATGGCAATGTGTTCACTGGGATAAATGTCTTAAATGTAAACATTTAGCATACATTTTGATCGCCTTGCATATATTTGAATAGTTACACAGAAGAATACATTTGTTACTGTAGCTCTTTTGATATTTAATCTCTAGAAAGAAATAAATGCATTGATACTGAATATTCTTAGGGGATGATCGTTCATCTACATTAGACTGGCTTTCTGAAGCATCCTCGAAACTTCTGATATTTTGGAAAAGCTGAAGACTTTATTCCCAGTCTTCTTTACAAATTAGGCTTCATATGTGGACCACATTGAGTAAGGAGAAATTGGTGGTTGGGAGCTATCTTCCTTTTTATCTTCCTGACAAACAAATTAACCAAGCCATTTAGTTTCCTGTGTGAGCAATGATAAAAGAGTTTCTACTCAATGACATTGTGGTTCTTGATATTCTGTTTTGTTCACTTATAAATTATGCCTGATATCTTATAATTATGAAGTCAGCAGTTGTAACAAAATCTCTTTGATTCCTAGAGAAAGTATTACAATAACAAAAACTCAAGATTCAGGGTTAGTCTGTGGAAACCTCTATACATATGACTGATCTCTGGCTGACCAGAGCATGCTCACTTATACTTATTCTCCCTATCTGAAGATAAGAGAATAACAGTGGGAAATTTATTCCATCCCTATGACTGAAAATTTGATATATACAGAGGAACCACTATGTATGTTGGGTAAGTGGATGTGATATATTTCTTGGCTTAAATAAAATCTACTCTAAAGAATGCAACTCTGATTCACATTATAGATAAAATTCAGCATGTAGTTCAATGATGATCTTACACTGTTTTAACACATTTCCTGTCATGAAAAGTAACAATGCATGGAACAGGTTATATAAGCTAAAATAAGAATACACATAAAATACAAAGTGATGACCAGTCTATAGTGAGAAGAGAGAAATCAGAAAAAAAGTGAAAAACAAGTGAGTTATTATGAGAATTGCACATGCAGCATTCCGGCAAGACATGAATGAAGGCGTCCTTAAAGTGCAAACCTAACAGTGAGGAAATAATGAGACAATTCCTTCCTCCCTCACTTTCCCCCTCCCTTCCTTTCTTCCTTCCTTCCTTCCTTCCTTCCTCCCTTCGTTCCTTCCTTCCTCCCTTCCATCCTCCCTCCCACCCTCCTGCCCTCCCTTCCTTCATTGCTTCATTCCTTCCTTCTCTCCCTGTTGCTTTTTTCATGATCTACAGAGCAGATATGAAGAAAAGTCCAGGGAAGTTTCATAAAGCTTGTGCATTTCAACAGTGACTCACACTGTAGGCTATGGAAATGGCTTTGAAGGCCTCCAACTTCTATAATATTTTTGTACATTTTCACTGCTACCTGGACAACCACTCTTGGTCTTGCCATTTGGTCAGAAAAATGGCAACCAAGTGACTGGACTGTTAAAAGGAAACTAGCTGAGGGCCTGGATCCCATAGAAATGTCCTGCTTGAGTCCAGCTGAAGGCCTAGAGCTCATAACAATACCTCCCACAAATCCAACAGGAGGCCCAGGCCCATAACAATATCTCTTGCAGGCCTGTTTTACAGTTTTATGCTGGGAAGGCCCAAAGGACAGTGGTGGAATCTAGGAGGTCTGTGCCAGCAGGATGAAGCATCTGTGCTAGCAGGCTGAGGTATCTGCACTGGAGCCAGGAAGTGATGTGTAAAGTAAGAACCAGAGCTCCTCTAAAAAGTACCACAGCCATCCTCAGCAACAGTGAGGTCCCGAACTCCTCCAATGATCAAGAAGGCTGAGTTCCTCACAGAAAAGCTAATGCAGTAAGCTTCTCTTGGAGACATGCAGTGTGCCATCTTCTCCTCTGGAGCCAAGAAGTGATGCTCAAGGTGAGGACAAGAGCTCCCCCAAAGTGAACCAAAGCTATTCTCAGTACCAACAAGGTCCCAAGCTCCTCAGAAGATGAAAACAGCCAAATTCATCAGCAAAGCCAGAAAGACAAGCTCCTCCAAGAGAACCAATAGCTCCTTACAGCTTCTATCAGCTCCAACAGAATTTCATCTCCCAACAGCCTCCTTTGCTTGCAAAAGTCTCCTTCTTCTTCTCCAGTTCTGCCCCTTTGCTGCTGGCAACAATCCCCAAGTGGGCCTCCCACACTCAGCACCATACTTACTCAGTTCATCTGGGGGTTATAAGTTGGCCACCAGTTATCAATCCACTACAGTAATCATCTAGCAGGATGATAAAAATGAAGAGATTACTTAAAACTCAAAGTTCTTTCTTAAAAGCACCAAAAATCCAATTAGAAAAGTGGCTTAAAATCAATAGGCATTTCACAAAAGAGGACATTCAGTTTAAAAAACCAACAAAAGATGTATAATATCATTAGCCATCAGACATGCAAATTAAAACCATAATAAGATATTTTAATCAAAATGACTTAAATGATGTAAACAAGTGTTGGTAAGAATATAGATAAGTATGAACACATATAGGTTTCCTATGGAAAGGTAAAGTAGTATAGCTTCTGGGTGAAATAAATATTACAAAAAACCTAGGCAGGCAGCTAATAACACAGCAATTGCATTCCTAGTATTTCATTCACATTAATGAGACATGTGTTCCCACAAAACACTTGTACATAGATGTGTGCAAGAGCTACATTTTTACAGCTTAAAGTGTCAGTCAGCCCAGGTTAATGGTTAAAATGTGGTGCTACTACAGCAGGAAACAAGGAATCTATTCTGTAGGAGAAAGGACAGTTGTCATATATGCAACACCTTGAATATGTTTCTAGGAAACTGAGTGAATAAAAGTTAGTTACAAATGAATTTATAAACATTCATCAAAATGGGTCAAAGAGAAATTTGAAGCAAATTTGTTGAATTATGAGTATTAACATTCTGGTTGTGATATTACACTATTGTTTGAAAAATGTTACATTTGCAGAATGTTGACAAATTGCATTCTCTGCATTATTTCTTATAAATCTGTGTGACTATACAATTTCCATTAATAAATGCAATGAATCAGAAATTATTGTTAACTTTCAAGATTTGGTACCATGATTATATGATTACTTTTATTACAAAGGAAAGTAGCTGAGTGAGTGAAAAAAATAGTACTCATATTTAAGTACTCATATTTAAGGAAGCCAAAACTAACAAAATAAAATGAGAGAATATATTTACTCATTAGCAGTAAAAACAAGCAAGTTGAGAACTGCAAACTGTAAGACATTTAATCTGTTAATTATCCATCCTTGGAATTTGCTTGGTTTCTAGCTATTTATTTTAATTATAAATAGAAAAATTTCTAAGCAAAACAGGAGGTAAAACCAAAAAAGGTATTAACATTTTTTGTTCATTAGAATACATACAAAAAAGTACTATAAAAGTATGATTTTCAGTTTTCTGTGGTATTGTTTTAAAGAAATCTTTAGAAGAAAATACATTTCAAAGTTGGCAAAGCAGATATGAAATCTCAACTAAGATTTGTTTTTGGAAAAGAAGAAAAAGCATCATAAAAACTTAATACATGAAAATAGTATATATGGAAAATATATACTTTAACATTGGCAAGAAAATGTGATGCTGAATTCATCTGCATAGATTAAATACGAAATGATAGAGGTCAACTGGTAAGAAAATGTTTGTGGGGGACTCTGGGACACAACATTAGTATATTTTAGGAGATGGAAAAAATAAGAAGTATGGGCATTTTAAAGACAGCAACAAAAGAAATGTTTAGAAATAATTACGGTTTATTCTCCAAACAAACTTAGAGGTTATTCAGAACTTTATGAATTCAGCCTGTGTAGCTTCTCCCGAGCATTCTTGAAGATTCATGCCTTAAAATTGTGTAAATCTAATTATGTTGTTATTTCCCAAGGCAATATAAATCAAACAGACAATTTGAAGCCTAAAATTGGTAATAACTATGTAATATCATGAGGATAATTTCAAATATATTTAAATAGTAAAATGTTTTTTAAATTTAAATATAAGAATGATGTTTGTTCACTGACTGAATCTACTCAGCATGAAATTTTACTCAAACTGAGCTTTAGTATGGACAGAGAAGCATCTCCTCTTTTCCGTGTAAGACTTGGGCAACAGAAGTCCTATTAGTTTTTCCTCTACAACCTTCAAAGTGCCCCTACTACTTTGCAGAGTCCTTGTATCACTATTAATATACAGAAAGTTAATTAAGCGGACTTCCAGAAAGGTTGAATACTTTTCCCATGCAAACCAACAACTGGAAATAGAATTCTAAAATGGAAAACTAATCTTTATCATGCATGTGTTTTCTTTAATGTACAATATTCTCTTCCACTTATCTCTTAGGTAAAAGTATCTAAAGCTATTTAATGCCCTTGGAATTAAGTTCCAAGGGCAGCTTTCAACTGTGTGGAAAATTGTTTTCATTTTCTTTTAGATTTACAGTTGATATATCAATGTTTTACAGTTCTCATTTAATAATTTTGATACCTACTATGTAGTGCATAGTATTTGATTCTATTCTAATAGATGGTAATACATTTTATAAACACTTATTATTTCTTTATGTCCAACTTATATTTGCCTAATTTAATTTATAAATGTCAATTGAAAACCCAGATGTATAAATCTGGACTCCAACCCAGGGTATCCATACTAGATTTCACAGCTCATATATTTAAAGGTATTAACTGCCAGGTATGTCTACATGCACCATTTACAATGTTTAAAATTAGAAGGAAGGGCTGGGGATTTAGCTCAGCGACAAAGCGCCTGCCTGGCAAGCGCA
>NW_004955428.1:10567705-10570230 GCF_000276665.1 Chinchilla lanigera
AAAAATAAATAAAATTAGAAGGAAATATTAAATAAATATATGGTTAAAATAATGGGTCAATAAGTAATGACTTAGGGGACATTCAACAGTACTGAACATAGAATCATAACCAAATTTGAAATTCAGAGTGGTGTGTGACTATTCAGTTTAGGAAAATAGTATGAATGCAAAATATTAACTGCAAAATTTCAACCTGAGAATGAGAAAATGTCTCATCATAATAGCAAAAAGTTATAGCTATACAATTAGGAGTAGGGCAGCAAATGGTTTTCACGTGGTTTAGCAAGGATAAATCATGATGCTCTTACTGTTTCATATATTCACGAGGAAAATGTGTTTTGTCCTGAAGGATTTAAGATCTTAAAGAAAACAAATCACTGGTAAATTGCACTTTTACATAAAAATCACCTTTTTCACTATAACAATAGATTGAGTAGGTATAAGACAATGCAATAGTATCATTTGGTAGATTGTTGTAGTACTCTAGTTAAAAATTTCTTTTGTGCCTCAATTTTTGTTGTGTCTGAGGTTCCTGTATGATCTTCAACAATGGAAAAAGGCCCTCTCTGTAAGTTGATAAACATCTAGAATTAAAACTCTACTTTAGAGGCACTGAGCAACAATTAGAAGCATAAGAATGGGGGCTGGGGGGTTAGTCAACGGCACAGGGCCTTCCTGGCAAGCGCGAGGTTGTGAGTTCAATTCCCAGTACTGGAAACAAACAAACAAACAAAAAAAGAAGCATAAGAATGGAAAATGTGATTTTAGGAACACACTTATCATGAGAAACAATAAAGTAAAAGTGATCACTTTGTCTGAGTCAGGTAGGGCAGAATACTTTCACATAAAGAATCTATAGAGTCAGTTTGTAACTTACAGTTGAGAAGGAATTGATGATAGAAAACTAGAATTCACTGTGATTAAAGTCCTTGGGGCTCAAGAATAAGGTATAGGGTAGTTAGAATCTTATGTGTTTGCCTGAATTTTCCCATAGCTGAAGGATTCTGAAAAGTACTTCCCCACTGCCAGGTTTTATGCTTCAGGAAAAATCCTTGCTTTGTTTCAATTGTTGAAGGATATCCTAGCTAGGGTTGGACTATAACAGTGCCCAGGCTGTTCAAACCAGGTCTTTCCTATCTCAAGATGTTGCATTTCTAATATATTCTACACATATTCTTGAGAACTATATGGGAGAAAAGTGCGGAGGGAGAGCACTAGGTAGTCTAGACATATTTGAAGACGGGAGATTTGTAGAAAAATAGTATCTTCACATCAGTATCATAAGACACCAAAGAAGATTGAAAGAAACAAGTGACAATGCTACAACTACTAATGAAAGAAAGCTCTGATTCAGATTATGTGATAAGCACAAATTTAAGTGTTTTACATGGTCAACTCATTTAAACTGTTGCCTTAAACTTTATTTTCTTTTTCTTGTCTTTTTCTTGTCCCTATATAAACTTATTTGCTCCATAGAGGGGCCAAGAACTCTAAGTATTATTGTTTTCTTGATTTCAAATGAAAGAGTAAATAAAACTGAAAGGTAAAACAGATATTGTGAAAGGGAAAGAAACTGCACAATAGGAAAGAACAACTGGGTTTAGGGAAAGAGGCCTACAACAGCATAGAATCGCTGCAAGCTGGACCTGCATCAAGCTTATCTGATAACAAAGATGGCGTTCTTTCATTTTATGAGAAATATGTAAAATAGAGTATGACAAAAATGAAAGCAAGGACAGAGTCTTCATTGATGAAGGAATAGATATGTCCATCATTGTAGACAGGATGGTTAGAACAGCCAGGGAAATATGACCATAATAGTTAACATTATTATTGCCTTTAGGGACCTAAGAAAGGACAAGAAATTGCAGTTTAGGGAATAGTTTACAAATATGTGAGAATGAGAAAAGTTGTGTGTCTGTGAGTTCTATAATGGTAAAGATTTGAGTAATATTTCAGTGATGGTAAAGGGACTTTAACTGAGAAATTTGAAGATGGATGAATAAATGACAAGAATAATGTATTTAGAAGTTTAAGAGTTCAGAAAGAATAATATTGAAACAAAATTGGTAGGAGTAACCCCTAGAGAAAAAAACATATATACCTTGTTCACTGTAGCATGCCTAGATATTGATCTTCACAATGAATACTAGATATTTGATATTTCAAACAATAAGATACACAAGACTTTATATTTAAATAAAGTTATCATTGGAGTAGCAAAAAACTCGAATGTGCATGTCTTTTTGCAATTTTTATTTTTTCTTACTGCATGTTTGCCATACATAATGACTACATTTCACATGGGGAGTTGGTATATGTACATGACACACCTTAATAATTTTCATCTTTTTCCTCATTCTATTTCTTTATTATGTTGCTGTTTCTTTTTGTTTTTGCTTTTGCCAAAGATCTATATCCCCATTTCCTACTATCTTTTATTTTGCTCTTTATATATATATATGATGATATAGATATAGATGATATAGATATAGATGATAGATATAGATATCAATATTGATATA
>NW_004955428.1:10570505-10584178 GCF_000276665.1 Chinchilla lanigera
CCAAGATTTAGCTATTTTTAATTGTGCGGCTGTGAATCATGGATATGAATATATCACTGAAATATGAGTCCTGTCTTTTTATTATTTTAAAGAGAAAAGAACAAAAACAGAATAACAAAAACAGACAATAACAAAACACAAAACTGTAAGAATAATACAGAATTTGAAAACAAGGTGATAGGAAATCAACAATGGTTATTATATTAATTATCATTATCTTCAAAGTAGTTGCTCAGATTACCAGATATAGGTATGTAAAATTGGTGGAAAAAATAAACATTAACTATTCCTTTCAATAAACCAATAGAAATTAGTAGTACAATTATCTTAGCTATCATAAGATAATATATATCTTCCTTTTTTCTTTTTTTCCTTTCCCTAAAGCCAGTTGTTCTTTCCTATTGTGCAGTTTCTTTCCCTTTCACAATATCTGTTCTACTCTTCAGTTTTATTTACTATTTCAGGTTCTTAAACTACGGGGAGAATATAGTGTTTACACATGCTGATTTGATTTATTCAACTTTTGAGTATGCTGGTGCAACCACTTTGGATATCAGTCTGGAGATTCCTCAAAAAATTAAGAGTAGAGGTCCCATTTAACATGGACATTCCCCTTCTGGGTATTTTCCCAGAAGAATTAAAAACATCATACCACCATGATATATGTGCACTTATGTTTATAACAGCACAATTTCTCATAGCAAAAAATTGGAAACAACCCAAATGCTGATCAACAGAGGAGTGGAAAAGAAAAACATATTTTTATACAATGGAGTATTGACTTAGCTACAAAGAAAGATAAAATCAAAGCTTTTATAGGTGAATAGATGCAACTAGAGGCGTGCTTTATATGGTGTTATAATGAGCTTGCTTAGATAAAAGATTACATTTTCTTTTCTATCTTTATGTGTTGAACTACACTTCACACAGACTTGTATTTATTTATCCAAGAACCTTGCTTATGTCAAAGAAAAATTAACAGGTATAGAAAGAGGACTGGGCTGAATATCAAGCCTACTATCAACTAGAAAACTTTATGGAAAATACAAAAGTATAATAAGATAAATGAAGTATTACAATGCATTTTAACCAATTTTAGTAAAATTATGTTGAGAATACTTATTATAATTTTGGAATAAACAACTTTGATGGTAACATAGTGACTCATTTGATTGATAAGTAAATGAATTTAGAAGATCAGTTAGTATCTGGAAATTTGCACAAATTGTAATATTATTTGATATGAAATAACAAGGGTGAGAAAAGTGATCCTGAATTGGTAGAAGGGGGTGATTAAAAATGTGGTCAGTGTTTAAATTTAACAATATTACCATGAAAGACATGTGGCCATCAGTTCCCCTCACAATACTCCCCATTGACTCAATCGCAGTCATCACTTCATTACACCATTCATGCTCCTATCTGAAGTTCTGGAAATCCTCTTCCAAGTGTTTACAAAGTGTGAACCAAAAAGTAAGGAACAGTGTTGCCAAATGCCAATCATAGAAGTGCAGGCTTGTAAAAATGGTGATGCTCCTCATCTGACACCTCATTCACTGGATCTGGTACCATGGGCTCTTCCCCAAAGTAAAACTTACCATACAGGTGAACATTTGTAATAGTATTAGGACATCTGGGCAGCCACAACAGTGTTATCAGAGACCCTCACAACAGGGAACTTTTAGAAAACCCTAAGAAATTGGCAAGAATGATAATCAAAGCAGAGAGAATATTTTAAGGGGAGTTAATTGTGGTGTGTGTTTTAGTGTACTAATTTTTATTTTAGAACATTCTTTTTCAATCACATCTGTACTTCAGCTAAATTCTTAAAAATGAACACTTTGTTACAACTTGGAAAATACGACAGCATAAATACAAGTGTCTAAGTTGTAACTGAAAAACACATCAACTGATTGTACTATTGAAAGCAATCTCTCAATTTATCAGCATAAACTGATCATACTAATAATTTACAAGATACTTTTGATAGTAAGCAACTTCACAGTTATAATAAACTTTGCTAAATGATAGAAATAATATTGAGAATAGTATACATATTGTGTTGATTAGCTGAGTAAAATTCCTATATGTATATTCTTTTGAAAAAATTTATTACAAATATATACTCATATTTGGTTATTAATTTTTAATTACATCCCCAAGCACCACAACTAAAATTCAGCCTATAACAGAATTTTATAGTTTATGAATTTTTGATCACTACTGAAGACCACTGTGGCCTTACTGGAATATGATATAACTTTCAAAGGTTTTGCGTTGGAAAATGGCACTATTTATGAAGAGACAGTTTCCATCACAGAAAGTAGAATGTGTGTGTGTGTGTGTGTGTGTGTGTACATATATCCTATGTATTTAAAACCTACATATAAATCCTGCATATATGTAGCATATCCATAACCTATCAATAAAACTTATACATACAAATGTTTTCAATTTTTTAAGTATAATAATAAATACTAAATATAGGAAAAACAAGAATAACATCAAAATCACAAGAATGAGTAACGTATTTTATAGTGATAACTTCATTTTTATATTAAATGTATTAGTTTATGTTCTTATAGGCATGTTAATATCCTATGGAGCAGCAGACACAAAAGAATTCATGTTTTGAAGGCAAATATGCAATGATTACTGTCATTACAGTTGTATACATGTAAAAGGAAAGATTGCTGAAGAGAAACAAAGCAAAGGAATAAAGCACTGGGTCTAATGTGTAAACTGCTTGTTCCGTTCACAGTAAATCATCACAATTGTTTATGATAGCTTCAATTTAACATATTTCTGAAAACTTTCTGAAAGAAACAATAGAGCATTCTTAGCAGATTGTAAAATTTTGCTCTTTCCTCCAGTTTACTGTATTCTTCAAGAAATTACATTACAGACATTGCCATCATTCATGGTTAGAAGAGATGTGCAATAGCAAAGGAATGTGTGGTTGAGATACAGATAAATAAGGGATAAATAAATAATTGAAGAGTTTTGGACAGCCAGTGTCTGTAGTAATTGAAGCAAGGAAGTCACACTGTGAAACTGTGAAGAACTAAAACATCTTGTTCCTCTAAGCTGACAGGATAATGGAGAAGGTGCAATAAGATAATACATATATTATCATGAGTGCTTTCCTGTGACACACAATTCACTCAGCTTGAATTTATTATTTATATTATTTACGTGGATTATTGGTAAGTGCCTTCTATTTTCAACACTTTAGAAAAATTAAAGCTAGGCCGAGAAGACAAAAAAGCTGTCATACATATCATTGATAAACACTGAGTATTACAGAGTATTAAGCTTTCAGTTACTCTTTCTCTGCACATCTTTCTTTCATAAAACCAAACAACAGAAGTGGAACCTCAGAGCTCACATCTTTCAGCCATATCACAATGTTGTAATTCTTATCCCACAATTGCTTTAACATGGTGTCACTGAGAATTCGTTTGATTAGTCATATTCCGTTATTTGAAATACTCAAATTTTTCTTCAAAAATGATCCATTAATGCATTTTATAATGCAAATATAAGAGCTGATATACTTGTCCAACACTTTGTATCACTCTGATAAACTTGATCATTAAGTGACACTTTATTTCACTTCAAATATTGAATGTCATATGAAAAGTAACTCTGAGACTTGGAAATCTGTTCATATTTGGGTGAATGAGATAACTTGGAAAATGTGTTTATGTGCTTTATGTAGCAGGCATATTTGGATTTCCTATGTATGTGAGTGTGCACGCACTCTTTCACATGTAATTTTATTCCTAAACATGCTCATATATTCCACTCACATATAGTCTCTAATGTGAGCATTTACATGAACACACATATACAATCTAATGTGCATGAATTTCATGAACAGCTTTTTTCTACTTATGGAGAGATGCATCTTGATAAGCACACTGCAAATTGAAAAAGCGTTTGATATACTTAAACTGCCTAACATTATGTCTTGGAAAAACAGTGCACTGTAGGGCAGAGGCTGCCCAATTTTGCAGCTGGCTAGACAAGGAGGAGAAATCAAAACTGAAGGTGCAGGTTTCACAAAATTTTCACTGTATTGTCATCATCAAAATATATAGATAATAATAAAAAGAAGTCATAATATAGATATCACCAATTATCTCTTTGGGATTTTTCTTTTAATTTTGGCTAGTAGAAGTTTTTTAAAGTATTTTGATTTTATTATAAGAGGTTCATGCTAGCAGTGTCTTTCTTTATAGACCCCATTGTTTCTTTTCTTATTTTTATCACAATAACAACTTATAATATATTAGTTTGAGTATAGTCAATTTAATTTTTTGCTATCCTTTAGTAATTTTTACATTCAAGAAAGTCGTGTCATCTAGGGATGAGGCCTAACTCCTGTAATCCTGGCACTAAGGGAGCCTGAAAATATGTAGGCTGAAACCCTACCTGGAAACTGAGAGAGATCCTCTCTCAAAACAAAAAAAAGCGAGCTGAGGTTCTAGCTCAGTGATGAAACATTTTGATTTGATTTCTAGTATTGCAAAACAATGGTAATAAATTTCTATAAATGAATTCTATGATATGAGTTTCTATATGCTCTCATGACTATGTAAATCATATGTTATATCAGAGTTTTAATTTCCAAGTGTAGTTTTGCAAGCGTTCTGTATTTTGTACATTGTGACAGGTAGAGGACTCACATAAATTAAGAAATTAATTAACAAGCTCTGCTTATTTACATGTCTTTTCTAATACTATGCCCTAGAGGAGCATATGCAGCTTGTCATTCGAATATTAAAAACTAGAAGAAACGTCATTGTTGCATTCACAATTAAAAATAATACCACAAGATAATCTTTAAAAATCTTGAATATACTAGAATTCAGACAGAAAGGTAACAAATTCATTTATTCTTAAATCTAGTATCTGTCTTTAAGGGGAGATATGAACAAATGCAGTTCCTTAGTTGAAGCAATGCAGGCAAGTATGAAATAACAATAAAAGCAGAAGGATTCAGTGACAAATTGTAATGAATTGTGAAAAGCCATGTGCATATAAAGAATTTGCACTCTTTATAAATGCCTCCAGGGAACTGACAAAAGGTTGATTTACACACGTGTGATCTGACACACCTGTAGTCCCAGTGACTGGGAGGCTGAGGAAGGAGGATGACCATGAGTTGGAGGCTAGCCTGGTCTACAAAGCCAGACTGTGTTTCAAAAAAACAAAAAACAAACATAAAGTAAAAAAAAAATAAATAAAAACAAAAACAAAGATGAGTTTGCACTGACTTACAGGTCCTTCTCCAGAAACATCAGGGGTAATGGGAAACAGTAAGGGTAGACGTGTGTCTGTGAAGCATTTCTGCTGCTAACTCAGGCGTGAAAGAGAGAGCAACTCTTATTCAGTGGAAGACACGAAGGCTTACTCTTATCTCCTAGAAATGAAAGACTCAAGTCCCTGGGGCTGACCAGCAAGCGTTGTCTCATCGTTTACCGCCTGCAGGATACATATCTGTCCTTTCACTTAAATATAGATCATTTTATGAATTGAAATCCTTTCATAACATCCTGTACATGTTCAGATAATGCAGTTTTTAATGATAACTCAAAACTGTCCTCTGAAACCTAGTTTCCACCTCCTCCCATGAGCAAAGTGCAGAACTAATCAATGTGCTGCCCGGTGTGATGTTATATTTCAGAGTGAAAATATTCAATTGTTATTAAGCAAAAGAGAACCGCAGCGTTGCTCCTGAGAAACATCTGATTTGCTGTTGTCATAGTCCTGAAGGCATTGGTTCTCGGTAAATAAATTAGTGGATATATTGGAAAGATTTATTTTAAGTTGTTTTCTTGAGCAACGAAGAAGAGTCCTAAAGCACAGGGATTTTGTTTGTACATTAATCATTAAATATTCTTAATTACAGTAAATGTAAGAAACAATCAACTGTACTTATTTTGACTCTAATTGGGGTAAAACAATATCAAGTACATTTGTTAAGATGTCTTTGGTTTCAGACAACAGAATCAAAGAACAGAATATGAGAGCAAATGTGTTCACATATTATTGTAGAACACAAGTACTACAAATTTCTTGCATAATGATCTTGACCAGCAAGTATTTGTTTAATATCTACCTCTTCTTGTACATATATGAAAATCAATGAAAAGTACTTGAAATTAATGTAAATAACAGTAATACTTTCATACTGTTAACATTTCCTATTTTAACTAAAATGATGGCTTTGGCTGCCCCATATGTTGTCAGTATGTTTCCTATAGCTGTGAGCGTCACATGCTTACATGGCTTTTACTGAAAACTGTAAAGCATGCTTTCTTATAGTGTGTGGACTACTTTTTCACAAACCTTAGTCAAGTAGTCTTTAGCTGTTTTTGGATAAATCAGTGATGTAATTGTTGCTTTGCTAGTCTGCGTCTACCAGCTGTCTAACACATAAATGACATGGTTTGTCTTTTATTTTATTTTTTTTCTTTCTTTTTTAAATTTTTTTTTGTTTTTCTCCAGTACCAGGAACCGAACTCACGACCTTGCACTTGCCAGGCAGGCGCTTTGCCCCTGAGCTAAATCCCCAGCCCCCTATGGTTTGTTTTTTAGCAGGTAGTAGGAAGAGGGTAATTGTTTTTATGCAACCTTGAGAGATTATTTTAAATAATAATCTATATGATTAAATATCAATTAATATATTATATATATTTGAGTGTCAAGTTACATAGCATAATACATGTTTAAGTATTGACTAATAGTGTTTTAAATAACTTGTTTCCTTTTTTTTTCTTTTTTAGAGAAATAAGTGTATTGTTAGCATAGATGCCAAGCTCATTCAATTAGTCAGGAGTCTAGTCTTACTGGAAGCTGGAAAGTAAGTGTCCCTTTGAGTTGAAGTGTAAAACTAACTCATTAACTCTTGGGAGAAATTCTTATTACCCAGCAGTGCTAAAACACACGATGGCTGGGATTTCACAGGCACTCTGAAGGTACATAAAATTGGTCAGACCTTTAAAAATATTTCTTCTCTATCATTATTTTACTATTCTAAGATTTATATATTGGTTATAATGTATTTTAGATTACAGTAAGAGTATATCACTTATAACAGTTGAAAAATCTCTAACTTATTAATGCATATACATTCAAAGAAACAATCAATAATCAACTATCATACTTAGGTATCACTGTTAAAACCATATTAATCACAATGGAAAGTATATTAATAAATTGATATGAGTATATCTTGATAATAATATTTTGACCATACGGTGATAAGAAAATATTACTGTTATTTATATTAATCTTATATTTTTCATGAATTTTCACTTATGTAGAAGATGAAATAGATTTCAGATAAATGCTTGCTGGTAAAGATTATTATGCAAGTAAATGATGAAAAATAGAATAACCACCATATGTGATGAATCACGATTCTTCAGCGCAGGGAAAGAACAATATAGTATGAAATTAGGAAGAAAATTCATTTTGTTGAAATGATTAAATGTTGGATAGGTTTAGGTGCTAAAGGATAACATTTCTCAGGCAGGGCAATGCAAATAAACAAAGAGGCTCACATAAGGAAGAAGATCTGTGAACATGGAAACTCTCTTGACAAGAAATGGCCCGGAATATTAATAAGCAAGTACAAATGGAATTCTGTATTTACTATACTATTTATATAAGTTAGGGGTTTTGTATATGAAGTAAATGACAATGGAGAACAAGAGAAATAGTATACTAAATGGGAAAGAGTTAAAGGGTTAACTATTTTAGATTTTAAGAGAAGAATAATGTTCTAAGATTTAAAATATCACATAGAAGAAAGCCAGTCCAGATGTGGGCTTGTATGTAGGTGGAAGTGAACCATCCAAGGAGCAACAGGTATAATCCTCTCTGCTGTGTAAACACAACATGTCATTAGTGGATTCCCAGAAAACGTACTCAGTCGCTACCACACACGAGTCACCGGCCCGAGGAGGCAGCCTCCTGGAAGAGAAGAGCCAGTGTAACAAGGGCGTCTGTGAGACTTGGTAGTGTTCCTCAGTTTTCTAAAATTCACAATCAGATCTTTCATTTCATAGACAGTCACTCTCTTGAAAGGTTTATGTATTGGAGACTCAATTTTTATAAAACAAAAATAGATTCCTTGAAAAATATATGTAATCTGTTAATGATTAGGTACCATCAATTTGAACTATCTGTTCTGGTAAGGGCCTGCTTCTGCAGTTTTAAAACCAAATATTCTGGCCTGATGCAGTTTCTAGTTTTACTATGAAGCTCTGTGAAGTGGTTACGTTCTTCCAGAAACACAGGTTCTAGTATTTGATCCCCAAATGTATGTTTCTGTACCTCTGGATGTTTTGTTTAACTCTCTCTTTTGCATCTGACTTACATCTTAATTCATTTTGAAATATGTAAAACACTAATCAGAATAAGATCAATGGTATCTCTGAGATGGCAGCTTTCTGCCTCTGACTAGTATATAATACCTCGGAGCCACAGACAAAAAATTGCTTTGCATGAGAGACTACTACTGACACACATCATAGGCTTATGGGAAAGACCGGAGGCCACCCAGGAGCTGTGGAGAGAGCCGGGAGGTAGAGCCACTGTGAGAGAAAGAAGCATTACTGAGGGGAAGAAGTCTGCTCCTCACTTGCAGGGAGCAAAAGCCACAAGTTCCTGGGAAAAGAGGGTGGCCACTGTCATCTGCAGGATGCACATCTGTTCTTTAACTTAAATACAGTATTTCATGAAACAAGATATTTTCATGAAACCTCATAAAACAATCAGGTAGTGGAATTTCTAAATACAATTTGAAACATCTTCCAAAATCATGATTTTAGCCATACAAACAATATGTAGTGTTTCTGATTTAATCATTATGTTTTTCTCTCTTCAAGGCATGAGACACATATTTAGTGTAAGTTTTTCCCTCAGAAAAACTGAAATTATCATAACGCTAAAACACTGTAGGCTTCTTGATGAGAAAGTACATATTTGCTCTAAAATCATTTTAATTCATAATTTTCATATTATTTAAAATTCCCTCTGCCTATTTTGAGTGCTAAAACTTCAGTTGATAGTTGTAAATTTGCAAATATGGGAAATTATTTACACCACTATGACTGTGTCATAAAGTAATATATATATATATCTAATCTCATAGTATTAAAAATTGCACATGGCAATATAACACAATATCTTACACTGGTTAGTTCAATAGTTTATCATTCTAAACACATTACAAGCACATGATTACCAGAAACAATCTAAAATTGTATGCGTCCATAAAAAGTTTTAGTACAATATTGTCATAAAAATAAACATTAAAAATTCTAAAAGTGTCATCAAAAAAGCTTAAAAATCATACCATTTAGAAATGTATTGTTGAATTATTACTTTTAATTCTTATGTGCACAAATTACCAGAAAAGCAAATTAAACAGTACTCTTGGCCTATAGAATGAGAATTCAGGCAGAACTCAAAGTTTAAAAATATTAGAAAAACGGTTCCGGTTAGTTTTTCCCTTTATTAGAGTATGTTATCACAGACAGCTCTGCAAACCAAAGTTACTTGACTGAGTATATGAAAAATTTGACAGCACTAAATTTAATTATGAACTGAATAGCTTAAATATTTTGAACTAAAAGTAACCTTACATCATTAACTTCTGTAATTTATCATGCTCCCAGACACTTTATTGATTGGAATACTCCACCAAAGGTAGATGTAGATTTTGAGCTTTCTTTCAAAATATTATTACTGCACTACTTCATACATAAGAATCAAGGATTTAAGTGCTCTGGAACTGGAAGCTTTTTGAGAAGATGTTGAAAAAGTAAAATTAAAAAATAAAATCCAAAAAAATATTTACACGGAACTATAAAATTTGGACATATATTAATTACAAAAATACCTTTATTATCAGTTGTTAAGCTTTTGTATCAAAAATGAAAGAAGCTTATAATCAACTAATCTTTGTTAAGGACATCTACAACACACAGTGAAGAAAGGGAAGTCATTTCACTGAATTATGTAGAAAAAAATTGTATACCCACTTGTAAAATCGTGAAACAGTTACCTTGTCTTAAACATGTAAAAAACTTAACTGAGAGATCTGATACCAAAAAACGTTAAGGAGAAGGCAAGTGAACTGAAGGAAATTTTTATACATGATCGATTGTAGTGAGGGCATTAAAGGTTTATATTTAGGTCTACATTTGTTAAAATGTGCTCATTATATATGTGCAAATTTTACATATCAATTATAGCCCTGATTAATTATACCTGATACTATGCCACAGTATTAGTACTGTCATACTTTTTTGATTTTATTGTTTCAGCAATTTAGTTGAAGATTAGTTACTTTCAGTATCATGTTCAAAAGAAATAAGGCCCTAATATTTTTTTTCTTTAGCGTAATTGATTCATTTTAAGTTACTGATAGTTCTGTGGTGTTCTGCTTTTAAAGTACAGCCCATTATTAGTAATATCCTATAAATATTTTAAAATTGTTCTAAATTTGAGAAAAAAAAGCAACTTTATATTTGTATATAACGCTTGTTTCTGTTAGCTTAAATATAGCATTAGCGAGTCAGCACCAAAAGTGGTATTTCTGAAAGTCTCTCCAACTAGTGTGTTTAATAGCAGTAACTTAACCATAAACAAAAGTAACAGAAAATGACTCAAATATCTATTTAAATTTAAACAGAACTTATATCTCGGGCATCTTTCCTTAGCTAGATACTAAAATTATCCCCAAATATCCATTATCCTGAAATGTCAAAGGAAATGTGAATAAGTGGTAGTGGAAAAAGAGAATGCACGGGGTTCTTATCAGTTCACTGTTTTACTTCAACCAATTTTGTGAAAATAAGAGTAAATGGTGGGATCTTTACCTCTGACATTTCAGCGTCATTGGATGAAGCAATGCCTAGCTGAGGCCTAGAGCACCCCCCTCACATGCGTGGGTGCATCGTGTAGGCATGGTCTCTTGTACTCTACAAGGGTCCTCTCAGTTGCTCTCTTGTGCTATTGTTCTGTTCTGCTTGCTGGACCCCCTCAACTAAGCAGTTTTGCTTAGTGACACTTTTTCTTCATGCTCTTCTTGCCTTTGATCCAGTTGCCTATGGACTGAACTTTGCAACACAGCAGCTAAATTAAACAATTTCTCCTTTATTTGTGAATATAGGTACTGTGTCAAACAACAGGAAAGGTAACTGCTACACATGGGGACTTGTTAAAATATCTCCTCTAGTGTCTTCAAGATGGGAACATAGAAAAGAAAGCCCCGGAATGGAGAAAGTCTTCAGTATAAAATGTACAAATAGCAAAATGAGAAATGTATCCTATGAAACACTAGGAAACTAATTATTTGATTTTGTAGGGGGGGGGCGGTTTTTTCCAGTACCGGGAATCGAACTTACGACCTTGCGCTTGCAGGCAGGCGCTGCGCAGCTGAGCTAAATCCCCAGCCCTAGAAATTAATTATTTGAAATGTGAGCCTAAGGGAAGCAATAAAGTGAAAATTTTGTTCTGCACAAGAAGTGTCGTGTTGATCTTCATCAGTGTCCTACATTTAAGCAGCAACTTTAGCCCGGCTTTGCAGTCTCCAGGGTCACCCACATCACAAACCAAATTCCAATTTCTATGTCTCAGCTTCGGCCACCTTTCTATACAAGCAATCTGTTAATGTTTCCCCTCTGCTTAGTACTATGCATAAAATAATATTGCCCATAGATCCAAACAACCTTATACA
The DNA here is from genome assembly GCF_000276665.1 of Chinchilla lanigera. NCBI lineage: Eukaryota > Metazoa > Chordata > Mammalia > Rodentia > Chinchillidae > Chinchilla > Chinchilla lanigera. The sequence goes on from NW_004955428.1 coordinate 10,582,267, forward strand.
GATTGCTGTGCTCCATATCACCAATTAAAGGGTTGCTTCATAACTTGCTTCTGCTGAGGTAAGTTTCTGTGTTGTAGATAGAAATAAGTGCAGATAAATAAGTTTACCATGCCTTCCTTTAGGTGGGTCTTTACTGACTCCTTTGGGACATACTGTAGCATTTCTAAAGAACCATGCTTTTCTCACCATCATTTCTATTTATCACTTAAATTCACAGATTTGCTGAAATGAGCTATAATAAAAAAGTCTTGATTGTGAAATTGAATTGGCACAAAGAACTTGTTCATCAATAGGCATAATATATTTAACTCAGTGTAATTCCTCATTATCATTCTTAAATTTATTTTTGTATATATATAAATATATATATATATATATGCAGACATAACTTTTAGAAGGGTAAACTATTTTCCTAAAGTAGGTTGTCAAAATATGGCAGAGAATCAGCAGAGTTTAAAAAATGAAATGAGAATAAATAATGTGGGAATATCTATGGTCAAATTTTATAAAAATGATTTAAAATATATTTTACAATACTGTGAAATATACTTTTACTTTGTCTCAAATATGTTGAAATTATAGTTCATTTATAGGATATCTCATGTGTTATTTTGTTAACTAAATTTGTCTTTCAGAGACATAAATAATATTTTATGTATTGCCTAATTATTTAAACAGCATTAATTCATACTCTGACCAAAATTAGAATTAAATCCCTACTGTAATTGACCTGTCAACTATAAATATTGCTTATAAGAATATGAAAAGATAAATGTATCTTCAGAATATGATTAAATGAAATTATTGATAAGCTATCTGTTATCAGCTGAGATCAACACCAGTTTCTGCACTTGTGTATCATATTCTACAAAATTAAAATAGATATTAATCATGGTTGATTAGAAATTCAATATATTTAGTAGACAAATAAAATATTAGATTTACTGACTTTTACATTTATGTAAAAACAAGGTACTTTTAATTGTATTCTACTTGTTAATAAATTTGAAATAAAATGCTTATCATAGATAATATTTTTATATAATGATTTTCCTCTTTTATGTTTTAAGATATAATTATGTGATTCGAATAATGGTGTAGTATCTGGAATCACATATTTATGTACAGTGATTTTTAATATGCGGTCCACAAAAATCTGCTTCTAAAACTTGTAACACTATTGTGTATATATTTTCCACTGTCTCACATAAATTTTAAAGGCTGTGACTGTTCATAAGCAGGTGATATCTAGTGAATGTAAGTTTGACACTGGGTTTTCTTGAGACCCAGTGGAGAAGGGTGAAACAGAGATCTCAGTCGGTGCATTTGAGTGCAGAATTACTTGATTTGATAGAAAACAATATTCAGATGGATGAAATGCTGTCCTTGCAGAACAGAGAGAACTGCTACTTGAAATCCAGATGGTGTGTCTGAAATGCTAGCATAAATTATGTTATGGACATCCCAAAAAGAAATACCATTAAAGCAAAAGCAGTATAGCATGCATATGGTTGAAAATTAAGCAAAGCACCAGAACATGTGCTGTCAATGAAACAGGCATTGCAAAAAGATATGATAATAATCTGAATATAGATTGAAGAAAAGGAAGAGTAAAGAAGTAAGAAGAGGAAGTGGAGGAGGAAGATTTTAACATTTCAATTATACTAGAATGCATGTGGCAAAAAATATGCCTTTAAAATTCTATATATTTACAGGTAATTGTACAATAAAACTATTAAAACCATATTAATATTCTATAATATCAAGTAGAATTAATATAGAATAAAAAATCAAGTGATGAAGGAAAGGACATGATGAAGGAAAGAATATGAATGTTGAACAACAGTGCCCTAAATCTGTCAAGTGATGGATAGTTAAAAATGTAAAATGAGGGGCTGGGGATTTAGCTCAG
>NW_004955428.1:10584278-10641848 GCF_000276665.1 Chinchilla lanigera
GGTCTGAAGGAATACAGGGAACATTATGAAGTAGCAGAAGCAATGTTAATTTTCCTAAGTAAAATTTTAATAATCAGATTTAAAAGACTAGTTCTCTTTCAGCAGTGTTAACAAGAATTATGGTTACAAATCTTATCTTTGAAACTGTCAATAACTAAAAACAAAGCAAAACAAAATAAAACTTCTGGAAAGGAAAACCTGAAAGTTGTCGAAAAACAAAATAAAACTAGACAAAACAAAAAACCTGACATGATATCTATGTATGAAACTATATTTCACTGAGAAGAAAGGATTAAAATTGCAGCAATACCTGCCAGAAGACTGTAGAATAATAATTTAATAAATACTGAAATAAGGAAAAGCAGCTCGGCATGATAACACACCCCAGTAATCACAGAATGTAACGAGGCTGACGCGGAGCATTCCAAACTGCAGTCTAGCCTGGGCAAATTAGTGAGACGATGTCTCAAAATATACAATCTCCAGGGGGATGTGGTCCTCAGGATGTAGCTCACGAATCATGATTAAACTTAGGTTTGTTTCTTTTCAAGATTTTGAAGACAATACCACCCAAGACACCGACTGTGATGAATAGCACTGTAGTGTAGTGTAGGGTCATTTGGTGGATTGTTATGTAGAGATTGAATTTACATTATTCTCACGTTGTAATCTCCATTTCACTTTACTCTTTTTAACCTTCTTTTTTCTAGAGACTTTCTTTTTCTGAAATTCCTAAATCCAGTTGAGATACTTTCCTTACTTATGAACAATCAAGTTGATCATCTAAATTTCATGCATTAAGTATTTGTTTTTGATTGAGATGCCTGATTTTTTAAATAAAATTATATCGAGATGACTTTATGTATTTGGGTTAACAGCTTTTTTTTAACAAGATAGAGATGCCTGTGTATGTGAGACTGCGTGCATGTGAGATTTATTTTGAATGTGTTGGTGTGGATACTTGGATGATTAAATACACCTAAGCAAAGAATCTAAATCAGTTCCAGTGAAAATTCTTCAATAACTGATATATAGTTATGATATTTAAATGCCTTTATGAAGCAAAATGTCATACTGACAGCATTCCTCACAGAACTTGAAGAAAATAACTAAAATATTCATATAGAACCAGAAGTTATATAGAATAACAAAAGCAATCCTAGGCAAAAAGAACATATCAGGATGTATATCAAGACTGTATTTCCAATTATATTAGTAATTCACAGTGATAAAAATAACAGGGTATTGACATAAAAACAGACATGTAAATCACTGTGACAGAATAAAGGATGGAGAAATAATGTCAGGAATATTGAGGCATCTTTGACAAAGGGACAAACACACACATTGGAGGAAAGATAAAAGACACTTTAGCAAAAGGTGCTAGCATAACTGGCTACATACAGGCAGATTTAATGTAGACTTATATCTATGGGCATGTATATATATATAAGTAAGAAATAGCAAACACTTAAGTCTTAAAACAGAAACATTGGTTCTTCTTGAAGGTAACACAGGTAAAATTTTTGAAGTCATATGCAAAAGTGAAGACATTCTGAACAGAGACCAAGTTGTATAAGAAATAACATTAAGAATCAATAAATTGTATTACATAAAAGTAGCAAAAGTCTAAACAGAAGCAGCCGACAGAATTAAGAAACAACCTCAAGAATGAAGAAAAATTTCATCAGGTACTCTGTGTGCAAAGGACTAATATCAAGAATATAAAAGAACTAAAAAAATTAGACCACCAAAAGAAAGGTCCTATAAAGCATATGCAAATGAAACAGATAAATACTTCTCAGAAGTACAACCAGTTAATAAAATCATGAAAAAATGTTCAGTATCTCTGACATTGCAGCAGTTGAAATTAAGACAACACTGAGACTCCATCTTACTTCAGAAAAAATGCCCATCTTCAAGAAATCAAGTAATAGCAAAGCATATTGAAGCAGACAAAAGCAACCCTTCTCCAGTGTTGGTGGAAATGTAGACTAGTACAATCACTATGAAAATCAGTATGAAGTTTCCTCAAAATATGAATGTAGACTTTCTATTTGACCCAGCTATTTTCCCATTCTAGATATCTGCTCAAATTTTGAAGACATAGAATTACAGTCATACATGCATACTCCTGTTTATGACAGCAGAACTCATGAGATAAATCTTTTTATTTATTTTAAAGAGAAAAAGCAATGATACAGAATTTCAAAACAAGATAATAGGAGAGTAATAATGGTTTATGTAATATAAATTGTTATCTTCAAAATAGTTACTCATATTAGAATATATAGGCGTGAAACATTGACCAATCAATATAAACACTAACCATTCTTTTCAAAGATCTAATAGAGGGGCTGGGGATTTAGCTCAGCGGCAAAAGCGCCTGCCTGGCAAGCGCAAGGTTGTGAGTTCGGTTCCCGGTACCGGAGAAATAAACAAAAAAAAAAAAAGATCTAATAGAAACTTGTTGTATAATTATTTTAGCTATCTTGTATGTGTGTGTGTGTGTGTGTATTCTTTTTTCTTCCTTCTCCCCCACACCCTATTGTCCTTTCCTTTGAGCAGTTTCTTTCCCTTTCACAATACCTATTGTGCCTTTTGGATCTTATTTTTTCTTTCAGTTCCTCTACACTGTGGAGACAATGATGCTTACGTATGTGACTCTAATTTATTTCACTTATGAGTATGGTCTTAAATTGCATCCATTTAGCTATAAAAGCCTCTAGTTTATCTTTCTTTCTGGCTGAGCAGTATTCTGTTACATTCAAATACCAAATCTTTTTTATCCATTCCTTGGTTGATGGGCATTTGAGGTATTTCCAAAATTTAGCTGTGACGAATTGTGCTGCTGTACTCATGGGTGCACATATATCGCTGTGGTGTGATGTTTTTAATTGTTCTAAGATACCCAGGAGAGGAATAACTGGGTGGAATGACACTTCTAATCCTAGTTTTTCTATGAAATTCCACTCTTATTGTCACAGTAACAGATAAATCCTAAAATCTGCCTATATGTCTATCTACCTCAGAATGGGTAAGAAAATAGAAGGTATTTATACAACGTGGAGTACTACTCTGCTGCAAAGAAGGGAAGATTTGAGTCATTTGTAGGTAAATGGATTCACCTTGAGACCATAATGTTAAGTGAAGCAAATGGACTCAGAAGCACAATATCACATGCTTTGTCTTATATAAGAAACCCAAAGTATAAACAAAGCGTAAAATAAAAGATAGACAGTAGAAAACAAGAAAGTAGATCTTTTTCAGATTTGAAGGAGATCAAGGAAGGTAAGCAAGGGGCAGATAGGGAGATTAAGGGAAGAAAAATAATTAAAATATATCATGCACATGTACCAACTACCCATAAGGAATTTAATCATTATGTACTGTGTGCATGTACTAATAAAAATAAAGTTACAAAATTAAAAAAAGGATATTTTATCCCTTGTCTCCAATAAATGTGCTTAAGGATAAATTATTTCATTAAATTATATTCACATATATTTTCACTTTATTAAATAACTACAGTCGATATTATCAATTAACACTCTTGCCTATGTTTTTAAATTATGATTCACAAACAACTACTAACAAAATTTTATTAACAAATTTTTACTAACAAAATTTTTTTAAATCCTAAAATCTGCTAACAAAATTTTATTAAATCTTAAAGAAAACCATATTGTTTAACTAAGCACAAGAATTTAGAATGGAAGCTATAATCTAATAATTTAAAATATTACACAGTGATGCTTTATTTTAATTTTTACAGCTTTCTGAACTAAACACTCCTGTATATATTCAATGTAAAAATCTAAATGTGAATATTCCAACATTCAAAAACTATTTCAAATATGGCAGCCAAAATATATGCATAAATACTTAATTTTTAGAATTAGAAATGATGTTGTGTGTCTCTTTGTGTGCATTTAAAGCACTACCACATTTAAATCACTGTCATATAAGAGCAGAGAGAGCAGATTAAATTAATTTGATCAGACCATAACTTTTAGAATGTATATCAATTTTCTCTCTTCTAAAATACTTTCTTAAATCATGATCATTTATTGCCATTTCTATGTGCCTTTGATTTTACACACTAAAATCTAATCTTTGAACCTCAGCATACAGAAAACAAGTTTTCCTAGCATTTTTCCTTGCCTGTGTATTTTACTTACTTCTCGTATCTTTCTTTTCTATTTACCCACAATATCGTTAAATGTTTCTGTGCTGTTCTTCTCAAGGTCTACAAGGTGAACGAATGAGAATAGTTATTCTGTCCTCACTGGGACTCTTCTAAAACATTAGTAAACTAGTGAAAAATAAACATTGCAACATCTCAGTGTTTGGGAACTTATAAAAATGATTTCAGAAACGTAGCTAAAATTCCTTGTGACTAGAAATACTTTGTTGATTATTTAAAATTTATATAGGTAATTTTCCAGTCATTTTTATATCCACTTGCCAAATATTTCCTATACTTATAGAAGCATCTCATATGATTTGACATTTTTATTCAGTATAAAACATGTTAATAAATGTTTTGTAATTTTCATTTTATATTAAATCAAGAACACTATTATCCTGGTCATACTCTGAGAATGATTATTCCTCTCTCATTTATATTTATTGCTCTTTTCTATTTTGATACTTTTCATATATTCTGATTATTCATTACCACTCCTCACAAGACTGATTGGCTGTAATGAATACTCTGAGCTTTATTCAAATAAAATAGCTTTGCTTTGGGAATTAGCATGGGAAAATAATAAAAATATGACACATGAATATACTACACTGAAATTTCAAAAAATGATTGAAAAAGGACAAATGAAATGAAAACAAAAAAAATTGAGTAGTATTAGAAGCACAAAATATTCAAAAGTAGTACATGTTAGAAATTCCATGAATCAATTCTACCTTTGTGCATCATTTCTTAATATCTTCCACACTTAAAATGTCTTTTAAAAAACTCCAAGGTATCAAAAAGTCTTCAAAGGGATACATTTTTACTGAAAGGTAGCAACTTGACACATTTCTTTGAGGAGAGTTTGAATTCCATAACAGAAATATCATAACATTAGCCAAAGGTATTCATGAACTGATCTGAATTAAATAGACAAAAACGAAAAGTAAAAGTTCCCTTAGGAATTTGAACATAGAATCATAATGGCTTAATTTATTCAGAGCGTGGAGTGCAGTTTAAGTTCAGCAAGGAAATTATAATTTTTATCTTGCAGAAATGTTTTCATGTCAGTTTACTTCCTCTGATAATAATTACTTGCTATTTATAATACACAATATTTATCATCTGCCTACATATCTATCATATATATATAATATATATATACACCTGTTTACCTACCTACCTATCTTTCCATCCATTCATATTTCTTCAAGAGTATGAAAGTATTACTAGTTAAGGTACTCTAGAGAAATTCTGGATTGCCTATTATAGTAGTCTTTTATTGAACAGATTAACCTAACTGAACATTTTAAATAAAATATATGAAACATGTAATTTATTTAAATAAAATTTGTATAAAAGTCAATCATACAGGAAATGGGCAACATTTAAATACATTTTAAAAATAAGAAAAGTCTAAGTATTAATAGAGTTTGAAATATTGGGATAATTTTAGAGAATTTAAAAATTCCTGAAGAATCTTTCTCTTGTCAGAATTTATAAAAAATGCTGTGTTTTTTATTCTAACCTTCAATTACCATTTCCTCAATAACACAAAACAAACCATTCATATATATGACAAAATTTTTGAAATCAGGACTGTGTTTCAAAATAATGTGTTTTAAAATAGTAAATAGGGCTGGGGATATAGCTCAGCGGCATGCTGCCTGCCTGGCAAGTAGAAGGTCTTGAGTTCGATTCCCAGTACCAAAAAACAAACAAACAAACAGAAAAATAAGAAGTAAAATATGTTTATTTAAATAATTATGAGAATTGCTTTATTTACACTTCTATTATTCCATCAATTGCAGTCATATTGATCTTCACCAGATGATTGGCGCTTAGGAATTGTTTGAGAGCTACAAATATGCTTAAATGCTTGCAACTAGAAAGAATGATGTTATACAAGATAACTTTTAATTTTTAAATAAGAATACTTATTAAAGTAGGTATTCATTAAAGTGGATTTTGAAGGTAACTATGTTCAATGAAACTTTTACTTTTTTCACTCACATTGAGGTTACAAAAGGAAGTCATGGGATGTCAATTTTAGTCCTAGTTTCATTTATCCATTTTAAAGAACTGTCTGTCTACCTAACTTTTATTTGCATCTCCAAGATAAACTAAGGTGGAAGTTAGGTAAAGTGATCGACACAGATTTAATTCACTAACCATTCTCAGCAGGCAAATGTATGGAGCTCCGCTGTGATGGGACACTGTAAGTGGAGAGGGTTGGAATGATGCAGAAAAGAGTGTGAGCTCTGTGGAGTTAGAGAAATGAAACGTTGCAAATGGAGTGCCAGTATAAAGGCTATTAGGCCAATTAAACTGCTAGCTGGAAATTACTGAAGTTAGGAGTTTTTCTTCCCTTGGACTGAGACATTGGGCCAGGATTCAGAACAAGGATTTATAGTTCTAAGTTTTCTTTTCTAAATTCTTTGGGAAAGGGAACCACTGGTGGCTAGATTTGACTAGATCACTTTGGGTAGCCTGGAGTTTTTTGAGGAAGGCATTTAAAGAGGGATTGACCTCCACAGATCGAGATCTTAGAAGACAGTTGAATCAATTTTCTCAGGACCAGAATTTGGATAAGTCAGTATATTCTGGGAGCTCTTTGAAGTTCTCAAGCTAAAGAGGCTGAAAGGTAGATATTAAAAAAGTGGAAATGATGCACTGTTAGCACAAGCTCTTACACAGAAGAAGATAGAGAAGAAGCAGAACAGACAGAATTAAACAAAAATGAATTTATCTGTTCAACAAAAACAAAAAGTCAGAAGAGGGAAATGTGTGAATACTGATATAATTAATTGCAATAGTTAAGAATTTTGGATTCAAAATAGAATTTAGGGATTTGTTCCAGTAAAGATTTAGAAAATTATTTACAAATTCAAAATTTATTCCTGATTAATAATGTGGATTATAAATAGGAAAAATGAATATGAAATAGCATTTCAGGTCTCCAATTCCAATCAGTGATGGCAGAGTAAACAGAGTAATTACGGCCCCGCATTTCATTTGTATCACTTAACTCCAAATACTTCTTACTAGTCAGTTTTCAGACCATAGGTTTCTACTTGAATTTACTGAAGTAGAACACAAATTTAATGAGGTTTGACAAATGTGATTTTTCCATGGAATGAGGACTCAGATATAAAATATTGCTCTTATTCCAAAAAATTCTTCTACCACCCTTTGTGGCTACTTCATAGCGAAATCATGATTCATATTTTACGTATCACTAAAAATTAATCTTTCCTTTTCGAGATTTCATAAAAACATGTGATATCATCTTATTTTCCTTTATAATAATTTTCATACTACTTTGAGATAAATCTTTCTGTTGACATGTAGCAACAGTTTCTATTACTTGTGTGCATATACCATGATTAGTTGATCCATCTTCTTAAGAAAGAGCTTCAAGTCATTTGCAATTTTGGATGATTTATAATCTAATAGCCAGATGTTATGAATGTTCAAGGACAATTTTTAATGTGGATGTCTTGTTCATTTCTTTACTTTTTATAGTTAAAAAGATATTGCCATGATTTCTATGGCCTACATGTTTTGATACTACTTGGGTAATAATTTTTATTAGTTCTCTTTACATATATGTCTATATGTGTTCTCTTACCTGTCTCATCCTATGTCTCTATGAGCAGCTTGATGAAAATTGGTTCTGCTGTGGCTAATTTTGTTTTCATCCCACTCTACTTTCTTCCTTCGGGGTTTGCAATAAACAGTAATGGGGTCTTCTGCCCATTCCTCATTCCTGTACTTGAGTACAGAAAGTGCTTTAAAGACCTAGAAAAATCTCAATGCTTTCTCATTTTTTCTTCAAGTGGCCTTTATCACAAGGATTATAATGCTGCAGTCTGCCTGGCAGTGTCTGAAAGCCACTGATTTTGATGCTGCTTTCTAGTTGTCTGTGATGACATCACATGTTTGACACCCCAAACTCTTTCCTCTTGCTTGGAACTGAGTTTTGTTTGAACATATATGAAGAAATAACAGCTTTATCCTGAGGATAAGGAAATGTATCACTATTTCATTTAAAATATTTTATCAAAGTACAATTCCATATATATGTGTGTTTGTGTACATATATGTATAAATTACACAAATGAAGATCTTCTGTCATATATAAACATAGGACAATAGAAAGACTGTGGAAAGAGTAACAATCTCTTTTTCTACTTGCTCTATGCTTTAAAGATGATAAAATTAAGAATCATGTTCTGTAAGAATGACATCTATGATGTGTGACCATAAGTCCTTCTTAAATTTATTTTTAACTGATAAATAAAAATCATAAAATTTTACATGTTATTGGTTACCATGTAATATTTCAATACTTACACACATTGTGTGATGTTCAAGTTATTTTAAGCACATCTCCCTCTTAAACATTTATCATTTCTTCATATGTATGTCCTTGTACACTGAATAATTTGTGCTCTTTGTTTCAGTAAACATCTGGTATTTTAAAAGGCTATTATATTTTGAAACACTGTTCAGCAGACTACCATGCCTCTCCTCTGGAATAAATGCTCTGTCTCATGGAACACATATTAGTTTGAGAAATGCATTGCTATTGGTTCAGTGGTCCCATTTGTTCTGCCATCTGCATCGAGATATTCTTATGGTACATTTCTGGACAGAGTTTTTGTAATGAATCTGTTTTATCACGGTATGGAACACCTGTTTTCCTCTATTCGTTATCACCTCGTCTCCAGGTCCCATAAAGAATGGAAAGTGGGCATAACCAAACATACATTAATAACTTGTAGCTGTAATGAACTTCATAACCTAAGTTCTTGCTGTTTTAACCCCATTTGTTTTTGCTTTGCACTTTAATATTACTAAACTACTGCTTCCATTGGCTCTTTTTCTCCTGCAGCTGCATAAGCAGGTGCATGTTTGAAGCAGTATAGAGGAGGAAAGAGAGTTTATCATTCAAATAATAGTATCATTTACCCCACCCCAACCCTGTAATTGACCTGATTGATCACAATGTTACAATTCTCTCTGAACTCACTAACAGCCACTGGGTAAATATATAGTGAAGGACATTTTATTGACATAGCAGGTCCTAATAGCAGACTATCTTTAAAAAATATATATTATTTTCCTAACACAGTCAACTGAGGTTTTTGTTCTGTAAATGCATCTTTCCCTGTGCTTTCAAATGAGAAATACCATATCATTTGGCTTTCTGTTGCACATTTGCGACCATCCTTAAAGGTTTCATGGAAAGAAGAATAAATGATTCAGATCCATGATAAACACATCTTGGAAGTTCAGGCAAAATTAGGACTCCTCCTTTTAGTATGAATTCTTAATAAATTTCTGTAAAGCTGAGAGGACCATGACCACAGCAGTGGAACATCAATATGCTTGTTGGAATAAACTACGCTGAGTGGTTTCTAGAGATTTCTTTTAAAATCTAAAATACATCTTGAAAAGTTTTCACTTAATGTTTCATGCCCAGCTGTCCTTTTCAACCTAAATACATAAAGAAATCTTTCTGCGGTGCTGTATCTCTTATAGTAACAAACAAAGTAAAGGAGAGGAACAGAGAGAGAAAGAGACAGAGACAGAGTCAGAGACAGACAGACAGACACGGACACAGGCACAGACACAGAGACAGACAGGGACAGAGAAATTGAGGCTTATCCTTGACAGCAGAAACAGGAAGATTTGTGGCACTTATATATAAAGGGCCTCTTGCAGGTAAAATGAATGATTAGACAATGCATAAGCTCAAAGATAAACCCATACATTTAGGAAATTTCAGGTTTAAAATCATAAGCACTAAAAGAATGAGATTATTTACATAGATAACATGTCAAGCATATTTATGTTCTCATGCCATTACAAATTTAAAGAGCATATTATTATATTAAATAATTCAAGGTAGAGTCAAACTCTATTTCCTTTCAAAATGTATAATATACAAATGGACACACATATATATATATACATATACGTATATATATTTAACATCGAATTTATCACATATATCTTGTGAACCTCATGTGCTAGTTAGTTTATATCTGAAGCAGAGTTACAGAGTAATATTTGGATTTTGTAAACACTTAATTGAAATCATTATTTGCCCTTTTTCAAAATAGTAATTAACATATGTGATACATTTAAAATCAGTTTATATCTATCCTAAAACTCAGCTTGCCATTTAAACCTGATTTTAAAAAATCTTAACCTTTCTTTTAGTGATATAACAAATGCAACATTTATTACATATAATGGTTTTTACTATATCTAGAATTTCATAAACTTCCTTAGGCCAAATAAAAGAAATGGAAGAGTAAACTCATTCAAAACACGAATATGCGTGAAATAATGCTGCATTTTGCTCATTTAACTTACCATTTGACAAGCTGTCATCCCTAAAATAATAATAGAAGATAGTGTTTTCTCTGAAAAAATTTGTAATGAGTTCCCCATACTAGGTTTTCATTTGTTCACATTTAATACAAATTGGAATGGTTAGAACAGTGTTTCCAGTCAGCCCGGGAATCATAGCCTCTGTCTTTTCTCTTCTACTTCACTGTCCTCGCAAATGTAGGTTGTGCACTTTTCTCTGTAGTATCATGAGAATTTCCAGGGTCTACTTACCTGAAGTATAGTGATCAGCTAAGTTCGTACTTTGAGTCAATCCGAGAGATATGAGAAATAATTTGCGTTAATTCTCTTAATACTTATTATCTTATATTTTCAGACATTTCTTGTCTCAGTGCTAACCTTGTATTAAAAAACACCCCTTACTTTGGAGGGAATCTGAAATGTCTCCCAAAATCTCATAGGAAACAATGTTTACAGCTAGGGTTTGAGAGCTGTTGTATTATGAAAGCTCTAGTTTCATCAGTGGGTATTCCACTGATGGGTTAATAACGATAGAAATTTAATGTGTGTTTAACGTAATTAAAGAGAGTAAACTATGCAGTGTTGCCTGTGCAGTGTGTTTCTCAACAGCCCCTTCCTCCCTTTTATATTCTGCCTTTAGCTGCCATGAGCTGCCATGAGCCTCACAGCTATTCTCTGCCGTGCCTTTCACCCTGATGTGCGTTCCTAACCGCAGGCCTAAAGCTACTCAAGTAAGATGACCATAGGCTGAAATGCTCTGAAATTACCAGGCAAACAAATTTATTTTTAAATTAATATTTTCACATATTTTGTCACAGTAATGGGAAACAACAAAAAAGAGGCAGCATTTATCCACTGTCCCTACAGAATATTGGACATAAATCTAAAAAGAGAAAAACTAAACAAGAGAAGGAAGTGATATTTTCATAAGAGTTTTGTTTGCAGGTTTTAATATTGCAATAGGAAAAAAGAATTTTATTGATCTGACATATTGAATATATATGTAACTTCTGCACTAATTTTCCCTGTAGAGAATGTCATTGTGCGCCAACAGAAAAGAGAAAGAGGAGGAGGGAAATGAGGCAGGAGGAAAGAGTGGAAAGGAAAAAGGAAGAAAGGAAGGCAGGAAGCAGAAGATGAAGGAAGGAAAGGCATGAGGGAGAAGGAAATAGAAAAACTCAGACACAAATAAGTTCATCTTCACTGAAAAGTGGTTTGTAAAGCATTTGGGGGTGTCTAGTAGAAAAAGAATAGTGGAGTAGAGTTAATTGTTAAATTTCCAGGTTCTTAAAAGAATTTTTTAAATATAAGTAAAATTAAAACTGTAAATTGCATTTAATCAACAGAGTATGCTAAGTTCAAGAGATTTTGTGGCTGTCACTGATGTCCTCATTCAGTAAAAAGGGAGATTATTTAGTGTGAGCCTAACTAAACCAGGTGTGTCAGAAACAAGGGATATGAAACTTTAAAATTATCTTCTCTCTCTCTCCCTCTCCGTCTCTGTGTTTCTCTGTAATTGGCTTCAAATAGTAAACCTGGTGTAGACAGTCTAAAGCTACAAGTAAGTGAATTTTGCAAACAATGTGAAGAAATTTTAGGTGAACACTACCTTTGACAAGTCTGAGGATGATATTACAGCCAACCAATAACTTGATTATAATATGGTGATAGCCTAAGCAAGGAAACTAATTGAAGTGTGCCTGGATCAACGACCAACACAAACTGAAATTTTAAAGTACATAATTTGGTTTCATCAGATATTGTGTATTACCTATAACCCCAGCTACTCAGAAAGCTAAGTCAGAGGCAAGAAGCATAGAGTCCAGGGCCAACTTTGTGGCATAGCAAGACCCATCAAAAAATTTAAAAATTATTTTTAAACAGGTCTGTGTCATTCTAAGCTTCTGAATGAGAGACAGATAAGAAGTTGAAAAATATTTCTTCAGAACTGATCATACACAAGCTAAAACCCAGTATAAACACTTACAGAGAATTTATATAAGTATTAAAAGTAATCCAAAAATAATGTAAAGCATAAAGGAAGATATGTGTAAATTCTTTGCAAATATGGAATTATATATGGGACCGTTGAAAGCATCAATCTGTTATTTAAAAGGGAAGGTGGGATGTGGGAAAAATCCTCCTAGTTATCTGGATGACTATATATGTGTGTGTATGTGTGTGTGTTTTTATGTGAGTGTGTGAGTGTGTGTGTTGTGTGCATATGTATGCATAAATGGGCAACATATTCAATAGAATAGTAACAAAACATAGTTAATATATGATTCTATTCACATGCAATATCTAAAATAGGGAATTTAAAGATACAGAAGTAGGTTAGTGATTGTCTTGGATCTAGAGAATTGGGAATGAGAAATGACTACTGAAAGTGTTTTACTTTAAAGTGAGAAAATGTTCTAAGATGATAGTTGTAAAATTATAAAACATAGAAATCATTAATTGTGCACTTTAGAAGTTTAAACTGCATTATATTAAGGTATGGCTTAATAAAATCAGATATCTATGCTAAAGAGAAATAATGGCATTCTAGGCCACATAAAAATTGAGGAAATTAATGATTATGCTATCTTCTCTACAACGAATGTCCAAAAATGTTCTTTTTGGAGGAGAAATACGATATATTTGCAGACTTTATTCTCCACACCAAAACAGAGTGTTATAAATGAAATAATTAATAAAAGTGTTTTTAACATCTTATTCATTCTTAAATTCGATAAATGTTAGAATTTTTAGAGTGAAATGAATGAAATATAGAGCAAGAGATGGTAGGGAATATTACACTGGATGGCTCATGCTTATAATCCCAAAACTACACCGCGTCAGGCAGGAGAATTGAAAATTCGATCCAAGCCTGTAGTACTTTATGACATAGACAGACACTGTCTCAATATAGAAAGTTTTAAAAGAACAAAGCTGAACATAAGCATGCGGCCTACTGTGAAGGTCTTGGGTTTAATCATTCAGTAGTTATTTCTCAAATGAAGAAATATTATTTTATTTCAAAGTATACTTTAAAAATATCTATATACATTGTAAACTGTATAAAACAGCATTTTATAACTCAAAGAAGAAATAAAATGCAATTGTAAAAATGCAAAATTGCATGAAATGTCAAGAAAGAAAACTGGGAACAGATTTTGTTTTATTTTTTTGTTTTTCTTCCAATACCAGGAATCGAACTTATGACCTTTCACTTGCCAGGCAGGCTCTTTGCCACTGAGCTAAATCCCCAATCCCTGGAAACAGATTTTAAAAAGTGCAAAAATCTTAAGACATCAGAGAAGATGATAGGTTTTAATAAAAATACATGGATAATCACTTTAAATAGAAATGATTTAAACTCAACTTTTTCACAAAATGTACTAGATTCTTGGTAAGAAAAAAGCCCAACCTAATGATGAAGACAACCCTCTTACTTTAAGTATTGACATAAAAGTAAAGATGAAATGAAAGAACTCTATAACACCAATATGCAAGTACTGCCTATGAAAATTTAGTAAAGAACGAAATCAAACAATCATATAGAAGTGAATAATAATGACACTTAATTTGAAATTTACCTAATTTGAGAACTTTAAAACAAAGAGGAAAAGACTTTCACATTAGAAAAAAAAATAGTACAAAAGTAGTATAAAAATTTACTTGGAGATCTTAACATTTCTTTCAGTAATGATACTATAAATAAGTAGACTTGACTATCTATCTGATGTTTTCTAGATATCAGAAGGCCAAAGGGCTCAATCAGGCACTTTTATCAAATTGATATTTATAGAAAATATCATCCATTAGCGGAATGCATAGTTTTCTGAAATCCACAGGAAACAATAACCATGGTAGGCCACGTTTTATACTAATACATTAAGAAACCATTAAACCATTTAAAATATGCTCTTAAAATGTAAGAGTTATACAAAAGTTAAACAATAAATCAAGAAGAAAAGTATCTTAATCACCAAATAATTGAAAAAAGCATACACTTTTATAAAATCTATGTGTTAAATGAGAAGTCTCAGTGGAATTTAAAGTATTTTCTAATGACAATGCAAAATGTCAAAATGTGTGAATACAAGAAATAGTGTTTATAGGGAAATTTGTAAAATTAATAGCTTGATTAGAAAATAAGCATAATGCAACTAAAGAACCTAAAAGTCCACAGTATTATATGTGGAAAAAAAAATTAAGTAAAAACAGTGTTGAATGAGAAAATGATAAAAATTAAAATAGAAAGCTGTCAAAGTCAATGTGAAAACAAAACAAAAAATTAGTGATGGGTTGAATACTCATAACCCCCCAAAAAAGAAAGAAAAAAAAAAAAAGAAAAGAGAGAGCAAAAGGTGATTCTTTGAAAGTGTCAGCGTGATTGATAAACATGTAGGCATAATAGTCAGGGAAAAATGGACAATTTTAAAAATTTAGCATAATGATCATGTTGGGAAAAGTAATAATTAATAATAATTAGGTAACTCTAACAATAAATTGGACAACTTGAGGTAGACTAATTCCTTGAAATACTCAAATGACCGAATCCACTCAAGAAGAAATAAATAATTTTTAAAAGTTCCATATTTATTAAATAAAATTGAACTTTCTTTTTGTTTTTTTCTCCGGTACCAGGAACCAAACTCACGACCTTGCGCTTGCCAGGCAGGCGCTTTTGCCGCTGAGCTAAAGCCCCAGCCCCAAAATTGAACTTTAGTTAAATTACCAAAACAGAGGAAAACAAAGGAAGAAAAATGAACACTCAGGGTAAAGAAATTTTATGGGTGCACTTGAGAAAGAACTTGAAAGGATATTCACAGTAAAACTAATTCTCCACTCTGTCTTCTAAAAATTGAAGAAGGTAAATCATGGTCCAAAATCTTCTATGAAGCCACCATTAGTATCATACCAAAGGCAGACATAGATACAAGAATATACAGGTCTATATTCCTTATGAATACATGCATACACCCTCTTGCATGCATGAACATTTATCTTCACAAACATCAAATACAGACAATAATACATAAACTAGGTGTATAATGCATGGATGGATGGATAGATGGATGGATGGATGGACAATAAAGGACAAAGATAAAAATGTGATCTCACTGACAGGGATGTGAGAAAATATGAGTATCTTTGTGATATATTTTGAAAAAGAATGGTTTTATTAGAAACTTTAATATTTAAAATGTAAGAATTCCATGTAAGCATTCTCATCAGTAAATTTATTTCTCATTGGTGCACAGGTTAGAAACTCTACATCTACTTTCAATCCACACAGCTCCCAAATTTGATTAAAGTCATTTAAAAGTATGTTAGAGCTTATTCATGGGCATAATAAGAATAAAAATAATAAGTACATTCTAATTCAAATTAATTTTAGCAAATTGCTTAAGAGTGTTTTTTAATCTGTTCAATAAAGAGGAAGGAGTTGTCATATATTTTTAATATTATATGGTAATTTTCCTCGAATATAATTCCAAAGCATCCCATAAAAGTCAAGACATTGATGGAGAATACTGAATTTTCTGGTAGACAGCAATTGCAGAGATGCTACCAAATCACTCAGTAATGGTACATTTCGAAAACATGGTGTTTTATTAAAGTCACTGATCTAGCTGTAGAAAGACAAATACATGTATATGATTTAAATCTCATACTTTTCTGATACATACAGCCTTTGTTAAAACGAATTGAGAAATAGCAAAGCACAATAAAATCCTGATATCTACAGTTGTTTAAACCTAAGGCAATATGAATTATTGCACATAGTGTATAGCAAACAATGTGAGAGGTAGATCCAACTGGCCTGCATATAAAGATTTGTCTTTATAATTTTACTATTCATCACATTTAATGCAAACCTAAGGCTAACTTTCTTAAAGCACTCGTCTAATTTACAAATATGCTGTACACAGCATTTGTTGGGATACAAAAATTTTTGTTTTATAGACCTGTTTCTATTAAATCCAAATTGCTTTGACAAATTTAAAGCAAAGATAATTTCCAGAAAGTGTTGACAGATCTTTAACCTTCAAAATTGTGATTCATCTTAAGCATAGTTTTCATATGTATAATTGTACTTTAACTAGAAAAAAATCCAGTCAAGAAAGTGTAAAAAAAAAAGTTTTCCCTCAACCAGAAAGACCTCAGAGTAATAGCTAAAAGAAAACCCTATGCACAATGAATTTTCTAATAAAAGTTAAATATGATCACAGTAAACTATTAACCTGTTTTAGAAATACAGATTGCCTCATCAGCCTGTTCTCTGTGTATTCATTTAAATAAAAACTTCACAAAAATTAGCTGACCACTGCTGGAGGTGGATTTTATTTCATCTTTCTTACTTAGTGATAACAATATATTTATGCATATGTATGGACATGGTTATGGTAAGCATTTGCAAAAGGAAATTGTTAACACTTCAGTGATGAATAAGTATTACCTTAGGAATTACATAACTTTTAAGGAAATTATGTCATTGGTTCTCCTTTTCAGAAATTCAGCAGAGAACTAAAAAGTATGCCATAAATACACAGTGTTGTAGAACACATATTTTTATTATTATCTAACATAAAATTATACTTTATTATCTTTCATATTGTTAAATGGGCAATAAAAAGAAAGTCAATATTCCCTTTACCACTTGGTCTACTTTTATGTTAGTTTCAATTTTATCGAGATATCCATCTGCAGTGGTTTTAACACTCCAATAACTCACTTCCGTCTGTAACTAAAAGGTTATGAGGAAATGGTAAGCTAAGAGAAATTTGCATTTAGGGTTGTTTCAAAGTTGTTACCCTAAGTCTAACCTATAAAACAAGGCAAAATAGTTATCAAACTTTGTACTTCTTAATTGTTCACATAAATCAGTGTTTTTGCACTGTCAGGAATAACTTGAGAAGTCATAGTATATTTAAACAGGAATTCCCCAACATTTATAAATGGACTTCCTTTTTTTGCTTTTGAATTAGGATTATTTCACTATCTTTTTATTTTAAAAGTTATCAAAATGTTACTAGAAATTAAAATAATAAAATACTATAGAGAATTATGAAAAGAAAATGAACAGCAACTTTCTTGAATTGTGCACACATACTTTGGAGGGGGGAGATATTTTTGATACATTTTAAACTAATGAGAATGGATATGTCTCATTTGCCCAGGTCTTATAGGTAAACTACTGTAAATCTTATATTTTCTGGTGGCAGTCTCCTTTTGTTATAATTTTTTAAATGGATCTGTACATTAATTTTTATCAGGCTGACAGAAGCATGATTTTATAATACACATACCATATTTATTCTCATCATTTATTTTCTAGGGAAATCTAGAAGTGATCAATTTGGTAGAATGATTAGGCTTTGAGTAATTTTTTTATTTAACAGTTTCATTATCTTAGTGTACAGGTCATTAGAAAATAAAGTAGTTATATATCCTGGAGTTGTGCTATGTAGAATTAAGTTCCTCCGAAGACGTTTAGGTCCTAATTCCTGAAACCTGCAAATAAGTTCCCTCAAATGACTAAAGTCATTTTGCAGATGTGACAAAATTGAGGATTTACAGATAGGAAGCTTACCCTGGGATTTCCTAAATATAAACATAAGTGACCTCATGTCAAGAAGGCAAAATGTTCAGAGCTGGAGAAGGCAATGTGAAAGCAGCAGGAAATTACAGAACCATGAGACCAGTAGCAGAAATGTGGCAGCCTGGAGGATTTGGAAAACTCAAAGGACAGATTGTCCCCTGGTGCTTGCTGTAGAGACCAGTCCTGCCAAAAGTTTCAGAGCAGCTCTTACCATTCATTTTGAACTTATGATCTCCACAATTCCATTATAATAAATTTGGACTGGTTTACCACTAACTTTATGATGTAATTTGTCACTGCAGTAATCAAAAATTAATACCAAAATCAATTTTTATATATATTTGATAATCTACTAATTTTGACCCATGCACTGTCTTTAAATGCAACTTTTGGTATAACATATGTAAAATATTTCTGGCAAATTTTATTACTCACAAGCATCAGCTAATATTAAAAGTAGTGGTTTTGCTGAAACAATAGAGTGGTTAAAATGGTCTCCTCATTGTCCAGCTGGGGCCACCACTTATCCTGAATTCTAGAAAAGCAAAGCCTCTCGAAGTGTGGTAATGCTATACCGTTGGTAGAAGCACAGATTTTGCCTGGTCTTCTCAATAAATTATATGATTTAAGTTTCTGGAATTCTGTTATAAAATTTGGTTTTACAAGAAGTAGCAAGTCTAATTTTTCATGATTGAATATTAAGAATGATTTTATCTCTCATAAATCAGAAGATAGTAACTCACTATGTCATCAAAAACTGGTTTAAATTTTTGATTGATACATAATAACTGTACATGTTGATGGGATACAATTTGATATTTTGGCCCATGCTTTGAAACAATACTGAAGAAATCACTCTAATTTACATATCCAACACATTAAAAGTTATTATTTTCCATGGTGAGCATATTCAAAATCTTCTAATTTAAACCAGTAGATATCAACAGTACAATTATCTCAGCTCTCCCTGTATATACATATATACTTTTCCCTTCCTTCTTTCTTTCTTTTCTCCTTTCTATCATATCAGTTGTTCCTTCCCTTTGAACAGTTTCTTTCCCTATTTTTTGACCAATTCTGCAGCTTATATCTGGTAATTTGAACAACTAATTCGACGACAACAATATGCAATATAACAATCATTGTTAAATTCCTATCATTTTGTTTAGCGAAATTCTGTATTCTTTCTAATTTTTTATTATTTTTTATTCTCTTTAACAGATAAAAAATTAAAATTAAAAGAAATATTCTAGTACAGATCTCTTGAAATAGTCAATAACTTATTTTAAAAAAAAAACATTAAAACACTTTCTTCATTTGTTACTACAAGTTTGTACTTCTGTCCTACTTTTCCATACCCCCAGCCCTTCTGCTTACCCATGATTCTCTTCATTTCTATAACAACTACCTTTTTTAAATTCCACACATCGGTAGAGTCATGTGATAATTCTCCTTCTGTATCTGGCTTATGAATGAGTCTGCATTCATACCAGGGTACATGTGCCAGTAAAGGCCTTGGTTATATAGGTCATTTACATGGGCCAGTATCAGTCTTGGCTGAGGAAGTTATTTACACTGTGGCACTGTTCTGTTGACAGAGAACCTGCCACCTCCAGAATCCCTTTCCTTCACAACTGGAACCAAAGACTGCCATCTTGAGATTTCCTGTTTCCCTACACGTTGCTACTATGGAGAGTGGTTATCTGTCCAACAAATTTTATAATTTTAGGAAGGCAAACAGAGGAAGAGTAGACATTGCAATATAAATATACGATTTCCTGAAATTTGTAACTACGAACACTCAAACAAGCTTTTCTTTTCCCCTTACCACTACCTATCCATATATAACTGAAAATTTTGTTTCCCTTAAATTATAACAATACCTCCTTTATGCACTTCTACATGCATACATTCAGTTTGCACTCCTGCACTGCAAGCTACTTCGGTTTTGTATTGATGTTAGACCCTAAAAGCATTTTCTTGTATTAGGAAATGTTTAGAATTTAGATATGAGGACCAGTAGTAAGATGCCTTATAAGTAATAATTTCCTTTGTTCAAGAGACTTCATGATTCCTGCCAGGAAAAATACAGCAATATGGATGCAAAACCTTAAAAAGTTTGGTGATAAGGAGAATGTAAGAATATAACTTCTGTGAAAACTAAAAATGAGGACCCAGTGGATCAATGCAAAGAGTAGCAGATGTGTAGAAAAATAGTTTGGTCAGTGAAGAAAAATCTTTCTTTATTTATTTTTCCATTAAAGAAAACAATAGAAAGATATTTGAAGATCAAGTAAAACAATTTAGATATGAATAAAAAGTAGAATAGTACATTTTATCTTTATGCTCTCCAACAATCAGGAGGATAAGTCTCAAAAGTTGATGAGGTTTTGGTAAGCCAAAATAATTTTCAAGATTGGTGATATTCACCAGTCTATATGCCCACCAACAGTGGAGAAGAGTTCCTTTCTCCCTACAGCCTCTCCAGCATTCGTTATAGCTTGATTTCTTGATGATAATCATTCTTTCTGTATTGCTTATATTGTTTTTGTGTTATTTTGTGTCTGTGTGTCTGTTAATGTTTTTGTTCTTTTATCTTTAAAATAAAAAAATAAAATAAACTACCTTAAAAAAGATTGGTGATTTCTTCTTTTATTATTTATTTACTTATTTTTTGTACAGTTTTATTTGTGCAATTTAGGTATACTTAATGACCACATTCATTATAGGTTATTTGTACCTGTACATGCCATATTTTGATTCCTATTTTTTCTCCATTCTCATCCTCTCCTTTCAAACCTCTTTGAAGTCAATATTTGAAAGGAAAAGGATTTCATACAGCACATATAAATTATAGGATTATATTATAATAGTATTTATCCAAAAAGTGAAATATAAAACAGTGCAGGAGATCTGACCACACACTGGAGACCCAAAGAGTCCAGATATGGCCTTGGATCCCACAGCAATGTCCTGCATGAGTCCAATTGAAGACTTAGAGCCCATAGCAATGTCCTCCATGAGTCCACCTGGAAGCCAGGAGCCCAGGACAATGTCTCATGCAAGTCTGTATCAATAATCTGTACTGAGAAGGCCTAAAGATCTGTGCTGGATGCTGGAAAGTCTGCACCAGCAGGATGAAAGATCTGTGCCAGCAAGGTAAGGGATATGCAGTGGAAGCAGGAAGTGATGCTCAAGGTAAGAATCAGCACTCTCCCAAGAACTGCAGTCATTCTCAGTGACAGCTATCACTCTGGCCAAAGTATTAGACACTCTTGATACAGCTACACTTTAAAATTATCAGTTCATCAATAAGGGGAAGCATAAGGGATGCTTTTATCTTGTAAATGGACCATAAATGAAAATTATTATTGCAATAATGTATTTTAATAGTATATTTATATCTTATATTAAATATTTACTCTTTATGGACACATATAATGTGCATCCATATAAATACTTCTAAATTAGGGCAGGAACAGATTTTTAAAAATACACCAGATGTTGTTTTTAAAAATACACTTTCCTAAATATTTCAAGACATGTTTTATTTAATCTTTATTAAGATAATATGAAATGGGCCTAATAAATAATTTCAAAGGACTTTTGCTATAACAAATAAGTATTTGCTGTCAAAATAATTTGCTAGATTTCATTCTGATTTCAGCATATTTATAGATATTTGCAGTAAATATGTTTTCCTAATAAAACCTAATCTATTGGTTTATCATTATCTGTGAAGAAACAAATAATGATGGCGAACTGTTTAATAGCTGATGCTGTCTGCTTCATAAGCATAGTTATTGGCTGAAAAACATAGCCATAATCAATTAATGGTAGTAAAATGAAGTATCCTAGCTATGAGATATGGTAACTGTAACAAAATTGTAAACAATTAAAATTTAAAGAAGAATAATTACACAGATTCAAATTTATCATTTAACTTATTAATAAAAAACTCAGTGAACAAAGTCTAATCGAGTCTTCTTACCAGCTACCTTACTTTATTTAGATTTGTCAGCACAAGCATCTATTATGCTTTAATAGATTAATTTATTAATCTATTTTGATTAAATATGCCGCTTACACAAAATAAATACTTGTGCTAAAACTGTAGTTAGAAAGTCATTCTTTCTTTTAGTGCTTGCTATTCTCACTTGTCTTATTCATCAGGTTCTCCATATAAATTTATAATTGACCTATAATTTTTATTGCTATTCCTTTCCACTTGAGGTTGAGATTAAATTTCTTTGTCATATTATTCACATCTTCTGTCTTTACTTATCTGGTAAGGACATCTGTGCTAATTAACAAATGTATCAGTTCCCAGGACGTGCAGTTTCCTGGGCAAGGTGGTATTTATATTTGTCAGTTTAAGTCATGGGGTGAAAAGGCCATCACAAAATCTTGAAATTTCTTGAGAATTGTTGAAATGTTCCATGCATTTTTCATTATCTAGAAAATGAATTATTTTAGTAAAGTTGTCTCATATTCTGAAATAACAATGTGCCAAAATTATGGTAGCTATACATTCTTTTAAAATATTTTGGAAACTACTTCTTCATGTGTTTGTTTAAAAGAAAGTTTAGAAACTCTTATAACACATACTCATATAACTCTCACCAGTATGACTTTAAAGTCTCTCAACTTAAATGATCATATAACTCTCTTATATTTATGTCTATGTCTTTTGCACATTCCTTAGAACCTGCATTGATATGAGTTTTGAAATGTTAATATTGTACTTTGCCTATCTTTGTATTAAGAATCTGGTTGGTTGATTCCTGGTGTCTGTAACTTTATAAGGTGCATACACAGGATTCTACGTTAGAGGTGATCATTATTATGGTTTGTATCTAGATGTCTCCACAAAGCCTCATAGAGTTTCTGGAAGTGACTTAAACTACTAATTGATTCATAGTCCAGTGCTAGTATTAAAGATTCTGGGATTAAGTGTGGGTGATTGCTGATCAGTCCACTGGGTGATTGGCACACCCTACTCCTGTACACTAGACACAATATCAGAAACAGACCAAGGTTTGTCTCTGTCTCTCTTGTTGCTTTTGCTATTTTCAGTTGCAGTGAGCTGATGCCTCCCTGTCATATGGCACCCTACCTTACAGTTAGCCAACTATAGACTGAAACCTCTACAAACTGTGAACTAAATTAACTTTTCCTCTGTGTTATCATTGATACATTGTGTCAACTGAGTCTAGAGGCTTGGCTAAGTGACTCAGAAGTTCTCTATCCTAGGGTGTAAAGGACATGTCCTTACTGCTCTGGGATGTTGTTTACTGTGTCAATGTGAAAAGTTTAAAAGGTTAATTGAGTGACTGAGCAGGGGACCAGGTTCCCTACTTTGTATCATCCTGGGCCTGTGCAAAAGGAAGACATGGAGATTACCTGAGTGCTACATGCCCCCTGGGTGAGGGTAGCCTGCTTACAATATAAGGGAGTAAAAGAGGCTTATTCCCCACTTTTGTGCTCTTGCTGCTTTTGCTGTCTTGTGCTGCCTTGAGGTGTTTCCCCTGTGCCCTCTCACCCTGCCTCAGAGCCAGCTCATTATAGACTGAGACCTTCACAAAATATAAGCTAAATAAACCATTCTTTCCTTAATTTTGTCTTTGGAATGAGAGAAAAGTAACTAAGACACTTTCTTCACTTTGGTCATTGGGTATTTTGTCTCAGTAATAAGAAAAGTAACTAAAGCAGTTATTGAGACAAAATACCCAACACCCAAAGTTAGAGGAGGAAAAGTTTATAATCAACTGGCTCTGAGTCACAATGGCACATGGGGAAAGGCAACAGTATATGATGATGGAAGACAGCAAAAGCAGCAAGAGGAAAAGGCTTTGGGGGAACATCTAGGCACAAACCATGACAGTAACTAAGATAGAATTTTGTTCCAGAGAAGTGGGTTTTTTGCTGTGATGATACCTGACCATATGGTTCAAGAGCCTTTGGAAAGTTTCAGAGATAACATAATGAAAACATAGCACTGGAATGTCTTAGGCTGTACTGTATGGGAGATTCTACTTCGAGCTCAAAAGACCAAACAGCCGGTAAAGATCAGGTGGAGGAAGTTTCTTTTGGGAAGAAGGACTGCTTTTGCTGTTGGAATGCAGTTGATGTGTGTTATAGCTTGGCAGAAAATTTGTCTGAATTTTGCTCATGTCCAGAGGTTTTGCTTGAGACTGAGATTAAGGGTAGTAGAACAATTCATCTAACAGAAGAAATTTCAAAGCAGTTGAATGTTGGAGTGGTGGCATGGCTACTGTTGGGGGCATTTTGCTAGATTTGTGTTGAGTATCAAGAACAAAGAACCTATGCAATGGTTCAAAACTTTGTGAGTTTAGCCAGAAAGGAAGCTCCCGTAAATGTGTGGACTGCTAAGAAAGAGTAGATGAGATCTTGATTGCTGAGAAGGAATAGAACTTTAGAAAAGATGACTTTAGGACATCAGAAAAAGCAGCGGGAATCCAGCCTTTGCAAGCCGCAAAATTGTAAAAGTGACAGGATTTGCTTTAGGAAGAAAGCTGTCAAGCATAATGTTGCAGAATGGCAATAACTGAACAATTTTCCAAAATGTCTCAGAAAATTTATTCCTTGGAATTGAATTCAGAGTGCTTAGTGATCCAGACACTGGACCTCTATAGCCAAGAGATAGGGAAGCTTGGCTACTGCTCCAGTTGGCAGCAGACCTTGACATAATCCACATTGCAATGATATTAGTTGCATGCATAATGCATTAGTTATGGGGTCAGGAAGGCTTCCACCCAGATTTCAGAAGAAGACCTGGGAGACCAGGCAGTGTGTCCCTGAGAGGGCAATGTGTGAAGCTGTGAGTGAGAACCAAAGATGCAGTGGAAACCCTAGAAGTTTTGAGAAGCCAGGAACATAGAATGTTTGAGTAAAACTGCAGGAAGCAGAAGACCTGGACCAAGAGAAGAGCCATGGGAGCTACAACCTCAGGCAATGCCTTCAGAGTATACTCTCCATACTCTTGGGAGTTCACACCTTGACGTACATTGCCTCAGATGCTGCACATAAAACTACAGGAAATAATGTTTGCCCTGCTGGATTTTGGACTTCCTATGGTCTCATTCCTTTGTATCCCCCTGTTTGTGACTTATGCAATAGAATAGTCTATCTTGTGCCTTTAATGTTAGTAGTATTCAACTTTTTTTTTTTCATTTGTACAGAGGCTCACAACTGACAGTGAACCTTAAATCTCAAAGGAGACTTTTGACTTGGACTTTTTAACAATGCTGAAATTGTTAGGACTTTGACAATTATTAGAGATGGACTAAATACCTTTTGATAAAGGGCTATGCATTAATCTTTGGGAATCAGGGACAGAATGTTAAGGTTTATGTCTAGATGTTGCCCAAATCTTCACATGGTATAAGGCTTTTTCAGAGTTGGCTCCATCTACAGTGTGTTATTGATTCATAGATCAGTGTGGGGATTATGAGTGAGTGTTTGTTGGATAAGTCCACTGATTGGATTGATAGTTCCATAATCTTGGTATAAAGAGACTTGCCTTGCTCTTTCTTGTTGCTTTTGCTATCTTCAGTTGCCATGAACCATTGCTTCTCTTTCATGTGCCATCCTGTCTTAACGTTAACCAACTGTGGATTGAAACCTCTACAAACTGTGAAGTAAATAATCTTCTCTTCCTTTAACTTTGGTCATCACGTATTTTTCCTCAGCAATAAGAAAAGTTACTAAATGGTTGAATTGCTGGATTCAATAATCTCACTCCCACCAAGAAAAGTTTGTTAAATTATATATGTTGCTTCCTGCTGTCTGCTCTGAGAAATAAATCTGTTTATTCATTTTAAATCAAACTTTTCCTAAAAATAAATAGAATGAATATATTTTGGGATTATAATAATTAATCAGTCTTAACAATGGTATAATTTTATGTGCTATACTTCATAACCAAATAGGTATGAAACTTTTTAATGTACTTCCAAGTATCAAATGACTTTGCATTTTGATTTTTCTGAAATTTTTGTAAATAGTATTATTTTCTTTTACTCATAATTGTAACAAATCAATTCTCTATATTCACAGTCAGTAGATTCTAAGATGACCAATATGTTTAGAACTGCCACAATAATTTAGTTCAGTTCTAACATATATCATCATTTCTTTTGCATTTAGATTTATAAATTTCCAAAATGTTAGTTTAAATTTAGGAGTTCTCAAATTTTTACTTCACAATGCCACTAGATTATTCTATAACAATCAAGTTGGGTTAGAGTGTCAGTTAGTCAGGAAATAAAATTATTACATATGTAACAGGCTTTCTTCTTATTTATTTTATTTATTTATTTTTTTCTGGTACCAGGGATCGAACTCATGACCTTGTGCTTTCAGGGCAGGCACTGCGCCTCTGAGCTAAATCCCCAGCCCCTCTTTTTTGTTTTAAAGGCAAGTGACTTTAGTTCTGTTTGTGTTGAAATTTCATAGGTCTAAGTAAGTTATCATTGTTATGCAGTTTTTGTCATATTTAATGTATATAGCATCATGAATTAATATTTATATACTTTCTACAGTATAGGAAGCTTGAGCTCACTGATAAGAAACATTTATACTGTTTTATTCTATTTTAGAGTACTTACTGTTACACAGCTAGACCATAGTATAGCAAAATAGGCATAAATCTAACATAGGCCTTGTATATGTTTATTCTCACTTTTTATTGAACCTTGTGGATTTTGTCTGTCTTGGAGAATTTGTCTTTCTACTGAAACAAAGGAACAAAATCTTATAAATCAAAATTATTTAAATAAATATATTAATACATATCAGCCCTACAGCAGTCATAAGCTTGCCCCAAAACATTCACCTGTAAGTTATAGTATGAGTGTAAGTCCTTCATGTGAAGATAATGCTTACAGAAGAGCTAGTTAGTATAAAAGTCCTTTGTATTCATTATTGAAGAAAAAAATGAACTTTTTTCTCAATAGAATAATCATGAAAACAATTAAAATTAATTAATCCTTTGTCCCATTAGTTACATTATTTGTAATTTACCTTTTACAAATAAAACACGATATAAGGGAATACTCAGAATGAAATATTTTGTAACAGTGGTCTCTGTAGCAAAAATGAATATTTTATTCATGAAAAAGAAAACAATAATTAGCTACTAAAATAACTTAATGTATAGCTAAAAACATAAAGCATTTTTGAAGTCAGAAATTATTACACTAGTGTACAAGTTAATGATAACAGTTTTATAATTACAAATTGAAATTTATTCTCCAGATGTATTATGGAAATAATAAGGAAAGGAGAAAACAGACAATCATAATGTATATATAACATAACTATATACTTATAGAAAAGATTTTAAAGATACAGTCTCTGAATATATATTTAAGTATTTTTAAAAATATAGACATTGTGAAACATATTTGAGAATAATATTTCTGAGGGATATTGTTAAATTCCCTTAAAACAATGCCTTCTTGACATGCAACATTTTAAATCATGGAACAGAGTATCATGTTTTCATTTGAGGAAACATTTTCTACACAATGTCATTTGCTAGCATTGTAAGATTGGATTCACTATGAAAATATTGAACCCAGAGCAATAAATAAGAGACTGCACTTAAATTTGGTTTAGGCTATTTATATATCAGGATAAAATTTGCCATTTTACAGAAGAAATAGTGTGGCCTCTAGCATTTTTAGATAAGGTCACGATTCTCTACTTTTATGGATGCACTCTTCTCTTGAAGGCAGGTGTGATGTGTCACTTGATTATGATCAATAGAGTAGAACACTATGACAGGAAATACATGGATACATGTAAAGTTACAGCATTTTACTTAAATCTAGTCTTCCCTTGATATCTTTGAGGGCAAAACAATAGTATGTACCTGAAGACACTGTGGATATTCTTTTACCCATGAGCTAGCCTCAGGCTAAAACCTAGCAATCGTACAGCTGCAAGGAAATGAATTCTTCCAACAACCTGGTAGCAGAAGGGGCTAATTCTCCAGTTGAGCATCATAATGAGGTTACTCTTTTATCCAACACTGGGGCCCTGGCCCAGGACCACCAATCTCCTGCTCAGGAGTATGATGAGAAAATAAAACACAGAATATATATATATCCAAAATATCTAAGATATATATGTAATATACATTTGTTATGTATGTTATATATGTTATATTATGCATATATATAATATACATACAAAATATGTAATACATATATATTACAAGGGGCATCAGGATGGTCAAAGACCAATGAAGGATTAAAAGCATGAGGCACATTGTCCTTGACGTTCATTATGTACACAGCTTGATTGAGGGGTGTGCTGGTGGGCTTCAGGATGTGATGGGGGTGAACTGTTGATGCAGACATGGTCCTAGGACTGAAGAACAATGCATTTTGGGAAAAGCACACAGAAGCAGATCTTGGTTAACTATTGACTTGGTTCAACGTTCACTGTCTGCTATCTGAGACTACCCCACTAGAAGGAATGTGGAGGTCAAGTCCTCAGCTACCTTATCTTGCTTTGAGAAGCCAGATTATTTTTAGTCTCAATTCTGGCCATTGGCTTAAATATTAACCTGGCTGTAAGCCAGCCATGGGCACTGCTACAAGTCATGTAGGCCTAGGACAGACTCTCAATTTATTTTTGTACCAGTATATTAACATTAATCAATTCTCACTCTGCACTGTGTCAAGCTGTTCTTCAGCAATCCAATACTTTGAGTGCATCTTACCAAACTGTGCAGTTGCTTTAATTCAAGGCCTGCAAAATTGTTAACTAATGAATGTGTATTTTTAAAATATTATTTGAAGTAATTTATTTATGCAGCAATAAAAATCTATAAAAAATAAAAATAATTCAATTTTATTGACATGTTTACTGTAAGCATTACAAGAATAAGCTGTATGAACACACTTGAAATGACAGCAATATAAGATCACTGTATAAATGTACAAATATTAAAATTTCCATCTAATGCAAAGTAGCAAAAATAAGCTCTATTGAATGTTACAATTCTTTCACATAAATAAATATAAATAATCATGAACAAAAGGTAGAATATCTAATCAATAATAAAAAAATAAAAATTAGTTACATAGTGCTACAGAATAGATATTTATGGTATGTCCTTGTGTCATATTTATTTATTTCACCCAAATTTAACATATTTAATCTCTTACAATATATGGTTCCTAGATATCACTACCATGAATGATACCTTCCTGGATGTTTTCTTGCTTCACTTTCTTGTTACAGCCATTGTTTAACCTCTCTCTTGCCATGTTCCAAATATAAATTCAAAAGACACTTCTTTCATTTGCTGTGCCAGAGGTTTTTAATTGTATTGATCTTCCTTCTTTGCCTTTAGTCTAAATTGCATTCAATGTCAGCTGAAAGGAAAAATATACAAGAATAATAATTTTTAAAATTTTGATAAATTTCAGTGTTTACATGCCCAATATAGTCATTTTTCAACAGCAGGCTTTGGGGGACTAATACTGAACTATGCAATGTAAATACATATTCTTTATAATTCTAAACTGTCCACAGTTCCAAGAGGTTTTCCTATTCCTTCTCACCAATTGTGAGAGATATTCTCACAGTATCCCCTGGAAAACCTTTTCCTTAAATCGCCTCTTTGCCCAGTCCTGCTTTTCTCAACCATGAAACTTTATTTTGCACTGTCCAATTTGTTGATCTTCCACTTCTCACTATAGTCTAGTTCATAATTATCAGTACACAACATAGGTGGACAAATATGAATCACAGATAATAAAAATAGCAGAGCAAGAACTTCTAAAAATTCTTTCCCCCATAAAAGCAAGAAAAATTTGACAAAATGTTAAAATTCACTTTTCATAATTTGAGGCATTTTACTATTTTATATATACATCTCCTTTATAGCCCAGTACTCCACAAACATTAAAAACAAATGTATTACAACCTTTAGAGGAAGAATTGGAGACTGGAGTATACGATCAATTCATCCTCAGAGAGTTGCTATTGTTTAGCTTCTCTGGTTGTTCCAGGAGAGATAGCACTTGTGAAACTATAGTTATTCACTAGATTCAGGGTCCACCCTTGCTCCTCTGGAAGGGGAGGATACTGAGTTCCACTATTTGAAGGAAAGGAAATGGAAAATGTATATTTATATGTTGCCACAGTCACATAAATTTATAAAGCTGGCAGTTAACTACATTTAAGAAAATATATTCTTTCTTCTGAATATTTTACACACTAATATCAACCTTCATCAGTGGGTTTTGCCTGTAGGAATTATTACCTCTGTACTATAATAATAATGATACTTGTAACATTTTAATTTCATTATATTGTTGGCTGAGGATGGGACCTCTATGATATCACTTATTTCACATCTATTTAACGACTTCTTTTGGCTCAGTGAAATATACATTTGAGGGTGTTAGGTATTATGTCATACAATATTGAAAGTAATTTAAGTTTTCTCTTTTTGAGCATTAACAATTTTATGTACATTAGACTGGATATACCAGATTGTTGTTATCATGTTTTCTAAAGACTGTCAATTACTTTTTCCTTTATCATTTTCTAGGTAAGTTGTATTAGAATTTCCTAATATGCCTAAATTAATAATTTCTCTTGTGAATATTTATGAATATTTATATCATAATACTAAAAGAACTTTCAAATTCTATTTAAATTAGTTAGAAATTGTTTCAATTTTGTCCATTTTATCTTTATCATTTTAATTTTTACATAATATTAATATTTTTACAACTGGACCTTTCTTTGTTAGTGTGTACATAACACATTTTAAAAATCGTTTCACTTTTAGACTTTTTATACTGTTTTAAAATAATGAGATATATGTTACATAATTTTAAATCAATATAAAATATCATTTTACCTGTTAATGGTTTAGTGTGACCCACTAGTAATATTGTGATTCAGAATAGTGTGCTTTGGGAGTTCAGCAGGGCAGTTGTAAGCATTCAACTGGAGTATCTGTGGGTATACAGCTAGCATTAATGAGTCACACTGTTCCTGAAACAAAAGTTATAATATTATCCTTTTCTAGCATCTTACTAACAGAACCAGTTACAGATTTTGGTGAATCAAGTAAAAGTTATAATGCAAGATGCCCTAATGATAGATAAGAATTTTAAAACAGTGACAGCACAGCATTACATGAAGCATGTCACAAGTTTGAAGACAGAGCTTATATAACTGCTGGGTGCACGCTCATTAAACTATCTTTGCCTCTGAGATTAGCATCTTGGAAACTGAGGGACAACTCCAGGATCACAGTGATTGAGACTTTTGACTGAATTGTATGAAATTGGAAAATCTTAGGATTTGAGTTGTTCTATGTTCAAATATATTGTGTTTCATTATGACTAATAGGGGCTGGGGATTTAGCTCAGCGGCACAGTGTCTCCCTGGCAAGCACAAGGTCGTGAGTTTGACTCCTGGTACCAGAAAAAAAAAAAGAACCCAAAATCCAAAAAAAATTATAAACAATAAAGACTTATTAATATAGATTATCCAAAATAAATAATTAACAAATATGTACATATACGTTTTATTTTAATAAAGTTTACCATGGGTATATGTCTGTTTTACTGAAAAATAAATCTTAGAGATAATTAATTAAAAATCCATATTTCCCAAAAGGACATAAATTCTTTTTACCTATTATGGATTTTTTACTTGCATATTTACTTGAATGACACTATCAGAATTTATAAATCTTGCAGATCATTTCTTACCCTCTTATTAAATTCATAATTTTTTTACTCAATAAATCAGTCATGGATTAGACACAAATCTACATTTTTTTTTAGACTTTTAGATTACTTAATATTTACCTCATCTTTTGCCATGTTAGTTGCTTTTAAAATGTGATGAATTAATAAATGTACATGTAGGCCTTAGGTTTATACACATGTCAAAGGTGCTAAATTACAGTTATTATTTCACACATAGTTTTTTTTTTTTTTTCTTTTTTTGGTCTTTTTGAGACAGGGTCTCACTATGCAGTTCAGGCTAGTCTTCAACTCACTTTGTAGCCCAGATTGGCCTCGAACTCAAAATGATCCTCCTGCCTCAGCCGCCCAAGTGCTGGGATTACAGAACTGTGCCACCATGCCTGGTTCTTTCATATATAATTTTGGTTTTTTTGTTTTTTTTTTGGTTTTTCTCCGGTACCGGGAACCAAACTCACGACCTTGGGCTTGCAAGGCAGGCGCTTTGCCGCTGAGCTAAATCCCCAGCCCCTTTCACATATAATTTTAAAAGTCATAAAGTTTGAATCAAACCACAATCTTTGTAACTATAGTAACCTTACATTTTTGAAAAAAATAAAATTACTGATCTCTGCATTCCTAGAGCATTTTAACCTAAGCCATTTTTTAAGGAATAAGTTCAAGCATGATTTTATGAATTTGTGAATTAAAACACTAGAAAATTTGTGAATCAAAGAAGTACATACTTTTCACTGCTTTGGACACAAATAATGGAGAGATGCAAATTGCACATGGAAAGAATGGAGAGAAAACTAGAAAGAGATCATTTAAATTGTGCTCTCTTGATCTGAAATTTTATATTGTTTCTGGGCCACCCATTATTGCATCAGTGAAAATCACTTGACTGATCCCGCAGTGAGGTACAACACTGTGGTCAAACATGAAAAGCTTCTCTGTGTTTAGTTTTCCCATTTAAGGATTAGATTACTCTGGTATAGCACAGCACCCGTTTGAATGTTAAGTCTTTTCATGCCTTAAAGCAGAGTGATAATACCTACTGTGCTATGGTAATAACGAAACTAATGTGTTTGGGAAGGGCTGGGTGACTTTCTAGTATTCATTAATAAATATAAATTATAGCAATATCTAAATATGATGATGAAATACAATATTTATTGCATTTATACTCATTACTGCTGTCTTAAAATGTCTACAATCGTATTTCATAATACATATTAGATTTATTTTCTTCAGTAAACCTAATTTGTGTATTTCATTTAACTAAATCTTTTTTTATTTTAAAGAGAGTAGTAAATAAGAAACAAAGAAGTAGGACTGTAACAGCATACCAGTATCACAAACATAAATAAATCAAAGCAAGAACATTCAAAGTGATACACTGTCTCAAGACAAAATAATGTGAATCAACAGTGGTTGTTACATTGCATATCGCTATGGGATGAAGGAAAGAAGAAAAAAGAAAGAAGGAATGCAAAATATAAATATATATATATGAATAGCTGCAATAACTGTATTGCTGATGTCTGATGGTTTATTGAAATGAACAGTTAATGCTTAAAGATTTTAATGTTCTGATCGACTTTTGCATGCTTGTGTCTGATGGTCTGAGCAAATGATTTGAAGGTAACAATATGCAATGGAATTACAATGGTGAACTCCTACCATCTTGTGCAGTGAAACTGTATTATCTCTATTGTTTTACCAAATAATTATTTTCTTATTCCATATAATGGTTTGAGCAATCTTTCATTCTTACATCAGGTAATCTGAGCAATGTAGTTGAGGATAGCCATATGTAATGTAACCAAATCTCTTGAAAATTTATATTAAATTAAACTAGAAATGTGCTTTTAGAATATTTAATGTGTACACTCACAAGTATATTGGCAAATTTAAAGTTTTTGTAGATTCCTAGAGATTTTGTACTAATTATGATTTTGATTTTGGTTGTAAACTGTTTTACAGATAAGAATTACCTTTGAAATATGTCTAAATGCTGTATGTAACATAACGTGATTTTAAAATAAAGTTGTTTTCTCTTAGCTTTCTCCAGGCTTAGACAGGAATGTTATTTGAGTTCAGGAGTTTGATGTCATCTCAGGTAACTCAGCAAGATTTTGTAACACACACACATACACACACACACAAGTAGAACTGAGGGAAGAGAACAGCTTAGTGTCAGACCACCTGGCAAATGTGTACATGGTCCCAAATTCAATCTACAGCACCTCCAGACATGATGGAGAATCATCACTATGAAAATGTATTCATTTACATAAATTCTTTGAAAACTGTTATTAAATGTGAAAGTATTTGTCATGTGTTCTGAATATTCTGCCCTTTAAATTTAATAATGTAACTCATAAATCAAAATACATCAGTAACAAAATTACTTTACATACACCCTGCTTAACTTTCTCAGAGATTAAGAATTTTGAAGTTTTTTAAATTTTTCTCAAAGTAAATAAAGGTTTTGAACATTTTTATTACAAATGGTAGCTATTTCACAGAATGAATAACTTAAATATCCTGATTTATCAATGCCTAATGCATAGATGCACTAAAAATCATACTGTAATCCACAAAAATGAACAAATATTGTCTGTCAATTAAAAAATTCTATGAATGGTATCATGAAAACTATTGTGAGAAATTTGGATTAAGTCAATTAATTGTAGTAAAACAATTTACAAAATGAGAACAGTTAGATTAAATATTGATGTTCCAATTTTAAATATCTGGTATAATTTTAAATGTGCAAAGAAACTTTCAATTCTGAGCTTTAATTAACCATGATAAGTGAATCATGTAGACAGCAGAATTAATAATTACCCACATTCAGGTTTTTGCAATGTGGAAATGTAAGGAGTTGAATTTCTCCAGTGCCACACTAGCGAGAAGAGAGCACTCTCAAGTGTCAGACTACGGTAGCAATCAGAAAACGTGATGATATATAGTGATTTACAAGAAAAGTACTAACCAGTACTCACCATTGAGAAAAAGCAAATGATTAACACTCGGATGGATTCTACCTTACTTTCACTGCAGGAAAAAAAATCAGTTTTCATTATTATAAAACTCAGTAAACATGCTCAGGGAACAATGAAAACACCAAATCATCATTACATTTTCTTGTCAAGTTAAGAAAGATAAAACATGTCAATATGTAAAGTAGCTTTACTTTTTAGGATAACTGAAAGTTTTATAAATGAAAATTTTACAAAATTAAATATATAGAAGCATAAACATCAATCCCACCATTTTATGTCTTTAAAAGTAAATACTAAAGAACATTATATGTAAGTAACATGTGTGGTGCTTTGTTTACCCTTTCTCCACAACGTAAACATAAATTAGTATAATTTGAACTGCAATAAATGAGAAAAATTCATGTCTTTAATATAGATAGCTCTATTTTATCTAATAGTTCTTTATGATTCTCAGTGTACCAAGAGTATCAGAAACACCTCTCAACTCCTCTGAACCTAGAATTCACCGACATTGAGGCCTCCGAACGTTCTGTATTCTTCTGTGCGTTTGAGTTAAGAATTGAGGATGGTGCCTCAAATTATGAAATTGGCTACTGCCTCAGACAATAGGGAAACATACAAGAAAACACTACCCTTGGAAACATATAAACTTGATTATAAAATATGAAGATAATTCCTGATTGAACCTATGTTCAGTATTATAAAAATTATCATCACTGTATTGCCAGGAGTCTAATTTTTTCCATTCACAGAAAGGAAACTTTATATTTACTAGTTATGAATATTTATTTTAATGGTGTTTTTTAAAGATTAAATTATGAATAATGAACAAGACACTTTACCTAAGCTAGCAAGTACTTTGATATGTCAAGCCTTGACAATGGTTTATGATTTGCAAACAAATATTTTGTCTTTTTAATCTTCAGTATTATGTAGTTTTATTCTTTTATCTTTTTCTCTTGTTATTCACAATTTCTTTTAAATGTCTTAGAGTTTATCTTTTTCTTATTTTCCTTAACTTCTTGAAATACATGCTGTCATGCAAATAAGGATGAATGACCAGTAAAGACACACTAGAAAAAAATGGAAAATTTTTCAATGAAGGAAGAAACTTAGAGACAATTTAGTTCCTGCCACCCATGTACTCCGCAGCAGGACTGTGACATTAGGTAGAGCTGAATGTCAGGTTTTAGGAGCAAATGTTGCAAGCTTGAGCAAATGTTTTTTGCCTTTCCTTTGAAAGAGCGAGGTGTGAAATAATTTCACCTTTGTGTAATGGATCTCCACCCCCAAGGAAATATTTTAGGGATTCCCATTAGAGTCTGTCCAGTTCTGCAAAGGATCCCTGGTTGTGACCTTTCATGAATTGTGTTCTTGTATGTATGTAGAATAGTGGAGAACAACAAGTATTATTAAATTAGAGTTACTAGAGAAAACTGATAAGTCTTAAAACATTCTTAATAAAGAAACCTCAAACAAATGGCATACATGCATGAAATATAGCAAAATGAGATAAAACATTTAATATAGCGTTATTATATTAAATGTGAGGGATGAGGGTAAAAAGAATATTAAGAAGTCAATTTCCATAAGTAGCAGAAGATGGAAATGTTTCAATTTAAAAAATGCAGACAGCATCTGTAGAGGATTGGGAATGTTTTATTTCTTGACAAGTGTAGTCATTATGTGCATTGCATGGTAATATTTTAATTTAGATGGTTGTATTAATGATTTGCCACTTTTGTTATGATGTTTCACCAAAATGCTTAAAAATACTTTCTTACACATTATCAATAATGGATTTCTATTCTTTGTACTATGACAGGACTTTTGCTTCCATATACACAAAGAAAATAAGTTTTCTCATTTGATGTGCTAAGATGAAGTTTTGACAAATCATTTGGATCAATTGCCAAATGTGAACTAAATGTAGATTATTTTTGAGTGATGTTGAGGTTCTCATTTCATACTTCAATTATAAAACAGTTATTAATAGTATAGCTTATTGGATTGATGGCTTTCAAAGGACTTAACATATCTCAAGATGAGGTAACATTAAAAGTAGATGTGCAAATGACTTCTTAGGAGTTTGTAGTCTGTGAATTGCCTAAAATGATTGAGTGTGAAGGATTGAAACTGAACTTTTCACACCAAATTATTAACCTACAGAAATGTTGATCTCATATATGTTTCAGAGAGAAAACTTAAGCAATACCTACTTTAATATGCTGTTCTAATGCATACTACTAGCCAAAGTTCAGCAGCAAGATAGAAAGGCACTCACATCAACTAATTTATAAGGCACATTTTTAACAATATCTGCAGGTGCTTTGTGTGAAGGTCAAAATTTCATGAAAGTTACCAATCATATCTTGTGATTTAATAATAAAAACTATTATCTTAGTTTTTTTAATGTTGTATAAATATCAAAGAAAATTAACGTAAAAACTAATTATTTTTCTTTTGAATAACTTTAATGAAGCAAGTGGATAATGGCTTTCATTCTGAGTTGGGATTTTAAGACACGCTGATATGAAATAAGTGATGTGAAAATGGAAAAATATTTTCAAAAACTAAAAATAAATAAAATTCTGTAAATTATTTTGTGTAAAATATTTATTAGAAAGAAAATAAGATGGAAAGAACAAGTACAGCTTCTGTGGAAAACATTTAGGTAGTGAATGAAAAACAAAAAGTAAAACTATTGTGTGATTGAGTAATCCCACTTCTAGACATATATCTAAAAATATACATGTAAGTATTTCAAAGAGATCTTGTATTCTGTGTTCAATGTAGCATTACTTGCAGTAGACATGATAAGGAATCAACCTACTTTTCTCAATGGATGAATGGATAAAGAAAACATGATGGGAAAATGTTCAGGCTTAAAACAAGAAGGAATTTGTGACTAAAAGCATAATCCTGAAGGATATTATTTTAAGTGAAAAAAAAAAAACAGAGACAAAAAGCAGCATACCACATGAGCTCACTTGGATGTGGAATAGAAAAATGTAAAATTTGTAGAAGTAGAGGGTAGAATGGTGTTTACTTGGGGCTGTGTGGTGTAGGTGATTGGGAAGATATTAGTTAAAGATACAAAATTAAAGTTAGAAGGTATTGGTTCAAAAAGGTTTTTTTAAAAAATATGATGACTATCATTAATAACAATGTACAATATTCCTAGAAATTGTTAAAATAGATTTTCACTGTTCTCACAATAACAAGAAAACTAAGAAGGTGAGGTTATGTATATGTCAGTTAGCTTCATCTAGCTAGCTTATGATGCATGCATATTTCAAAACGTGTTTTACATGATGGATATATACATTTTGTCTATTTTAAAATAAACAAATAAATGCATGAAAATAGATATAATCAGTTAAGATAGAAAAATGGAGAAAAATGAGCAAATATTGCTATAGAGAATACATTTAATACTGTTATGTTGAAAAATTTTTAGGTAGTGGAAGTGATGGAGATTGAACCCAAGACCTTTTACGTGCTAAGAGAATGCTGTACCACTAAAGGATATCATCGTCCCTTTTTATAACTTTATTTTGAGACAGGATCTCACAACATTGTGAAGGCTGGCCTAAGATGTGTGATAATCTTCCTGACTCGGTCTCTTGAGTAGCTAGGATGGCATGTCTGAGTCTGTCATGGCTAGCAAAAGTCTATATGGTTTTAAATTCAAATGAAAATCTTGAATTGGTCTGGAAAATATTATACAAGCAATAAAACTAGATTTAATAATATTACCTTCCCATTCTTTACATCCCATATTATCAAGAGGACTCTATTTTCATGGATAACAATGCCCACAATTCACTTTAATTTCTACTGCATATGGAAAATCATCTATTGTACTCATATTAGTAATATTTGAAGGTATTGCTATGTTCATACAAGTATAGGTATATTCATAATGTTATAATAATAATTATTTATTTTTATGATGATACAGTAGTAAAAAGTCTACATGGTATTAATTGTGCTTTATGTTCTGTCTCTGTTATTAAGCTCCAATTTTTTAGAACTACACCATATCCTTTTTTGGTCATAGTTTGCTCAAGTATAAATTGTGAAGGTAAAGTTAACTAACCTGAAAGTCCTTTTTTGCTCTATCACATTATGATTTTCAAAACCACTCTTAAGACAAAATTGACAAATATGTCAGTGAGATAATCCACAAAATATTCTCTGCATCATTAGATATAAAAAAGTAGTTACAAGCCAGACATTTTAGCATATTTCTGTAGTCCCAGCACTTGGGAGGCTGAGGCACATGGATCACTGTGAGTCTGAGGCCAGCATTGGCCACATACTAAGTTTAAAGCTAGCCTGAACTACATGTCTAGAGCTTATCTCAAAAAAATAAAACAGGGGCTGGGGATTTAGCTCAGCGGCAAAGCGCCTGCCTGGCAAGCGCAAGGTCGTGAGTTCGGTTCCTGGTACCAGAGAAAAACCAAAAAAAATAAATAAATAAAAAATAAAAAATAAAACAGTAGCTATAAAAGCAGAAATAGAATCAAATTTCAAACTACATTATAATTGCTTTTAAATTCTTTAATAATACAATGTCTTGTGCACACCACTTAAATTTTAAAATATTTCTTTTTACCTTTAAGTTGGAAAACTACCTGATGAATTGAAATTCTAGGGAAAAAGTTTGTTAATTGTATGTAAAACAACTGAGTGGATTTTCCCACAGTTTCTGTGGAGATTGCTTTTAAGCTTAAAGTCATTGCTCCCATTCATTTCCAAATAGGTGTGGATTCTCTGAGCACTGAAGTTAAAAAATATAGTAACAATTGCAACAGCCTATATGTTTAATATCTAATGGCTGGTTTTCTTTTTATACTATGCTGTATCTCAATTTTAGAAAAATATATAGAGTTCTAACTGCTTATATCTGAGGGAATATAAATTATTTGGTAAAATACAAATATCAGATATAGAGCATGTTTATTATCAGAATCACAATAAAGGTTTTAGGATATTGTTTTGTTTCATGTGCTAGGCTCCATAGATTATATAATTTTGATGATGTGGATTAAATTATTTTGCATAAGATCATTAAATATTCAATAATATGCTATAAATGTTATGTATAACATGTTGAAACTTTAGGTTCATCCTCCTGAAGTTAGAAATAAAATATTGTTTACAAATGTCCTTCATTCCTGAAATTCCATCCTTGCGGTTATGCTAGCCCTCAAGGAAAATACTATCACATTGATTTATCTTTGTAGGAGAGGACACAACATTTTTAAATGTAATTATTTTGTTAATGTAAATATACTCAGAGGACCAAGAGCTGGTCTACACCTTAATCAATTTGAATGAACAAGATTGAAATTCTAAATTCCTTTTTGATTACTCATGGGAAAAAAAACCTTATGTTGAATTGGTTTGAAAATGTATATCTTAAAATACTTTAAACAAGTACTACGGCATACATAAAACATTCTCATTATTGCAGTATTCTTGAAAGTATGTTAAACTCCTATAAATTTAGGTAAATTTGACCTTGTCCTGTATAAAATAAAGGCATTAATAAAAGATTAAATAAGATTAACTTGATTTACCTTGCAGTAGCTGCTTCAAAAGATTTAAATAAGTAGAGTATTAAAGTAAGTCAATAGTGACAAAAATGAATTAAAGTTTTGAGTTTAAGAAATTATCTTTAAAGGGAATAAGAAAATAATTTAAAAGAACATTAGAGACAATAAATAGTTTCACTAGACAGGGTGGTAAGAATTAACCAATGGTTGTTATACTGCATATTGTTGTCTTCATGTAAATTGATCAGATTATCAGATATAAGCATGCAAAATTGGTCAAAATATACATAAAAAAAAATTAAACATTAACTGTTCCTCTCAATAAATCACCAGACATCAGCAGTTCAGTTATGAGAGCTATCCCTCTCTCTATATATTCCCTTTAGTGGTTTTTTGTTTTGTTTTGTTTCCGGTACAGGGAATCACACTCATGACCTTGTGCTTGCCAGGCAGGCGCTGTGCCGCTGAGCTAAATCCCAGGCCCTTCCCTTTAGTAGTTTGATCAATGTTCCATTCTTACATCTGGTAATCTGAGAAGCTTCATTGAAGGTAACAATATGTAATATAACAACTACTGTTAATCCGTATCATTTGATTTGAAACCCCATATCATTCTTAATGTCCTTGCTTTGTTTTGTTTGTATTTTGCTATTATTTTTACTATTCTCTTTAAAATAAAAAAGAGATTATCTTTAATACTTGGAAAGATTTTATGAAATTTTCTTAGTCTGCAATAAATGATGTAAGCAGACTTAGAAAAATATTACTCATTTAATACAGAATGATATGTGAAAGCAAAAATGTGCATTTGTTTCTTTAAATTATGCTTTCTAGTCAATTTTAGCACATACATTTATTTTTCTCATCAAAATCCATTTATTTTTGAGACATTTAAATTGAGGCTTTATTTTTCCTATTTAAATAGTATTCGATTACATGTGGTGTTACTCTAGAATACTCAATTTATTTCCATTTGTAGTTAATATATCAAGAGATTTTTCTAACCTGCATAATTTTAAGTCATAAACATAGCCTTAGCTGTGGTTTTCTTTTGTGTCATCACCATCATTCAAACTAATTTTAATATGTATGATCAGAATGCAGGCTGTATCATTAAAGAGAGTATTATGTTGACAAAATGAAGTCATTGGAAATATATAATCTCATGTAAGATTAGTGTAGACACATTTTGTAAGACAGAAAATTATCAGTGGATTTTACAATATACGTAACAAAGCAAAGTTCTCTGCTGAACTGAAGCGAAGATTTGAACTTGCTCTGCCAACACGTGGAGGAAGATAACGTTATACATATTATTGAGATACACAGAGGATTGTGAGAGTCTTTCCTTTATCACTATTATGTTCTCTTTGGTTTTACTAGCTCTGTCTTATTATTTTTGGTGATTTACGCCAAAGTTGGTAGTACGCACGTGTGCAGCTTCAAAATTAAAACAAATACACACGTTTGAGTTCATTTGTACTCAGTGATAGACTTTTTATTATGTGAAATGAAACTGATAGATAAATCTTAAAAATGACATTTGAAAAGATTCTAGATAGGCTCATGAAAAACAAACGACATTTAATGTACATTTTCATACTGACTGTGGCAGTGATGTATGATGTTGTCTGCGATGCTAAATATACACTATAAATCCCTCTAACAGAAGTCTTATTGTATTCATTCATCTCTCTTCTATGAGCCAACATTTCCTCTTTTATAAACTTCATTGCAAGCAAAGAATCATTATTTTTAAATGTCATTTAAAGATTTTGCATGGGTTGTAAAAACCCAATGAGAGATTTTCTTTTTCCGACTTCGGTAGACCAGCTGCCCAAATCAACAGTTGTTTCTATTCCAGATGTCTTCTCTGAAAGGAAGACAGAATAAAGAAATATATATAGGAACACATTTTTCTAGGGTCAGTTTTACTGTTTCTGAAAAATACACCTAAACATTATGAAATAGAAAGAAAATGGTAAAAATAAAATTAAATACTTGTGTGATGCACTTTATCACACAAGTATTATCTTTTGGAGTATATTTTGAATAAATTATAAATTTTATTACCATTTTGGTTATACCACTACTACAATTATTATTTAAATATTTCCCATAGGGATGTTATGAAGTAACAGAAATGAGAACACTTTAAGCTTAGAACATAGATATTAAATCCATAGATTTATTTATCTATATCCACTTTTCTACTGAGGAAGTGAAAGTAATTTTTACCAGATAAAAAATGCAAAATATCTTTGTTAAGTTTAAAAGCGTCTTAGGAAGCATAGTAGAAAATCTATTACTTCTCCTGGGATTCCTTTCTGCAAAAGAAGAAGAATTAATTACCATCAAATAACTAGACCCTTGGTTCTTGGAAATATTGACTGCACTTGTCTTTTATCAAAAACACTGTCATCAAAACTTTGCATCATTTGTGCATTGTTAAGTGTTCTGCCAAAGCAGTCTGCTCAGATTGTTGTGTGACTTTTAGCATAATACACTATGCTTTGAAGAGTCACATTGTGAAATGTAAAAGCTTGTCTTAGGCCTCATTTCAGGTCTTATAATAACATCTTTCA
Organism: Chinchilla lanigera; assembly: GCF_000276665.1. Classification (NCBI taxonomy): domain Eukaryota; kingdom Metazoa; phylum Chordata; class Mammalia; order Rodentia; family Chinchillidae; genus Chinchilla; species Chinchilla lanigera. The sequence continues at coordinate 10,627,354 of NW_004955428.1, forward strand.
ATATGAGAATGCTCTGAATAATGTAACATGTGAAAAGAAATGGGTGTGAATCAGAAAGAAATATACAGTATCAACATTAAAAAACTATAATTATGAGGGATGGCTTTAGTCATGCAAAAAGAAACTCTTATTAGAGTTTGGAAAGGGAATATATTTGAATTTCAATCAAATTCTGAATTCTGAGTCAAAGTGTGTGTTATACTACAAATTATAGTATCTTTTTAAGGACAATAGGTATGAAAAACTAATTCTCAAAAAATAAAAAGTATTAACAAAACAAATATAAGAAGGGGCTAGGGATTTAGCTCAGCGGCACAGCACCTGCCTGGCAAGCGTGAGATCCTGAGTTCAATTCCTGGTACCGGAAAAAAAAAAAAAAAAAAAAAAATAAAACAGGAAAACAGATATAAGTAAGAGGCTGAAGAATAAAATGGACCACATAACTTCTATATGAAGCATTTCAGTAAAGGAACCTCAAGAGAAATTATCTTTGCTGCAAGTATGTTTTTGGAATTTTTTTTAGAAATACAAGTACTTATGCCTCTTAAACCTTGACTATTTGGTTGCAATACATGTTGAGTTCTTTGACAAGTCTCTCAAACCATTAGTGAGTCAAATTTAACATATTTTTCCACTTGAATATGTTGCAATTACATTGTCAGGATGTTTCACATTGAACTAAACATACATAACTTAGTGTAACTACATTTCATTTTTTCATTTTAAAGAGAGTAAAAAAAGTAACAAAATAGCAACAACGTAGACAAAAACAGAGCAACAGAAAGCAATAAAATTATACAGAGTTTCAAAACAAATAGAATTTAAATAATAGGAATTAACAGTGGTTGCTGTATTATATACTGTTATCTTCAACAAACTTGAGGCAACTAGAGACCATACTTGTAAGTGAAATAAATCAGACCCGCAGGAGTAAACATCATATTATCTCCCTAGTGTAAAAAACTGAAAGAGTAAATAAAACTGAAAAGGTCTAATAGACATTGTGACAGGGAAATAAATTGCTAAAAGGGAAGGAACAACTGGGATGAGGGAAAGTACTTTTCTCAATATCTATTTTATAATTAAGATTGATAATGATATAACTAAAATTATAAATAACTACATTGGGAGAGAATAGATTGATCAGTCTGATGGGAGAATAACATGCAGTGGGATAAGTGATGAGAAAAATCTCTCAAATATCTAACTGTTTGGTGGTAGGAAACTTGTACTGATTCTTCGAGGGGAATAATGATGGAATCAAAGATTGGTCTATGGGTTAAAGGGAAATAATGTTACACACATAATTTGGCAATATATTGCAATGATGTTAGACTGAGACAGAAAGTACTTACTGTGACTTTTAACTTTATCAAAAAGATACTTTTCATAGACTGGGGATTTAGCTCACTGACAAAGCACCTGCCTGGCAAGTGCAGGGTCGTGAGTTTGATTCCTGGTACTGGAAGAAAAACAAAATACACACACAAAAAAAAAAAAACAAAGAAAAAGATACTTTTCACATATAAAACCTTACATGTATTCTATGAGTGCCATTCAAGATTACATTTAAATAGATAATTATAGAAATATCAGCTATATAAATTTAATTCTAGTAAAAAGAAACCATACATCAAAACTGGCGAAAAAATCTATAGCAGCATTTATTGTTATCTCAATATTATAAATTAGTAATTGGAAGCTGTTAGTAAATTTCCCTAAATCAGAACTTGGTATTCTTTCTTCCAGATGCTCATATTTTAAAAATAACATATATTGTTATTAACACAATTGTGAATATAACCATGAATGTAATATTGGAAACATATTTATACTGATATTTTTATTTGTATTTTGTGTGCTCTCTAGGCATTACCAACTGCTACAATTGGAATTTTAAAGATAGTAACACAGCAATCTGAACTCTGAATCTCAGCCCTAAGATAGTTAATATATGTACAACTCTGGCTAAGAATTGATGATCAGGAATTAGCAAGCTGTTGTTTATTTAATGATCAAACCTCTAGATTTCTATCCCAGTGGATATCAGTTCTTTTAGGTTTAGCAGCCCTCCTTGTTACTGGAAGCCAGCAACTACTGGCTGGTTCAGGAACTATTCTGCCTGGGGAATGGTTGCTTTTGGCTACTCTTAATTGCTGACCTTTGTTTTCTGCTTCTAGCTACCTTTGGTATCACCAGCTTTGTCTGCTGGCTATACTATGTCAGTGGCCATTGGTGTTACCAGCTTCAATTTTATTAGCACTTATGCTCCAGCATAAAGAAGAGAAACAAATTGGCTGAACCAAACAAAGTTTGGCAACTTTGTTTAAAAAGGAAAGAAAAAAGGCAGACTTGCTCAGGTATGGTGTCAGAATTTCTGTTTGTCTTTGGAAAGGTACCTGAACAAGGAGGACTGTAGAGAAACAGTCAGCCAGAGAAGCTGAAGGAGAAAGAGATTTGGGATAAGTTGCTACCAATCCTGTTAGAGCCTGCGCAAGTATCTTCTGAAGCAGTCACTCACTTTTCTTTTCCTTTTTTCCCCAGAAGAATAGGTACTGTACTGGGAAAATAATTCAATTTCCAATAGAAGCATATTTATCTACAAGAAGTTTGCATGTGAGAAAACCATAACCCTTAATTTTTGCAAGACCACCATATTTATATAAACTAACATTCTCTTCACTGATGCTGAATTTGATTTCATGTGTCTATATTAGCTTGTGTTTGTCTTTTTGTTTTGTCCTTCTTTCCCTTGCTTCATGATTGATATCATCGATTACAAATATGCAATTGATTATAAGCACTATTGGCTAGAAGTACTATAAATACTATATGAAAGATATAGAGCACTGTGTAGACAAAAAAACATTTCCCCAAAAAAGTCCATCCTCATTCCAGAAAACTGTGAATACATTGCCTTATTATATGGAAAAAATCCTTGTAAATGGGATAAGACAAGGAGATGTCTTTGCCACAGTCAGGCACAAAGTTCAGGGAAACGTGGGACAGGTTTCAGACTCAAGAGGTTTGCTTGACTTGAGAGAAAGGGAGGGAAGAAGGAAGTTAGGGGGTGAAGAAAGAGGGAGGGGCCAAAAGACTGAAGAAAGGAGGGAGAAAGGGAAAGGGCAAAGAAGAGGGAGAGATAAGTAGAAGGGAGAGGTCAGGGAGAGGGAAACAGAGGGAGAACGAGGCAGGCAATGCAGGCAGCCTCTAGAAAGAACAAAGAAACATGTTACTCCTTAAAGCCCATCGAAGGAGCTGAGCTCTTATGATACTTCAGTTTCAGAGATTTGACCTATAGCACTTTGACAGAAAAAAAGTTGTGTCGTCCTAAGCCTCCTCCGTGTTGGTGGTAATTTGTTACAGCAGGATAGGCAACTAATGTAAGTGTTGTCAAAGGAGATTTAGGGAGATAAAAATCCCTCCAAAGCTCAGTCATTAGGAAAATGCCTTGGAGAGTAAATTATAACTGAATAATAAGTTAAAGTGTTTACAAGATTTCATTTGATGAATATTGATGGAGTTGTGTTCCTCTGTCCCTATGACCTAATCATCAAAGACTGATACGCATGATAACCAGTTTTGAATGATGAAGGTTTAAATTGGCTATCAGCAAGAGTTCTGTGTTACCTGACTCAATCAGAGCATGAATGAATGAACACATAGGAAATAATAGAAGTTTGTTAAAAAATGACAAGTGATACCAAAGTATACAGTTTCATGAATATTAAACTAGGAACAAAGAACACTATAAAACACAAAAAAATTCCTTGAAAGCAATATGAGTATGATATTAAATACCAAGGGGCGCTTAATTATCAAAATTTATATACCAGGTTCCTAGTTTCCTCATTCCTGAGCTGACAAGATGGAAATAAATCATCTTTATTTTGCTGTTTTCTGTAAGGTAGAAAGATAAAGGATTTTTAGGTACAGAAGTAAATCAAACATTTTCATTCTTCTAGAGTTAGATGATGTGGTGGATGACTCATTCCTCAAGTCTTACTGTATGTGTAGTTTACCTGAATGTTTTCTTCATGTGCAGATTTGATTTGGTTGGTTTGAACTGCAGCTCTGAGAGTGTGAAGTTTTTTTTCAAACTGCTAGGGAAAGCTATGTTTTAAATAATGATTTCCAGGCTTTCTCCACTGAAGGTCTATAGCACTGTCTGTTGTAAGAATGCTAAACCTGAATTTTTACTAAGTGATTCGGGAAATTTTTACAGTCATCTGAAGTTTGGAGATCATTGCATCAGAATATTTTACCCAAAACTTTGACTGACTAATTACTAGGCAGGCAAAACAGCATTAAAAACTTTGAAACTTTTATTATCAACACAGAACAAAATTTTGTGTATTGTAAGAAAATTTACTGATACTGCAATCCATATGTGTGTGTGTTTGTGTGTGTGTGTGTGTGTGTGAGAGAGAGAGAGAGAGAGAGAGAGAGAGAGAGAGAGAGAGAGAAAGTGTGTTTGTGTGTCTGTGTGTTCAGGTTTAAGGAGAATAATTTGTTACATTTAGCAAAACATGTGAGAAGAAAACTGCCAGGAGAAAAAAAAAAGAATAGCAATGCTGAAATAAACCTTGGCATATCTTTTTAAAACAGTTTCTTTAATTAAGATATTAAATTCTTGGTTAAGCATCCAAATATGTGTGTGTTTACACACACACACACTCACACACACAGAGTGATTCCTGATGTTTAAAAGGGAAAAAGCAAACATATAAATTAATGATGCTTTATTTGGCTTGCATTTATTTAGTGCTTGCAGAACATTGTATAAATTCACACTTATTGAAAAAGTAAAAGAAAAACATTACCTTCACATAATAATAATTAGAATTGCAAACTCTTCTTTGATTTCATTTGTTACAACCCTTCCTGTTGGTTGTGTTCTTGGTCGAATGGAGAAAATAGAAAATCCCGTGGTTAGCACAGAAGCTTTAGAAGGAGTGGATACTGTTTTACACACAGAGGCTCATGGCAGTTAAGGTAGAAGTTAGTAAATGACTCACTCCTGGTTTCAAATGGCTTTTCTGCTGCCTGTGAATGATGATGTGTGTGGCAAGTTTAAAAGGAAAAATACTTAAAAGCGCAGTTTTATTTGTGTCCATTATTTTAAAAGTCTCTCTCCCTTTCTATTGCAGGTTTCAAATGGAAGCCTAAAGTGCAGTTTTGTTTTGCCTGGGATTTTTAATCCAGAAGTGGCATTTTATAGATTAATCTATACTTCTAAAATATCCTAAGACCATATCAGTCCTTCTTGAGTGTTTTATTTGTGTAAAAATCATAAAATACCATCCATAAGAGAAGACAACTTTCTTCACTTACAGCTTGATCTCCTTCCAAATACTTTAAATCTCACATTATGAGTCCTGATGTCCAAGCCATATAAGAAGAGAACAAAATGCCACAATCAGCTGAATCATTTGTCCCTTCTTCAAAATGCCAATAAAGCCAAAAGCTGTGTTATTTTAGTCGTTTTCATATAAGGAAAATAACCTCAAGTTTATATTATTTTTTTCATACAATCTCTGATGACAAATATTGTTATATCTGCATCACAATGGGAAAATCCCTGTCAGGAAGACTGATTCACCACTGTGTTTAACAGGATCTGCTAAAACGCCGTGTACTGTGTTAAAACATTTTGAACAATGGCATGAAAGAACAAGCCATGAACTCAATCATTTGGCTTTACAAGAAAAAAAATATTACTTAAAGATATTAAAGTGAACTCTAAAATGTCTTTGGAGGAACAGTTTTATTTGTGAAGTATGAAACTATACAACATATCTCATGACATACCATCATATATATGTCACAAAACATGTTTATGAAAATGAATCACTCGGAGATTTTAGCAACTTGAGGATCAAGATGATAGAAAACCTAAGAGACATGAGGCAAACCTAAAGCTGTGATTAATACCTGTGTAACAGCTTTTTCCATACTATATCAGAATGGAAAGTTGGACATTTTTGTAATTCGGGCAATGCCCATAATCTTGTCTGTGCTCAGAATTGGTGATGAAGAAGTCCTTGGTTATTTGATCAGCTATAAATCTTTTCTGACTTTAAAATTGTGTGAAATCACCTACTTTAAACAAGCCAGAGGAGTCTAGCTGTGTTCACCTTTAGGTCTCACTCTACCTCCTCTTTACTGTTTATGGATTCTGTAGGGCTTTGTAATCTGGTTGTTTCTCACTTTTCATTTTTTTTGTACCAGGAATCAAACTCAGGACCTGTGCTTCCCAGGCAGACCCTTGTGCCACTAAGCTATATCCCTAGCCATTTCATTGTTATTTCATATTACTGTAGAAAAATCTTTGCTCAGCTTTTAGTGAGTTTTCGCTCCTCTCTCTCTATGATAGATATAGATATAGATATAGATCGTATAGATATGTATGTACTTTTTTTTATTCTGTTTTTCTCCCACCTGCATCATCTTCATATTGTATACAGTAATACCTCAGTTTACAAATGCTTTCATTTGCAAGCAATTCATTTTGCAAACAAAAGCCTTCAGCAAAATGTTGCTTCTTTTCCTAACCTCTGCATTGGGTGACAAACACAACCATAGTTATCTTCCCCACACAAATACAAACACAGACATCTCCAAAAGTAATACACAAATTAAGTTCATGACCCAAGATTCCACTGTATATCAGTCATACAGAAGGGAAAATAGTCATGAGCTTGAGGCTCTGCAATCTCCATCACATCCTCACATATGTGTGCATTTCCAAGAGCCGTCTGTCACATTGTAACGAACTTTGTAGAGAATCTGTCACACACACACAGACACACGTATACACTTACACACACACATGCACACATGCACAGTGATCAGAACAGGCAGATGGCACTGAGAATAAAAATACTTTAGGAGTTCAGCTTTCTTCTCTCGGTTTCTCCCTCCTACAGAATGCTAGTCCCTCTAGATTCACTTCAGGAGCTTTCTGCTCCTTGTCAGTGAAAGATATCTTTATATTACCTGGCTTTTCGAGTTCCTTTGGATGGGGGCATTTATCTGCTGCCACATACCCCATATTACACAGCAGCAAAAGGTAGGTGCTTTTGTTGTGTGTTCAGGTATAGAATGAAATCGCTAACTGATGAAGAGTTGATGTCTCAGTTTTTCTATTGACCTATTCTCAGTCCTAGCCACAGTTCTCAGCTGAAGACAATGGCTTTAACTAATGTGGCCAGGATTCTTTGACCATCATTATCTGAGACATAAGCTGTATTTTTATGTACGATCATGGATTGTTTTTACACTGAATGGTGTAAAAACTGATTTTGAACTGAGAAATTCTAATTATGCAAATTCTGTATTATAGCACTAAGGTAGACAGAACACAGAGAAAGTGAAATAGTATGATGATGAGAATGGTGATTATGAAGATATCTGTTCCAGTAAGTAAGTTAATGCATCAAACATGGTGCTTAATCCTGTATTTGGATTACTTTATTTTAGTATCAGCTCTTTATTTTATATACAATTATTCTTCCTACTTTCAAATGTAGAAATGGATATTTATCATAGATCACATTTTCTTCATATAGTGCCCATGCAGCCTAATTCCATGCTCTTTTAACATTGTTGTGCTAGCACACATACACACATACATAGTATCTAAGTAAAGGAGTGTTGTATCCATCAGTAAGTTATTTGAGTCTAGACATTTTATTTCATCCAAAATCATACAAATGGTTCCACTTTAGGGTCTTGAGTAGCAACTAATTTCAGAAGCAAAATAGCAAATGAATGAATAAATGGACATTCTCCCCTCTGTATAAGTTAGTGCTTATTCAAAAGGAAATTAATGGAATAATGAACCTAATTTATTTAACAAAAAGGCACAAATATATTTTGAGAAATATTCAAGAGTCAACTACCATAAGTATAATTAGAAATTCCAAAAATATAAAGCTGATAATCAGGGATTGGAAAAATTATTCACTCTTAGTCTTGTATTCACCGTGGAATATAAACAATTCCACTTTGATTCTTTTTTTTTTTTTTTTGGTTTTTCTCTGGTACCAGGAACCAAACTCACGACCTTGTGCTTGCCAGGCAGGCGCTTTTGCTGCTGAGCTAAATCCCCAGCTCCCCCCACTTTGATTCTTGTTAGTCAATATTTTGATTTTTGTTTCTTCTCAGAGCTAATATAACAGTATAAATAATAAATGCAATATATTAGAATTTTCAAAAAATTCAAGCAGTTTAAATATACTGTCTATGCACTTCTCAATATCTTCAAAGGAAACCCAGGAATTATTTGTAATTTTTTGCTATTATTTCTGCACAATATCTGCTGTGAAATTTTTTCTTAAAAAGAAAGAATTCAGTGGCAATGGCTGCTGTGTGTTTTTTTTGTTTTTGTTTTTTGTTTTTTTTTTCTCCGGTACCGGGAACCGAACCCACGACTTTGCGCTTGCCAGGCAGGCGCTTTGCCGCTGAGCTAAATCCCCAGCCCCTGCTGCTGTGTGTTTTTTGAAACTTGGTAGAATTTTCTTTTTGGAAAGAAACACCTTCTTATCTGAGCATTATTTTGTTTCATGTCCTTCAAAGTACATTATATTAAATAGCATATATAAAATGTGTACTAAGGCTTTTACCCTTGAATGTTTGATAGGCTAAAATATTTTTTTAAAAAATTTAAAATAGGTTCAATAATTTGAACATGGAGAAATAGCATGTTTTTTGCCAAATCAAGTTTCCGTTACTTGCGCTCATTTTGCTCAAGGTGTGTAAGTGAAAGCCAAGATGCAGCACATCTAATCTCTGACAAATCCCAGGTTTGCATTTCAGCTCTGGGCCCCAGGACCTATTCAGAATGAAATGTGAGCACAGAAAGTTTATTCTGAACTTATCTTAGATAACAGCCTTGCAATTTTCCTGGCACTTTGAGTCTTACAGAGGATTATACTGAAGATAGGATTTTTGCAGATGGTTATTTGTTCTGTTTTCATCAAACACACTAATGTACAAACCAGAACGTTTGTTTTCTTATTGTTAGTATCTGTAAGGCTTACAGTAATGATTTGCAGAATTTTCCAATTGTCATATGAAGAATTATTCCATTTTTCTATATCAAGCTACCTGCAATTTCTCTAGTGTTAATAAAATTCAGTTTAATGGCTTATGAAATAAAATATAATCATTTCTGGGCAAAATACTTTCTTTTTTTCTTTAAAACAAATGTTCTACTGGCAATCCTCTCTAGCTATCAGCAACAATAACAGTCAAAGAAACATTTTGTCCCAAAGAGCCAAACTTAACTCAATATTTACAACAAAAAAGGTACAAAGGCTCCAGAAAACCATATAATAATGCAATATCGATGGAGGAAAGCACATAATTGGTTCCCTTGAAAGCCCTACCAGACCACAAATATTAGCTCCCATAAAATTGTCCAATTAGATCAAGATGCAGGAAAGAAAACATTTCCTCAAAGGCATTTTTATACTTAAAATAAAGTCTATTAAATAATAATCCTTACTATTATTAGTGCTGTAATTCATCATCCCTGTAATGAGAGAATAGTTCTCCTTAAATCTAAGCATAGGGTATGTTTAAGTATTTTGTAAATCTTTGCCTTTTTAAAAATTGGTTGACTTGTTTTAGAATGATAGTTTATATTTGTGATTATGAACTAAGAAGTTTACACTGTATCTTTTATCATGATTATAAGTCAGATTTAAAAGCCTCATGACATCCAGGGCATACACAATATGACACCCAAAAGAATACATTTACTAAAAATGCTTGTTTTTAGACATGCTCATCCCAGTGTCATATGATACTAAGACAGTGTTTCTCTGAAGGCTATAGTATGTAAAGTTATTTGAAAAGGAGTTGAGAAAAATGTTTCTGTGCTTTAATTTCTTTCTATATTAGATAAATTCCAAGTCATTTAGCCCTTCCATTTGCAACTCATTCTAGTGACAGGCTCAAAATAATCTTTTGTGCCTTTCAGCTTTGAGCAGAAATGGCATCGTTTCTGATAGTGGGTGTAGGTAACCGGCTGTGAATACATGAACGCTGGTAATACCTAGGCACACTTAAAATTTTGAAATGTTCTTTTAGTTAAGTTTCTTGTTACATTTAAGGTATACACAATGATCACGTTCATCATAGGAATCGTTTATCTGGACATGATATAACTTAATTCTTTCCCCATTCTGCATATAAAGAGGCTGTATGTAGGAAGATTTATTTTTTAAATTTTATAACTGTGTAAATGCAAATACAGCATGAATGCCTATAGATAAGTTTTATTACTGTTATATTTAAAAATATTTTTTAAAAATGATATTGTAATATTTGGTTTTATGAAGATTATAGATTCATGAAAAGATTCACTGCACAAGTATTGTCCAAGAAGACAATTACTGCTCAACAAGGCTTACAATGCTGTGAGTATCCAGAGAGTAGGCAGAAAGAAGAAATAATAAAACGTTTCTTATGTATTTGCAAAAGACAAAACAAAACCAGAAAAATAAAGACATGCTTTGTATTTACTTAAATGTACTAAATATTAGGGGTTTTCCAATTATTAACCTTAGTAGGTATTTAACAGATATCTAATTTCTTCCCGTTTTGGTATATTGATAATTTTCTTCAATAAACAGATGTAAAGATGCCTTAGAATGATTATGTTGTTGTTGTTTTTTAACATAGTGCTACAATTTGGCCCTTGAATGCCCCAAAAGCCTACATTTTAGAGAATAGGTCACAGGCATGGGGTGCTGTTGGGAGACAGTGGATTCTTAGGAGAGAGGCCTCCTAGAAGGAGGTTTCATCAGCAAGGGGATGCCAGGGAAGAGGGTATTGAAATGCTTTTTCATGCTTTAATTTCTTTCCATATTTGATAAATTCCAAGTTATATAGCCTTTCCACTCACAACTCATTCTAGTGACTAGAAAGATTTTCCAAATAGTATTGTTTGTTCCCCATTACACTGCTCAGATCCAATAACAAAGTTTTACAAATGTATTTATCTTTGCACATGAAAAAAAAAATAGCCTAATTTAATCTTCTTAGCACTGTGACAAAATACCCTTAAGTTAAAGGAGGTTTCAACTCACAGTTTTTAGAAATTTCAGCCCATAGTTGGCTGGCTGCAAGGCAGGGTGTATGGCAGAAAGCAGAGGAGAAATAAATGATGGCAAGCAAGCAAGAAGCAGCAAGCAGCAGCAGCAATCTGTGTTTCCTTTCTATCTCATTCAGGATACAGAAATTTTGGGTAATGCCATCCTTACCTAGAGTGGGTTTTCCCATTAGCCACACCCTTAATCCCAGCTGCACACACTCAATCCACATTCATACACCCTACCCAACTACCTTCAAAACTCCCCACCTGTGAGCAGATGACACTTGGGGTGTGGTTCCCCTTGAATATTTTTCTGTGGTCAAGAACCCACAGAAATGGTCTGGGAGCAAAATTTAAGAGTAAAGACTGGGGCTGGGAATTTAGCTCAGCGGCAAAGCACCTGCCTGGCAAGCGCAAGGTCGTGAGTTCGGTTCTCGGTACCGGAGAAAAACCAAAAAAAAAAAACAAAACAAAACAAAAAAAAAGAGTAAAGACTGTTCTCCTCAGCGTTAAGGATGTTTCCTAAGTAATCACATAACAATACTGCAACCATCTACTTTAGTATATCATTTTCACACCTATTTCTTCAGTATTTCAAATAGCACCATTAAAACTGGCCACTTTTATGAGTAGATTACTAACAGTTACTATTTAGGCAAATTTTTGAGTATAGAAATAGTTTATTCATTTTATTATTGAGTTTCTTTAAGCATTTTAGAAATTACCACTCTACACTTTTAAATAGCATTATAAATTTTGAACATAATATCAATGATGATTTCATAGTATTGAAAATTATTCATTTTTTGTGAAGATGCTTAAAAATTTTTTATAGGAACTAAGGAAAATCACTACCATAATGCTTGACATTTATCTTAATATATAAATATGTACAGGACATAGCAGAGATAGTAACATTCAGAACTTACTATTGTTTATATAATCATGGTCTGAGATAATCACTTCCCCTAAACTCCACAGTGGAAAAAACATAATGTTTACCTTATGTTAGTTATAGTAAAACCAATGTTTAGATAAAATCTAAGGGACAGGGATATAGCTCAGTGGCACAAGAGCCTGCCTAGCAAGAGCAAGGTCCTGAGTTCGATTCCCAGTAAAAAAAAAAAAAAAACTATATGAAATCTAGTAATCACACAGTTGATAAACTAAATACATAGTATTCAAATGTAGGAGGTCTGAGCTGGCAATTTTCATACTATTTTACAGATCATAATGTATTATAACAATTTAACTTCATCCTGCATGCAAATGAAGCATTTGCATCTAACGCAATGAACAAAAAAAGCTCATAAAATGAAAACATGAGCAACTTTATTACCCCAATTTGATTAAAAGTTAGTCAATAGAAAATGTTTTATTTTCTTCCCAGAGGAAAACTCAGCCAAGGCAAGCTACTGTTCAGGTCATATTTATATATTTGTGAGTCACATATTTACTTTTAGTCCATAAATGTTCTTAATTTGCTCATTTGAATATCTATCCCCATGATAGAGTCAGCCTGTCCCTGGTGGGTCATTGGTGGCCATAGGTAGCATCATAGTCAGTCTTTTCACTGAATTTTCCCAGAAGTTTGCTAAGCAGAATTTCTCACTACATTGGGATTGGTCTAGGAAGAGAAGAGAGTTAAGAGAAAAATGAAAGTTTCCCTTTGCAAACTGTGTTCACATGTGTCCCCATAACTTGTGAGTCCAGACCTGTTTAAAGCTCACTGTTGAGGGTGGTGTAAGACTTACTGGAACTACTCTCTGCTGAAGGTCCCTTTGGCACTGCGCTCAGCTCAGCCTAGCAGCTCTCCATCAAATCAAATCCTATTTTCCTTCACTGGACCATTTCATAGAAAATTTTCTGGTTGGGTTCCAGAATCTTCTGACTTGTCTTTCCATTTGACCCATGTGCAGTGCTACAGAAACAATCTCTGGATATTCTCTGCCTAACTCAGTGCAGAAATTTTGCACCAGCATTTTTTTGCCTGTCCCCAAAGCAGTTTGCCTTGTATTTTGTCAGTATCCTCTGGTGGAGTCAAATACTTGTTCACTGTGGTCCTCTGACTCAAAATTCTGTGTATCTCCTTGATACTCTTACCATTTTTGAAACAATGTGTGTGTTGGGTTCTTTGAAATGTGGGGTATAGTGTCATTTTTATTTAACTTAGCTTATCCTATTCTTTATACTGCTGAGTTGGAGTTTCCCACATATATATTTACAGGAACAAGGGAAAGAGAGTAATATAGCAAGAAAGAATGATGGAAAACATTGGGTTTCTCATCACTAGGATAAAATACATGACATCTACATGTGATAAAGGAATGACTGGCTTTCTGTACCATAGTTTCAGAGGGTTTAGTCCATGGCAATTTTTCTCCCAGGCAAAAGTAGCATGTTGGAAAATGTGGCAGAGGAAAATTGCTCAATCCTTGGCAGCAAGGTAGCAAAGAAAAACAGAAGGGAGAAATCAGGTTAGTGTATCCACTGTTCTAGGTCACATCCCAGGGAACTAACTCTTCCAACAAGAACCTATTTCATACAGCACTTTCAGCCTTGCACTCACCATTAGATCAATCTACTGATGATCACCTTCCAAAAGCTCAACTTTTGATCAAATGAGACTTTTGGAAAACACTTTAAATTAGGAGAACAAGAAATATAGGAAGAAGAGAGGGAGGAAGAGACAGAGAGAGGGACAGAAAACATTACAACCAAAAATATACATCAGTACATGACATGATGTCTTCACATGAAAGGATACAAATCTATTTATTTTATAGATCATTGAAGGTGAAATAAGTCAAAGTTTAGTAAAGACTCTTTACTTGTCACTGGGATAAATGACATAAAAGAAAAATTGCTAAGGAATTACATTTAAGAAGCACATATGAGCCAAACAATAGCTACATATATGATATTATTTTTAGAAAAGTGAGAAACAATAGAGGTCTACAGCTCAAAATTTATATCTTTATACATGTCTGGGATCATAATGATATTATAAGAGGTAGGACTACAGTTGGGATTATATGAAGCAGTAACTATGACATTCTGATTTTTCTTATGATCAATGATGCAGGGATTAAATTTCAATGACTGAAGATACTTAGGAAACAATAACTTGAGAAATATTTGAAAATATCAAATGTTTCTTATTAGATGTTAATACGGCATTATATATAATTCCTGCGAGATAGAAGGCCACACTTTGTCTTCACTTCTCTAAAACTAATATTAATTTTATAACAAAATACCAGCATTGATTCTTATAAATCACTTCAACGGGGATTTAGCAGATGCGCTGCATTCTCCACTCCTCTAAACTCTTGTCCGCTTCCCACTGTGGCACGTCCAGTCAGCCTCGGTCCATTCCTGTGCAGTAACA
>NW_004955428.1:10644072-10689746 GCF_000276665.1 Chinchilla lanigera
GGGGGGACACACAGACATAAACCATAACACTGGGCATTGAGAAGTCAGAAGTAAATGTCACTGGCACTCCTTCCTGAAACAGTACCAGTGCTTACTCAGAACCTTACTAGCAGGATTGATATCTATTTACCTCTAACAATAACTCACTCATCAACACATATTTCACTGGCTTTCCCGTGGTCCTGTCTCAAGTCCCGAATTCCTGACTTTGTGCTTCCTCGTGTCACCAACAAAGTGGGCTTCCCACAGGGCAGCTGTTTCAGGCCTTATTTGGAGGAAACTTTGCATATAAAGATATACATCAATTGTCATTATAGAATTATGGGATTCTGTAATAGATGTGGGAATACAGTAGAATGGAAAAAACACTTGTAAATTGTGATAGAGCAAATTCTCAGAACTCCACATAAATCATTCCATTTACATGTAGTAATCAGGGGCTGGGGATTTAGCTCAGTGGCAAAGCGCCTGCCTGGCAAGTGCAAGGTCGTGAGTTCGGTTCCCGGTACCGGAAAAAAAAAAAAAACAAAAACCAAAAAAACAAAACAAAACAAAATACATGTAGTAATCAGTTTATCCATGACATATTATTTTAACACTTTAAAATGATTTTTTAATGAATTTTCAAACTGTTTCTCATACTTACCTTTTCAAGGTTAAGTATAATTACATTTTCAACAATATTTTTTTTTTAAAAATTTGGGGTAGAATTATGAAACTAAAAATTATATTTGTTAATTTGGCCATTGGAAAATGTAAAAAACTACCATAACCCATTTAGGTAGTTTAGTGATATAAACATCAATTTTTAATAGTAATTTTGATTTTGCATGTTCTTTTTATAGCCAATAAATGTGTTAATTTACATATAGCAGTGAGTTACAAAATGGTATTTAAAATGGAGCAAAATTCATTGTGATAATATAAAAAAGAAAATATTGATTTATTTTATAACAATAATTGTTAGAATTATAATAGTATATTTACATTTCTGAAACTTAGCCACATTTTTGAACAGGGGTTTCTTAAGAGTCAGTTCAATGCTCCATTCAAATTTAAGTCTCAACAGGTGTTAGTGAATGAACACTAGGAAACATATTAGAAAAGAAAGCTCTTTCCCTGAATATACCTCAGTATATAAAGTGCACACTAGTATTTGATTGTGAAAGGGACCTTGCATTTCGTCATATTCTCTTCTTGTATGTGCAGCAACAATCCATTTACACTTCTCAAATTTATTTTCACTGAGCTTTAGAGGTTTCATTCTGTGTGTTTTTGGTTGCTTATTTTCTATTTAAAAATAAGATATTTCACTATTGATAAGTGGAATTGTTGACAAAGGCTTTGCTGCTATTATGAATAAAATACGCCATTTGGTAAGAGAATATGAAATCATGTATTTTTTCATACCAACGTTGTTGCCATGTAACTGTTTACCTGTATAAATTATATGAAAACTTGCCCATAAAAACTCAGTAAATCAATTATCAAGATTAAATTAATCAAATCTTTTTATTTTAATGCAATGTTATGGTCAATTTTAGTCTTTTTTAAAAATAAAAACAGCCTTGGCTCTCTTTGGTTTGTATGACTTCAGAATTTTGGAGTTTTAAAGCTAAATTTGCACACACTTGACCTTGGTTGCCTATCAAGATTTTCCAAAAGCTCCTCAATAATATTGCCATTTATTTCCTCTTCTGTAGGGATACAGCAAAGTTCTTATGCAGCCAACAGGAGAAAAATCTGTCAGCGAAACTACATTCCAACCTAATTAGGCCCACCTGGTATATAAGAACTTTACACATGTGGAAAGAGTAGGGAAATGAATATGCTGTCTGTTTCAATGCAATCAGTAGAGCTGTGCAAAAGTGATTTTTTTGCTTGCTGCAGTTTTATTAAATGCAATAGGAAAAGAACAAGGTTTCCAAGGTTAATAAAGAAGATTAAAGCACAAAATATGGCCAATCCTTTATAAAAATACGTGAAGTATTCAAAATAAAAAAATATACATTTTTACTGTTTGGAAAGAGAGAAAATGCTAAATTATTTTCAAAGGAAGCTTGAAATTTTTAAACATTTGATTTTACTAATGACAAACACACATGTTAAGAAATAATTACTTCTTTCCAAGTTAATTTACTTGGTAAATAAAAGTCCATTATTTTATCAACATGTTGAATGTCAGTCCCTCTTTTTTTCCCTGATGCCTTATTTCACCTGAAAGCTGTTAAATGGCACACAGACATCTGTGTTTTTCTGCAAATGAGAGTCCAAGTGGTCTGGCAGGCATTCAGAATGATTAACAATAGAAAACCTCCTTTGGAAAAGAGAAACAGAAAATTCATGGAGACTTGAGTTCAGTGACTTTCCATTGTTTTTAAACTGCAGAAGTAAAAGAAGAAATGAGCATACTTACCCATAAAAACACGCATTTTGAGAATTTGGGTCGGTAGTTTTGATCCACCTTTAAATGAACGAGAGCTTTCTGTTTGCAGTCTCTGTACCTAGATATTCAAAGGGTGCTGCAATATAACCACTATATTGCTTCTCAAATTTTCCCTGTGGAGTCCACCATATATTTTATAGCCATTAGACTACTTTATTTTAGTATTTACTCAAAATGCTTAGAAATTATAATTAAATTTCCCAGTAGTATAAAGTTCAGATTTTCTAGAGACAAAATTCTCCCCACTCAGGTAGAAGAAATACACAGATAAATTGTAACTACACTCTGCAGTTTTGACCTACTTCAGCATATCTCTTCATTGCATTGTGTGATGCTCCTGGATTCGATAATTCAGTTAACCGATACAACATTTCAGTGAAACTTTGTTGGAGTGTATTCATTTAATGGTATTCTGGCACACTATTTTGTTCTAAAACATTTAGCACACTTCCTTATGAGATGAAGGTAGCAATCATTTATCTTATACATCAAGTGATGTGGTCTGTTCAGCGATATGTTTAATGTGTGTATATATGTTCATATATAACATTTTATATATATATATATACGTATATATAATTTTCTGAACAGAAGTCTGGAAAATTAGTTCATGGTGATCCTGTTTGCTTTCTGCTTCACCTTGATGACAGGTGATGTTCTAAGGAGAGACTGATCCATTGACTTGGGTCCTGGAAGAAACAGAGTGAAGAGTGAATCCATAGGTGACTTATCAGGTATATGCAGAATGCACAAGACTGAACTTTCATTGTGAGCTACTGAAGCTTCAGGTTGATATATTACAGAGTAATGTACATAGCCCACAAAAGGGGAATCATTTCTTTGAGAGATAAAGTTGGCAGGAAACAGAACTCAAGCAGCTCAAGTGATGTTATGGAAAACACTTCTCCATGAATTCTCCCTCCACTCTTTAAAACATGCTGGATCTTATGAAAATCATTGGATTATGTGAGTCTCAGATTTTGTGACTGAAGAAAGTTTAAAGAAGAAATACCTCACTTATCCTAGTAATAAATCAATTTCTATATTCCCAATTGTAATCGTTTAAGGTATAACTACAGAATCATATTAGCTGGTAAAGTTGTGTGCCTGGGAAGTGTAATTTAAAGGGAAAACAGTAAATTTTTCCTTCCTGGGCTGGGGATTTAGCTCAGTGGCACAGCACTTGCCTGGCAAGCATGAGGTCGTGAGTTTGATTCCCAGTACCAGAAAAAAAACACGAAAAAAAAAATTTTTTTTTTTCCTTCCTTATTTATATGTAACCTCTGATGCAGTCAACGAAAGGGATGCAAACATTTAAAAATCCTGGGCATTAATTATGCAAAGTGCTGTGAATGCAATATCACAAAATTTATTGGATTTTCATCAAAGAATTTTAGAATAAGAGTTAGAAAGGTAGATTGATTTCATTTATACTGAGAGTTCATAGGGCTTACCTTTATAAATTGTAATATCAATATAGTATAAATGGAATAATGTGAAATAGCATCCTCTGAACAAACATTTCCTTTTGAAAGGAAAAGGAGAAATATAGAAGATGTTTTTAAAAATGAGGTAAATATTTAAATAAAATTTGTATTAGAGTAAAAGACACAGTGTCATTAATCTGCCTCAAAACATCTTCTCTTTCTTCCATCACAATTATCCTATTTTTCTTGCCACTTTTGTGAAGTGCTTCTGGAACTACTTTTTCTTTTCTTTTCTTTTCTTTTTGGTGTTGTTGATGTTTTTGTTTTGTTTTTGTTTTTCTCCGGTACCAGGAACCGAACTCATGACCTTGCACTTGCCCGGCAGGCGCTTTGCCGCTGAGCTAAATCCCCAGTCCTTATGGAACTACTTTTTCATAAATTTCTTTAGTTGTGCTATCTTGGGGGCCTCAGTGTCTTGAACTGATTTAAAATATTGATCATTCTTGTTCATTTTGACTTTGGCAAGAACTAAGAGTCACATGGTTTCAGATACAGTGAATTAGCTGCATAAGGATGCACCCCAGTGTTTTATGAGCCTGCTTTTCAATCTGGCCATAGCTAGCAGCAGTATTCACCATAGTTTTGCTTGGATTTTGCAAAGACAAGAAAGAAGATCCCAAAACTACTATAAAAACTGACAAAAATAGTGGTTGTATGTATCTGAATTGGGGAACTATTTTGTGGCCAACTGTCTTTTACTGTAAAAATTGGTTTTTAATCATATTATATTTGATTTCAGTACAACTTTTAAAAAAAGTTTTCATAAAATCTTAATTTCTATGCAAAAAGTAAACAAAATACATAAGAAAGTGTACAAAACTTGACACAAAAACTACATATAAATAGGTGCCAATAGTAGCCAGGTGTAAAACCAAATGAATAAAAACTAAATAGTATTGCAAATTAGAGAATTAAAGCATTAACTAAATAAAATTCTAGTTAGTTCCAAGAACTGTTTCTTTTTTAATTTTATAGAGATAAAGAAATAATCATTCAGTGTCACTAGATATGTAGAGGTAATCAAAAATTTGTACATATATGTGAAATCTTTATATGTTAAATGTTACCAAAATTTAACTCTTTATATAAGATCTACTTGAAATCTACACCAAACACAAACTACACACAAACTTCAGAGCAGTTACAATCATCAGTTTATAGATCTATAATTATCAAACATTGGAATTAAGTGGAGGCAATTGCTTCTGGGGTAGGAATACACTTCATAGTAAAGAGAAAATCCATTACTTTTCCTATTCTGTGATATTACCATCTTGTGTTCCAGTGGCTATATTTTTACTCCACCTGTTTTTGTGCAATTTTGTATAACCACAATAAGATATTGATAAATTACAAGTCACATTGTGCTGCTGTTTCCTCAAAACCTCCATTTTCCTTGCTTTGCCATGACTATAAATATTAAAATATACTTTGCTGCATAAGAGCCATTTTCTTGCTGGTCCCTGCTATACCTTTGAGGTTAGCCTATATCACTATTCTATTTTCACATTTACTTTCTTTCCATATCTTTAAAACATCAAAATTTTATTCTGGAGATCTTTCTAAAGTTTTCTAGGGAAATATTTTCTTCCAAAGTTTAAAATGACATCATTCTGCATTACTTAGGTCTCAACTACTGAAAATATATGTGATCAAACAACTGTATCTAACTAAAAATTGTCATAAATAAAATTTTAAAGTTTTGCTTCCTTGCTTACATATCTTATCTTTTTTATTTTTTTTGGTTTTTCTCCGGTACCGGGAACCGAACTCACAACCCTGCGCTTTCCAGGCAGGCGCTTTGCCGCTGAGCTAAATCCCCAGCCCCATATCTTATCATTATTTTTCTTCTTTAGTTCTTTTTTCCAATTTCTGTTCATGAGTGATTAAGCCCTTGATAACAAGAAATTTTCCCAATATTCACACATTTATTCTCAGAAAAAAAAATTGTGAAGTGTTTATTTGGTGTGCATGTGGAGGTTTATCCAGGTATTACATAAGCACTGAACAAAATCTCATTGGGGTTAATGTGTTCTTCCATGTTGATGCCCGGCCTAAATATGTAACGTTGAGCCATCAGCCTGAATTCCCTTACTTAGTAATGGAAACAGCTACAGAAAGACTGCAGTTTCTGCTATTTTAGAAATTTCTCTTTCAGTTTGCCTCTATTTGATTGTGGAATTGGATTTGTTTTAATGAGTGCTCTATTTACTGCTCCTTGACATTGTGGAAAAAGTTTGTGTTAGCAAAAATGACAAAATGTAAAGAAACATCTGAAAATCTTTTACTAATATTCACTTTCACAGTTTCAGAATGCTTGTAATTGGGCTTCATAGCACTGACAACTCATTTGAAAAAGTTAAAAGGATGATGATGGTGTCGATGTTGTTGTTTGAGACTTACTCGATATTTAGTTCCATTTGGCTTAAGATTTATGGACTTAGCCTGTAGTGGAGTTCAGAAAAGGCCACTCAGGTGATTCCATGCAGAACATAGAATCATAAGAACAACATGAAAAGACAGGGTGACACAGATACAGGATATGGATAAGTCTAACAGGGGGAAGAGAGACAATACTGAATCTGATAATTTTACATTAAGAATTTAAAAGCAATATATTACACTACTAGGAAGATAAGGAAATTGTGAAACCTAAAGAATATTTTCTCTCTCTCTCTCTCTCTCTCTCTCTCTCTCTCTCTCTCTCTCTGTGTGTGTGTGTGTGTGTGTGTGTGTATGTGTGTGTGTATGTGTGTGTGTGTGCTTTTTTGAGAAAGTCTCACATTGTACTTCAGGCTGTTTGCTATGTAGCCAAGGCTGGATTGGAATTCATGGCAATCTTCTGGGATTACAGGCATGCATCACCATGCTCTGCTTAATGAGCATTTTATTGATTTTTCTGGGGGAGTATTGGGAATTGAACTCAGGACCTTGTGCTTGCCAGGCAGGAGCTCCTGCCACGGAGCTATCTTCCAGGCCCTTAATCAGCAATTTAAAAGCAAATTGCTCATTTGAATCAGAAACTGCTGTTGTCTTTTTTATTCTGTTTATGTTAATAGACAACACAAATAATAACAAATAATAATTTAGGTTTTTCTAAATATGAGTAATTCTTATTTTCTTTATGATTTCCAAGGTACCATGTGTATAATATGCTAAAATTAATTTCAGACCAGAATATTTCTTCACATCTTTTATCTTATTTATATGTGGGTTACATCTGATTTTACATATAGGTTAAGAAATAGTGTTTGTGGTGATACTACTAATTTAGTTTTGACTCAATGTGTTCCTAAATCTCATGTGTGAGTCATGTAAGACATTTTAGCATTTAAAAACCTGACAAAAATTATGTCTGATCTTGCTTTTGAATTATTTATAAGTTAAATATACATATAGACACAGATTAAAAAAAATCCCTTGACTTGGAAAGCTAGATAATATGTTTTATATTTTATTATAAAATAAAGTTTCCCAGTATTTTACAAAAGAAAAATGGTATCATTAAGGAAAAAATCTGTTAAGCCACTGACACAATGCATAATGCATACAACAGGATATACAATTTACCTAGTATATAAAGAAATCCAAGGTGATAGACATTGTTTATCAGTACCTATGCAAACTTCTAAATTCATTAAACATCAGACATCAAGGTTTGCTGATGTAGTATACTAATGTAACTTCTATGTATGTATACCAGAGAGAAAAAAGCAAAACATAAGAAAAAATGTTATTAGAGCCACCCTGAAGTAGAAAAGTTAAACAAATTACAATAAAAAAGTCAAAGGACCTAAATATATTTCTTTCCTCTCCAATCAAAAAGAGACTGGAATTTGATATAAATAGATCAGTAAACTGTTCATTAGTTACTTTGACAAGTGTTTGTGAATATATGTTATATAAAATATAGATGGAAAATATCCTGTTTATCTGTAACAAGAATACTAGAAAGCTAGTATATAAAGATTAAAATGTTAAGTACCATAAGTCATGAAAGTGTTAATAAAAATGTAATAAGAACTTGGAGGTGGGAGAATTTCCTTGGAGCCCATATGATAAGAAAACAATAAAGATGATATAGAATTTCAAAACAAGATGATAGGAAATTAACAATGGTTGTTATATTGCATATTGTTATCTTCAAAGTAGATGTTCATATTACCAGGTATAGGCATGAAAAATTGATCAAACAAGCTGTTCCTTTCAGTAAGCCAATGGAAATTAGTAGTACAATTATCTTAGCTATCTTGTATATCTATCTATCTATCTATCTATCTATATAATATATATATAATATATATATCCTTCCTTCTTTCTTTTTTTTCTCCTTTCCACCATCCCAGTTGATCTTCCCTTTTGAGCAATTTCTATTCCTTTCACAATATCTGTTGTAATTTTTCAATTTTATTTACACGTTCAGTTCTTTACACTGGGGAGACAATACAACATTTATACATGTAGGTCTCATTTATTTCACTTATGAGTATGGTCTCTACTTGTACCCATTAACCTATAAAAGTAAAAGATCTATACAGTAAACATTATAATACTCTGAAAAAGAGACTGAAGACTATTTCAGAAAGAGGAAAGACATTTCTTACTCATGGATAGGAAGAATCAACACTGTGAAAATGGCCATACTCCCAAAACTGTCACACAGATTCAATGCAATCTTGTTCAAAATACCACTAGTATATCTCACAGATCTAGAGAAAACATTCCTAAAATTCAACTGAAACCAGAAGAGAATTAGTATAGCAAAAGCAGTCCTGCACAATAAAGGCAAGGTGGGGCTGGGGATTTAGCTCAGCGGCAAAAGCGCCTGCTTGGCAAGCGCAAGGTCGTGAGTTCGGTTCCTGGTACCGGAGAAAAATCCAAAAAAAAACCAAAACAAAACAAAAAAAAACAATAAAGGCAAGGTAGGAGGCATCACAATCCCTGATTTGAAATTATAGTACAAAGCTACTGTGATAAAATCAGCATGGTACTAGCACAAAAACAGACCTGAGGATCAATGGAACAGATGAGAAGATGCAGACATAGCTACAAACATTCAACCATCTTATCTTTGATAAAGTTGCCAAACATGTTCGTTCACTGGAAGAAAGATAACCTGTTTAATAAATGGTTCTGGAAAACTGGCTTTCCGGATATTTATTTTACACATGGGCATATTTTTCATTGCTATTATAGAATTAGTTATCTATATACCTTTCTGAGAAATCATTGATATAATAAACTTAGAATGCAGGTACCTAGAGTATCTCTCACCCATGCAAAAGGATAACTTCGAGTCATTATTTTAAATTGGATTCACTCTGAGACCATAATGTTAAGTGAAATAAATCAGATGTAGAAGTTTAAATATCACACAGTTTCTCTAAAATAAGAAAGCCAAATTATAAATAAAGAGTAAAATACAGATAATTGGAAGTGGAAAGGGAGGTCGTTCTCAAACAGGGAGGGAGTCAAGATGTGGAGTGATGGGCAGCGGGGAGGAAAGGGGTGAAAAAGGAACTGGGATGTTTCATGTGGATGTGCCAAGTCCAAGCAGGTGATGTAAAAATTATGCACGGCTAACGTGTACTAATTAAAAAATGTAGTACTTTCTGGAATCTTGATGGATTTAAAATTATCTAATCAATGTTCATTTTTGTTTCTGGAGTCTTGTTTTTCCCAAAATATACAGTTATAATATTGACAAATGTAATTATTATTTTCCAGTCTTCTGGTTTTTGTACATCAGTCAAAGAATGATGCTGAGAGTCCTCATTCTGGAGTTCTGAGTGTTACTTAAATGCACTTTTGAGTCCCAAATTGGAAATGGAGTAGGTGCTGATAGTTTAGAAATAGTATTATTAAATACAGATAGTTTTATTTTATTCTCCTTTTATTTATTTTAATAAAGATAGCTATGAACTTCTATAAGTAAAATTCCAGGATTTATTACTATCAATGTATTCTTTCTCCTTTAACTTACTGGTTTTAATATGTTTCTTAAAACAGATTTGAGTTTATAGGAAAATATATATTTATAGTAATGAATTTTTCCCTTAATTCACTATTGGGATTCTTTAAGGTAAAGTTTGCTGTAGCTTTTGGTTGTATATTCAGAATTTAAGGGGCTGAGGATTTAGCTCAGTGACACAGCTCCTCCCTGGCAAGCACAAGGTCGTGAGTTCGATTTCCGGTACCAGAAGAAAAACGAAAACAAAAAAACAAAATTAATCTAATATATTCTGTCTTTCATAGATCAAATTTTCACAAGTAAATAATTTTAGCTTCCTACATTGATTTGGAAAGAGTGCTATTTTTCTTATGGTTTATGATAATTGAAATGATATTAAGCTTATAAGTTCTATAAAATTTAGTTATGAACATATTATATCTTAATTGCATTTAAATGGTAGATTTCTAATCCTGTTTTATAACTGATTCTCCAATAATCTTTTTACCAAGAATTGAACTTTTTCTTGCATCACTTTTAGTAAATTTTTTTTTTTAATTTTGAGTCATCCATTTTCTTTACTGATCACTATGTATGATGATTTACCCTCAGAACAATTACATTTGGCTGAAAAATACCTAATATTACTTAATTCCTAGTGTTAAAAAATCCCTAAGAAGCAGAAAGGAAGACATATCTATAATTTAGGGTTATTTGATACAGGCCCTGATAACAGTTGTTTTGTAATCAATTGTTTTGCTATTGTACCATTTTGCAAAGTCATAAGTAAGCATTCAAAGAAAGCATATCATTTTCCAAATCATTCTACGTTGCAGTTAACAGAATTTGGTTTCCTTTCCCTGAAGATGCTATCATATTTCACTTGCCTGCCATGATTATACAAAGGGACACTTTCAAATGTATAACCTGAGGATCTTTTCAGAGAAAATAAAAAATGGAACATGCTATTATTACTAAGTGCTGTTATTTTATCATTGTCATCAATACAATCACCTTTCAAATATGAATAACTTCACATAAAAGTTTTCTTGAATCATAATAGGCACAATTACTGCTTTGTAGTGATCTGTCTGTTATGGAATATAGCTGATAATTATCATTCTGAAATAAAATGCCATTTCTTCACACATTATCTCTTTTGAAACGCTTTGGTATGACAGAACACAGGAAAATTATATTTCACTGCTGATATTAAAATCATGACACTTCTGAAACTTACAAAAATATATATTTTTTTTTACCTAGATACTGCTCGAAATTACTGCCTCTAGTTGGTGATTATTTGCTGTATTTACTAGTAATTCTTTGGACGTAAGAAAGAACTGCCAGAGAATAATGGCCAGAAAATAATTTATGATTTTATCACCTCTAATAGTTATATTATTTTTAGTAATATTACATTAATTTAAATATTGAAACACAATTAACAGTGTAAATTATCTTTTCTGACTAATGGAGCTGTGAAGAACCTGATCTAGCTCAATAATATACCGACTATACCAGTTTTTTGTAAAACAGTGATTCTGTATGGCAGTTAGTTTATACATACATCAAATGAGCCAGCTAGTATTGCTTTTTTGTATCTCCAGTGGTATCATCTGTGATGTACTGAGGTTACCTGGAGTGACCATTAAATGCAATTGTCAACTGCATTAAAAGACAACTACCAGTGTAGTAAAGCCCACTTCTGGATGTGTCTGGGTAGGCTATGGAATCCTGACCTTAGGAACTATATGTGGATCCATGCCCTTTCTTCTCTGCTACTCTATTACCATGAAGCGAGCTTTGCACTATTATATGCTTTCACTGTGATATTTCTTGTTTGGAGCCAGATGACTTTGGACTGAATCCTCTGAAACCGTGAGACAGATCAAACATTTCAAGTTGTGGTTTTTAAGTACAATGTCTGGCAACATGAAAACTGGCCAATATAACAAGTAGAATGTGAGGATCGAATAAAAGAGCTTCATTAGGAGAAAAGGAAAAGAAGGTAAAAATACCAACCAAAGTGGTAACTACCATCTGACAATGCAATATTAAAATAATATCTGTAAGGGGAGAAAAACTATAATGTATAGTGAAAAAGAAGTTTTAGCATTAAAGGAGTCAAAATTTAAAATTCTGAACAAAACACTGAAAAAATAATAATTAACTAACAACAATAAAAATTAAAATTACTAACAGTTATTGAATACTTACCTGGTGAGTGTATATTAAATGTTTTATGTATGTTTTCTCATGCATACATAATGAGATGTACTGGGATATTATAATGCTCACATAGCAATTCAGCTATCTGATGTTTAGTGAAGGAAGAATGAATAAAATCATACTAATTGCGTCTCCAAATAATAATGTTTTTTCAATTACTCATTGTGCTCTATTCATTATCTACCAATATTAGTGTTCTACAATCTTCAAAACATACTGTTACAGGATTTATATGTCTTTCCTTTTCTTTTCATTTTTTTTTTTTTTTTTTACCAGAAATCAGACTCAGAACCTTGCACTTGCCAGGCAGTTGCTTGTGCAGCTGAGCTACATTCCCAGCCCTGTCTTTTATTTGTCCACAAATGAAACTTATAGTGTGGGTTATCATCCTTACTATACATATATGTAAGGTAAATTCCAGATAGAATCATTACTTTTCAGTTTCATCCAATTTATAATTCACAGCACCAGAAATCAAGATCTTTGGAATATCATAGCTTCTTGTTGGTTTTCAACAGAAATTGATTTCAATACAAATGGCTTTGTATAGCAAGATTCGATAAACATATAAAGGAAGAAATTTGGACGTTTTCATTGTGCAATCAACCCAAATGTCCGTGCACTGAGAATTAGATAAAAAAAATTGTGGTACTTTTATAAAATGGAACATTACTCAGCTATAAAGGCTTTTATAGGTAAATGAACACAACTAGAGGCCATACTCATAAGTGAAATAAATCAGACCTGCATGTGTAAGCATCGTATTGTCTCACTAGTGTAAGACCTCTAAGAGCAAATAAAAACTAGGAGCTATGAAAGACATTGTGAAATGAAAGGAAAATGCTCAAAAGTAAAGGTCAACTGGAATGTGGGAAAAGAGAAGCAAAAGAAGGAGAAATTATGTAAGCGTGTATATACAGGATAGCTAATATAGTTGTACTTCTCTCTTCTATTGCTGTATAGAAAGGAACAGTTAATGATTCCTTCTTTGATTAATCTTGTATGTCTCTATTTGGTTTCCTGAGAAATCACTTTGAAGATATCAATAAGTGATACACCAACCATGACTAATTTCTTACAACTTTGTCTATAACTCTGTTTTGTTTGTATCGTTCTTATGCTATTTTGTAAATGGATGTCTGTCTGTTAATATGTTTTCCTTCTTTTATTTTTTTAAATAAAAAAGGAAGAATATGAAACCTAATTATGTCTTTGAGTTTTTATAGTATTATCTATAAAATTGAAATACATATTATCTACTTTGGAGCAACATTCTTAAATGAGAAAAAAAGTGCAAAAGTACTTACATCTATGGGGGCAGAGAATAAATCTAATTAAATATCAACTTTATTATATTCACTCAGTATCCATCTGACAAAAGAATCAAAAAGAACTGGAGGGGCAATAAATATAAAGCTAAAGTTTATAAAAACCACAAGTTATCCACATGGAACAACAAATGGGTTAATTAAAATATGAAAAAAATATCTGCCAGAGGGTTCAGAGCAGAGTAGGTGCTATATAATAATAACAATAATAATAAATAATAATAATACTTTATAAAAATTGAGCCTTGCAGTATTTCAAGGTCATATTACTCTCAATTTGAGACATTGCTGGCCACCTGCTCTGGTCAGGATGATAGATTCAAGCTTTTTTGCTGGTCCTTTTT
This sequence comes from Chinchilla lanigera, assembly GCF_000276665.1. Lineage (NCBI taxonomy): Eukaryota > Metazoa > Chordata > Mammalia > Rodentia > Chinchillidae > Chinchilla > Chinchilla lanigera. The sequence continues at coordinate 10,657,860 of NW_004955428.1, forward strand.
CATCATAAATGCTCTAGACATACTTATCATCATACTTAGAGAAAAAGAAACCTAGACTATGCACAATATTTAATAAAAATTGTATGTGGATGTGCATATATATGTTTGTATACACATATATACATACACATAAGTCTAAATATATAATTACTTCTCTCTATGGTCGTGGTAATCAATTCTTTCATTATTCAAAAATTGATCTTTTATTCAAGGAAAGGCTTATCAGACTCTGGAAACAATGCAAGGTAAAGAAATAAAAATGGAAAGCCATTTCAGTTAAAAAAAACTTTAATAGAAAATAAATGTTCATGTTAGAGCTAAGGGATAATCAGTCTGCTCATAATTATATGAAATAATAAAACTCTCTGAGTCTTGATAAGAAATTAAGCTAGAATTATAAAACAGAAGAAATGCTTCTATCAGTGCTGGAGTAACCTCTGGATAATTTAGAGCTGCTTTTCTTTAAGGAACCAAGTGATTATTTTCAAATCTATCAAAATAAATTATCAGATTTGTGAACTTGTATAAAATTGCCACATTGTATTTATTATTATGATTTTTAATTTCATTCCTATTCAGGGCATTTTTTATGAATTAACTGCCTTACAGAAGGTCATTCTTTAGAGGATTCAGAATTGTAGTAGAAAATCTCTTTATGTTCCTAACATTAATTTTTGGCATAGACTTGTGTGCTTCAAAGCAATATTTATCACAGTTCTGTACTCATAAATCCAAATATTAAATATTTCTTTTTATCACTGCACACTTCACAAGAATTGTTTTCAGCAAGAAAATGAAGTAATAATCTAGTTAGTGTCAATGATGTAGGCAATATGGTTTATGTCATTTCAAAGATAGATTTTCCAGTTAGTTAATTTAAATAAAGTCACATGTATGTGGGCATTGCATGAGGAATTTCATTTCACACAGGGATTTAATCCAAGTATTATTTCAAATTATTCTATTTATGTGGGAGGCTAATATTTGAGAATTTAAAATTTAGGATTTACTATCACATACATATATATATATATATTTGTGTAATATATAACTTTGATTTTATTAGCAAAAGTGTAACAAAAATTTGAGGCAATGTCTTCAATATAGTATTGGATGAATAGAAGACAGATAATCCATTGATCTTTATATGTAATTTAGGAACAGTTTTATCTAAAAGTACACATGTATTTTATTATAATTTCATGAGTTCACAGAATGCATTGACTCTGAAGTCTGAATTTTAACTTGCACTCTCAATTTGAAGTCTTCTGAATTCTTAATACATTTCTCAGTACCATCACCATCAATCACTGCTGCTTCTTTTTTCCGTTACTCATGTGCAAGTCGTCATAAAATCACAGAGACATGGCAAAGTAGGTAACGGGAAACATTCTGTGATTGAAAGCCATAATGGTCTAATCACTAGTTTGTGTAAGTACAGTACCTTCCGGTGTGTTTTGTAAGCATTTAGCATTTCAAAATTTTAGGAAATGTATTCATTCATTTGCCACAGCTCACTGAAGCAAAATGTTGAATCAAACTATGTATCATGTCAAAGGCAGCATAAAAAAACAAAAAGTCATGATGCTAGTGCAATTTGTTTAGTCACAAGTTGATGTCTTCTTTATTTTTGACTTTTCCATTTGCTATTGTGAAAGAGATTTAATTTAAACACAAAGAATTTCTTGCAACCAGGAAAGGGGTCCTAGTTCTCTATATTCCTACATCTCTGTACTCCTGTGTCTATCAGTTTCTCTAGCTTCCTATAAAACAGCTGCGCTCCACTCCTACGTCTAAGATTTACTATTAGCTTTTATAAACATAGGAACTACTATACTTTCTCCTGCTCATTTTATAGAAATATTAAGGTAGCACTGTTCTAAATTTTTTAGTCAAAGATAATTTCTAGTGTGCTAAAAATCTTTCACAAAAATATTCTTTGTAAAAATAATTAACCCCCAAAACCATTAGGTTATATTTTAAATTATTCAGAGCCTTCGTGTTTCATGCAGTACTAGGAAGAAATTCATAGAGTGTCATGAAGCGCTGAGTTCTTCCTCTTACTCAAGTACTGTTCAAAAATTACATGTATGGGGCATAGTTTTGAGAATATTTCTGCACATGTAACTTAAAGGAAGACTTGGAAAAGATCTTATAGAAAAATATTGTTAAAAGATAGGAAAGTAAATTGTTATTTTGGTCCAAGTCCATTTATAGGCTTGCTTTCAAAAAGATTTACTTCACTGATTTGTACCATTTTCTTTCTTCTAAAGATGGAATCACAGAGACAGCCAAGTTTGACTAACTACAAAATTTGAGATTTGGGGTAGTAGAACTGCAAGCTGGTGACTCCTTCTCCTCAGAAGCAAACTTCCAACCAGGAGTTTGAATAACTTTACTTGGAGTGAGAAATCTGCCATAAGTCTTGGACATTTAGATGCCTACTATATTTTGGGGGTACGATCCAGAGTGAATGCTTGGGTTACTGATAACTGATTATCTAATGTGTTCCAGTTATTGAAACTAGATAATATTTCTTTTTAATTTCCTTACTCACAGTGATGATAGGCCCACTTAAAGGTTATCAAGTCTGGGGTTAGAGGTGGTACAAATTATCCAATGTCAACCCTGCCAAAAAATCTTCTGCAAGTAACTGCTTTGATATAAAATTACTTTGTTTCCAATTGCCTTGTTTGTAATTTGTTTACTCATGGACTTGACCAAAACAAGACTGAAACCTCGTGGAGGAAACACTAAATCCTATAGTTCCAAGTTTCAGCAAGATGTAAAGCCCAAAGGATTGGGCAGGATGGGACAGCACTCTCAGTTTTGCATTACAGTTTGCATCCCACAAGACTTTTCAACTGGAGTGGCTTTTCTCACCACCTGAAACTTTTTTATAGGTTTTTTTCCTGGTTTCAGAGGATTTAGTCCAAAGTAATCTGGCTCCAAACAAGAAATATCACAGTGAAACTTTTTTTAATACATATTCCATGTTCTTGGTATCTCCAAATTCCTAGGGTATCCACTTCTCTTTCAGCTTCCCTCTCACCACTACATGTACTGCCAGCTCATAAGCATTCTACATTGCCCTCAAGGTCTTCTACAAATGGGTAAAAGTCTCCACAAACCCATAATTCTCACATTCTGCATAACTGCAAAACCAGAATCATGTGACTGATGTGAATGTCTGTTATGATCTGGAGCAGTACTCAGGTTCCCATGGATCATGCCTCTGAATACCTGGACATCTGAACTCCAGGAATCTGTCATGTTCAGCTTAGAAAGAGCAGTATATCCTAGGGATATCTTTTTAAATGAGAGTTTATAGTTTTCCACTCTTCAACCCTTCTGTAGGGTCTTGCTGATTTCTGTAGTGTACTCAGTCTGTCCTTTCTAAAATTCATACGAAGACTGCTTGGCTTCTTTTTAACTCTAATACTTTCTACAACCTTTCTCCTCAAAGAAAAGTTTTTCACTTTTGCATTTTTGAGGCTGCAAAGGGTGGAGATTTCTGCTTCTTGTAATGCCTTAAAGCCATCTTTTATATTTTCCTGTTCCTTTTCAGCAGTCTAGATCTCCTCAACTCTATCCTTCTCCTCCACAGCTTTACTGGATCTTTCTTTCTGGACAAACACAGCATTTTAAATCAATCTACTGTGCTTGGTGCGCTTGATTAACAACATGAATCTGGCTAAAAGCCCCTAACAGTAGCCAGGCGAGTGCCTCAGCATTCTATTGCCTTGAAATTTTTTCTGCCAGATTAATTATTCTGCTGCCCTTAATCTCAATCTAAGGCAAAGTCTATGGACACAGACAAAATGCAGACAAACTTTCTGCCAAGCCATAACACACATCACCTGGATTCCAATGGCCAATGCAGTCCTTCTTCCAGGCAGAATCCTCTTGAGCCTTTTCTTTACCATTTTTTTTGGCCTTCTGAGCTCTGACCCAAATCTCCCATACAGAACAGCATAAGGCATCCCAGCTGTACTCTTCCAGGTGACATCTCCAAACCCTTCCAAACACTTCCCACAAGAGGATCCCATAGGCTTTTTAACCACATGATTAGGTATAGTCACAGGAATGACCCCATGATCTGGTACCTAATTCTGCATTGATTATTGTCTCATCGCTGAGGCAAAATAGTCACACCCAAAATTAAAGGAGGAAAGGTTTCTTAATCTCACACTTTGTGGAGATTTCAGTCTGCAATCAGCTGAGTCACTTAAACTTATAAATTTCTTAAATTGACACAATGAAAAACATACTAGAGTGATAAAGGCATGACCTTTATACTCCAGGATGTAGAACTGCTAAGTTACTTAGTTAAGCTTCGAAATTACTCAATTTAATGCAATGTATCAACAATTACACAGACTATTATAAGTAACAAGACATAAAGTATTAGGTTTCTACAATTCATTCAAACTGATAAGGTGTCAGTATCAATATGCCACCATATTGTGCATATGTAATACCAAGATAAAATTGACACAGTTGTCTAAAAATTTATACTCAATATGTTAAAGTGATCAATGTAAAAATATAAACAAAAGAAAGCCTGAAGGCTTGTATTGCTATCTAGTAAAGTAGACTTCAGAGAAAAAAAAATTTCCTGTCACAGATGGTCATCCATAGAGGGTCACTTAATCCATTAATTGAATTCTTAATATTTGCATATTAAATAACATAGTTAAGAAGTACGTGAAGTAAAATCTAATTTAATTGTTAAGACGTGGAAAAATCCGTGATTACATTTGGAAAATTCTACCCTTTTCTTAGCATTTAATTAAAACATTTGAACAGGCAATTAACAAGAATATAGAAAAAATCAAGAATGACATTAAACAAAAAGGTCAGTTTCACATATATAAAACATTGTACCACATAAAGCAGATTACGCATTCACCAGCACCCACAATGTATACCTAGATACACCACAATATATAAATACCTAAAATTGTGATGAATTTATCTTTCTTTATGGCAGAGCAGTATTCCACTGTATATAGGAACTACATTTTCTTTCTCCATTCATCCACTGATGGGTATCTGACTCTTTCCATGAGTCAGCTGTTAAATATTGTGCTGCTGTGATCATGAATATACATATGTTCTTGAGGTTTAGTCCCTTCTCAGTGCTGTAATTTTCACCTGTCTATGTTATTTTCCTTGTTGCTGACACAAAACCCTTGGCACCCAATTTTAAAAGAGAAAAAGTTTATTTGTAGCGATTTCAGTTTATATTTGTCTGGGTTCAAGGCAGAACCTCTCTATATTTCAAGTGCCCAGACTTGAGATTTAATAAGATGGGATGAAAATACTTAGGTAATATTTGAAGTTGCTAACTTCATTTAATATTGTCATATAGCTTCTATAGAGAAGTAATAGCATAGTAATGATTTACATTGCCAGGATCATGTTCTGTTACAGTGCTATATCACTCTCATTCACTATAGTTGCACAGATTATAAAATTGGGGTGGCACTTATAGCCATTTTTGCCTGCCTCAAAGTTAGCATCATTGGGGGCTGGGGATTTAGCTCAGCGGCAAAAGCGCCTGCCTGGCAAGCGCAAGGTCGTGAGTTCGGTTCCCGGTACCGGAGAAAAAAACCAAAAAAAAAAAAAAAAAACAAAGTTAGCATCATGTTGTAAGCTGAACTGTGTCCCCAAAGTTGATATTTTGATTTCCTAACTCTGACTTTCTCCAAATATGGATGTTTTTGGAAACAAGTTAAGGTAATTTGCTTTAAATGGGGTCAATAAGGTGGATGTGAATGTGATGTGACTGGTGTTTGTGACAGACTTTCAGCTTGATTCTCTTGAAAGGTGCTCAGGTTTATTTATAAAGCACACTTCTGTGTATGTCTGAGTGAATCATCTTAGGACATGACATGGGGTCCTGTGTATGATTGTTTGCCTGTCTCTGTGACAAAGTTCTCATGCTTTAACACCCAGCTGCCATGAGCTAAACAGCTTTGCTCCATCGTATCTCTCTGTCATGTTTTTCCTGATTTGGAACCTGCTAACCACAGACAGAATCCTGTAAACCATTGACCAAACTAAAACTCTCCTGCTTTAAGTTGTGTGTGTCACATATTTTGTACCAGAGAAGGGAAAGTTGACGAATATAGTGTGTTTATAAGAGGAAATTTGAACCTAGACTTGTTAAGAGGGATAACAATGTGAAGATAACAGCCATTTATAAGCCAAGAAGAGAAGTTTCAGAAGAAACCAGCAGCACTGACAATATGTCTATATATCTATCCTCCAGAACTGTGAGAATAATAAAATTGTGTTGATCTACTCAGTTTGGGCTTACATCATTGTAGGACCTCTCACAAAATTATCCAACATGGTATAAAATTTAACCACATCAAAGTTAACATTGCACCTTCCACTGTTGAAGTGCTATATTGTTAAATTAATGGTGTGTCTTACCTTTATTATGGTAAATGTAGTTATATAAAATGAGCTATTAATTAAATCAAAAACATACAAAATAAAAGGCAAATGATTGTTTCCTTAGCTGGGCAGTGTAATGAGATGGGAAGTTGATCAAAAACTACAATGTTGCTGAGCTTGGTGATGCACAACTGTAACCCCAGCACTTGGGAGGAGGATCATTGCAAGTTTGAGGCCAGCCTGGGCTACAAAGTCAGTTCAAGACCAGCCTGAAGTGCATAGAGAGACTCTGTCTCAAAACAATCAAAAACATTACAGTGTTTTATGAAACAGAAGGAATAAATGACAAGTACTTGAAAACATGATAAAATAAAGTCATTTAAAAATTAAAAGACTAAATGTATTAATATTCTGTTATGTATAAAGAATTTCATATATATTAATTTGTAAACAGAATCAAGTATTCAGTAGACCTTGTGAAAAGTTCTGCATACAGTAATTTTTAGCTGTATTTGCATATCAGAAAGCATTAAATACTTTTTATTGGAATTATGTCTTAGATTCAGTGGGCAGACTATATCTTTTTTGAAGATGTGCTGTACTGCAGGTTACTAAAATACTCATACAAATTTCCTATGTGCTGTAACTTAAAAGCAAATACTGGATCACAGTGATCAGAAAATCCACACTTTTTGTAGTACCAAATAACTTTGTTCTTTTCCCTAACCTATTTCTCCAAATTTTAAAATACATTACAAAACAATTGAAACATTAATATATACAACTATTTCATTCAATGGATGAACAATCTTCCAGAAAGACTTGTGGTCTTCTGAGAGATGAAAAGTGAAGTCTACCAAATATTTTTTTGGACTGTTTAACAAATTGAATATTTTTTCAGAATTGAGAACACAGAGGTATGATTATTCTGTACTCTGAAAAATAAAGATATTTGAACAAGAGTGTGTCAGACATGATACAATATTAACTGTATCAAAATAATTTATTTCAACAGAGAAATAAACTTTATCTTAATTTTCAGCTCCAATAGTCAATTTTTTAATGATTAATGATAAATTTGTATCATTAAAAATTTTAAGAGGTTTTTGAAAGGTGATTTGGTTTCTATCTTATTCCATTTCTTCCAAAATGACAAAATAACTGAGATTGGATATTTGAAAATCTGGCTTCTTCCAGTTTTGAAAGTTGAATATCTGAGCTCAAGGTGCAATTAGGCTTAGTGTCTGATGCACAACCTGATTATTATTTCCAAGATGATACCTTACTGTTCTGTTTGGCAGAGGGAACAGACAATATATATTCACTTAGAGAAAGGTATGAGGAAAAGAAACAGCTCTAAATGGATGCCTTCCATATGTTTTATAAGAAAGGAAAGGCCTCACTTATTAATACCATTAAAATCAGTATTAAATTTCAACATGATTATTTGGAGGGAAATATTCCAACAGCAGTTCCATTCTCTTAATATTCAACTGAGATTTTATGTTTTGATGTTGTAAATCAAGAACCTGAACTTTATGCTGACATTCATGCTACAAATTGGTATATTATAATTTTTCATAGGAGTTAGTAGAACATTATAGTTAAAAGTGCTTTGTTTGACGTGTGCTTATTTATATGTAGTTAAGATCTCAGCCACTGTATTACATTAATGTTATTTCATGGATACAATTGTATCAATGGAAATTTAATAGTACCTAATTTTTTTGATAAATAAAGTTTATATACTTGATGTTTGTTTTTAATGCAATAAATCTGAGTTGGATTGGTGGAAAGGATGAATTTTTAAAATCTATATTTACAAATACCATGAAGGTCCAATACCAAAGTATGCAAACACAATTCTCAAAAACAACACCTTATTATCTTTGAAATTCTTTGCAAACATAAATATTCTTAGTATGTTATAGCATTTCATAAGATAAATATTAGATCAAAAGTATTTTATAAAAATATTAATAGATGCTTATTTATTTGTGAAGTAACAGGGATGACAAAGATGAAGTTAAGAATATACTGCTAAAAATTTTAAACTACTGCAAGTAGGCAACTAATACACATGCAGAAACATAAGCACACTATATGTATCTTATACATATATTAATCTATAAATATCTATGTTATACCATTAAATTAGATGTATGGAAATACTAATCATATCTATGGTTACACATATTCAAAAGAGCATAGGATATGTAATTCATTACATACATTAAATACATGAAAAATTTATGAATTTATAGATTAATTTCCTAAATTATTATAATACTATATTCCTTAGAGATTTATAAGGTATGTCCAATGAAAATAAATAACCATAGTAATAATTTACAACAATATATTTTAGGAATTTGATGTATATATATTCTCAGCAAGGAAAATGACATGTGAGACAAACATTCCTTGTTTTTGTATTATAAAACAAAGTATAATGGCCAGGCATGGTGGCTCAGGCCTGTAATCCCAGCACTCCGGAGGTTGAGGCAGGAGGATCCTTGCGAGCTCGAGACCAGCCTGGGCTATAAAGTGAGCTCAAGGCCAGCGTGAACTGCAAAAGGAGACCCTGTCTCAAAAAGGAAAAAAAAAAAAGGTATATTTTGCAAGTGAATTGCTAAAATATTTGCTATGCCCTATGCATTCTGCCTGCTATGAACTGCTCCTCCTCTGTGATGATCTTTCCATGCTACTCTGCCTTGAACCCAGACAAATATAAACTGAAATCGCTACAAATAAACTTTTTCTCTTTTAAAATTGGGTGCCAAGGGTTTTGTGTCAGCAACAAGGAAAATAACATAGACAGGTGAAAATTACAGCACTGAGAAGGGACTAAACCTCAAGAACATATGTATATTCATGATCACAGCAGCACAATATTTAACAGCTGACTCATGGAAAGAGTCAGATACCCATCAATGGATGAATGGAGAAAGAAAATGTGGTTCCTATATACAGTGGAATAATGCTCTGCCATAAAGAAAGATAAACTCATCACAATTTTAGGTAGACAGATGCATCTTGAAACTATATTTTTGTTTTTGTTTTTCTCCAGTACCAGGAACTGAACTCACGACCTTGCACTTGCCAGGCAGGCACTTTGTCGTTGAGCTAAATCCCCAGCCCTTAAAACTATTTTTTAAGTGGGATAAATTGAACACACGTTTAAATATCACAATTTCTCTTGTAAGAAATTAGAAAGTGTAAATTAGGAACAAAATGTAAGACAGATAATCCAAAATGGGAAGAAAATGTTCAAATGAGAAAAGAAATAAAGGAGGGAGGAACGGGAAAAAAGGAAAGAGCAAAGGGAAAAAGGAATAGGAAAAAATAGAGAAAAGCTTTTGTAAATTAGTAGAAGAGTAAGGATTGAAGAAGAAAGGAGAATGGGGAAAAATAATAAATCAAAATTTATTATGTACAGATAAAAATTCCCTATGTTGAATATGGTCCTTAAATATATCAAAACTGTACCAATGGAATTATGCACAAAATGAAAATGAAAAAGTTAATGAACAGATATTTCTCAAAAGAAGATATAAAAATGGCCAACAGTCATATAAAAACCTGCCTAAGAGCACTAATTATCAGAGAAATTAAAATAACACTGAGCGTTACCTCATACCCACAAGAAAAGCTATGCAAATTAAATAATATATTTTAAAATGATTTATTAAAATGTGATAGAGATTATGGAAAATATTAGTTAGGTTAATAGCAAATTTGAAAATAGAAATAACATATGATCCAGGAACTCCACTTAGGTAATTTTTAAAAATAATTGAAATCAAGATCTAGAAATTGTATCGCTAATTCCATGTTCATAGCATCTCTTTATAATAGCCAAGTTGAGGAAACAAATATAATATTCATTTACAGAAGAATGAAGAAACAATAATATACATTCTGAAATTGTTGAACATTAGAAAATAAAGAATTCCTACAATAAATCACAGCAACGATTAGCCTGTATGATTTTCACAGTTACTCTTTATTGTCAGTTGGACTGGACTAAGAAACTGCTGTTGAGGCAATAGGATTTTGTTTTCATTACCCTCACCAAGGGATTAACCCATTAGTTAGGAACTTACTGTACTACTGGAAAGTTGGATCCAGTTGTAGGAATTGAGGTATCATTGCATCATTTGGGGGATGATATCTGGTTATTAGCCCTCTGGGACTCTGTCTCTGCTGTCTGCTTCCTAGATGCCAGAATTTGAACAGCTTTCCTTCCAAAACCTAATCTGTTATGATGTTTCTTCCTTCAAGCCAATCAACCATGGACTGAAGGCATTGAAATTGTGAACCAAAATAAAGCTGTCATCATTTAAAGTCCAGAGGCATTTTGTGAAATCCACAGAAATCTAACCAATATCAGCAAATTATATTGAGTAGAGTAAGCCCATAAGAGAAGACCAAAAAGTTACATGGTTGGATTTACATGAACCTATTTAAAAACTGTTCAGATGCACAGAAGGAAAGAAATAAATTGTGATGGTCAAGGTCTAGAGAAGGTAGATAAAAAGTTAGTATTTAATATAAATAAAATTTCAGTAATGCAAGATGAGTAGCTTTAGAAGCTTCATGGACAACATTCTGCTTATAAAAATTAATATTGTATTAACCATTTAAACAATTAAGAATGTAGACTCCATGTAGTATCTTTATGAAGTAAAAATTAATTACTTATTATGCTTAAAGCAATTAATTTCTCTCAAATATTTAGAGTTATTTTGGAATACAGTTACTTTGGAACTAATTTTGGAGAACTTTTCAGAGTTATTTTGTATACAGTATTTGTTATTTGTATACAGTATTTGTTATTTCCTCTTTTGAAAATACAGTCCAAACAGTATACAGTTATTTTGGAACTAATTTTGGAGAACTTTTCATCTTTTATTAGAAATACATTGAATAAAGGCGAAAATCTGAGAAAATATAAGAACACTTATAAGAAATAATGATTATTTATAAAGGATTAACAACATTGTATTTACATATAAAAATATATTTATTCTTTAACAGTTTATTTGCAATGATATATTTTTCTTCCCGAGGCATTTCCTTATTTTGTATTATTTTCATAATATTTTTCTCTTGAACAAATGATGATTACTCCTATTATAGAGTCATATATATTTGTAGATCATTTTCCAACTATTTAACAACAGAAATGAAGAAAATAATTAGAATAACAACTGTAATACTGCACTAATATGCTACTTATTTACACATTTATTTGTATAGTTACATAAAACTTTTGGGGGACTTATTCTCCTTGTGTTGAGTAGCAAAGCTAATAATATTGTCTGCAAGGAAATTAGGAAACTTACCCTAAAAATGTTATTGTGAAATATTTGTGCTCTGTTGCTATTGACTATAAATACAGTGCTATTAAGTAGATTTCTACCAGGCATAAGAATTAGAATTAATTAGATGAATGTCCACAAGTTTTTATTTAATTCATCAATAATTTATTCACGTACACAGATATCCTTCAATATTTTTCTAAAATCTAAAAGGTTTTGATGATTTTTTTTATTTTAAAGAGAAAATAACAAAAATAAAACAACAAAAAACCCACCAAAGCAAAAAAATGCAGAATTTCAAAGAAAGATGATAGGAAATTAAAATTGGTTGTTGCATTACGTACTGTTGTCTTAGGGGAATTGCTAAGGATACCAGATATAGGCATGCAGGATTGATCAAATGATTTAACCTTAACCATTCCCTTCGAAGAAAGATTAGAAACTAGTAGTACAATTGTCTTAGCTATCATTTGTGTATGTATATATACATTTTTTCACTTCATTCTTTCTTTCTTTTCTCCTTTCCCTCATTCTAGTTGTTGTTTACTCTTCAGCACTTCCCTTCTCTTGCACAATATCTATTGTGTCTTTCAGTATTGATGATCTTCTGAATATCTACAGAATCTGTAGCAATTTCAACACTGTCATTCCTTATTGCATGGATTTGAGTCTTTTCTTTCCTTCTCTTGATAAGGCTCTCTGGGGGTTTATCAATTTCATTTATTCTTTCAAAGAACTAACTCTTCCATTCATTAATTCTTTGTATTGATTTCTTCATCTCAGTTGCATTAATTTCTGCTCTGATCTTCATATTTTGATCCCTTCTTTGGGCTTTGAGCTTGACATGCTCTCCTTTTTGTAGAAGCTTTGGGTGCAGCATAAGGTCATTTTTCTGTGCTCCTTTTCCTAAAGTGAATGAAGCACTATAAATTTCCCTCTGAAGGCTATTTTCATTGCATCCCACAGGTTCCTATGAAGTGTATCTGCATTTTCATTTGATTGTAAATATTTTTACTTTCTTCTTTAATTTCATCAGTGGTCCATTGGTTGTTCAGAAGGATGTTATTTAATTTCCATGGTTGTGGAGTTTTTGTGATTTCTTTTGTCAACTATTTCCAATTTCACTCCACTATGATCCAATAATTTACATAAGATAATTTCAATCCTTTGCATTTAATTAAGCATTTTCTATGTGCTACTATGCTCGATTTTAGAGCACATCTCATGTATAGCTGAGAAATTGAATTCTTATATTGTTGGGTAGAACACTCTGTAAAGGTCTACTAAGTCCATTTGTTCACAGGCTTAGTTTAACTCTCTTTTTTCTTTGCTGATTTTATTCTCTAGTTGATCTATCTCTTTGTGACAATGGCGTGTTAAAGTCCCCATTACAGTTGTGTTACAGTTTATTGATTGCTCGTGTCTGTTAAAATTTGTCTTATATAATTGGGTGCTTCTAAATTTGGTGCATGTATATTTGTTTTTTTATTTCTTGTTTTTACAATTTTTGCATAAGAAGCATGCAGTGACCTTCTTTATCTCTTTTGATCATTCTTGGTTTGACATGGACATTGTGTGCAAAAACAATAGCTACTTCTGCTTTTTTTCTTGGTTCGTGTCACACAGAATATTGTTTTTTTTTTTCCTTTCACTTTCAGTCTATGCATTTCCATTTGAGTTAAGTGTGTTTCTTGTATATAGCGTATAGTTTTATTCTGTTTCTTGATGCACTATGCCAGTCTGTTTCTTTTGATCAGTGGTGAATTGAGGCCATTTACATTAATTTTTATTACTGATATGTACTGGCTTATCTTTGTCATGTTATTTTCCCACTGTTGGTTCTCTAGTTTGCCCTCTCTTTAATTGTTTTCCCTGTTTGGTGATTCCTTTCTACTGTTCTTCTTTGAAGTGTGGCGATTTTTCTCTTTATACAATATCTTTCAGTACTCTTTGTCGGGTTCGTTTGGTGGTCATGAATTTCTTCAGCTGTTCTTTGTCATGGAAGTATTTATTTTTCCATTAAATTTGAAAGATAGTTTTGCAGGGTACACTTTCTGGGTTGGAAGTTGTTTTATTTCACGATCTGAAGCACTTCCCTCCAAACTGTCCTGACTTGATGGTTTTTGTGGAGAAATCTACTGTGATTCTAGTGGGTTTTCTTTCATAGGTGATCTGTTTCTTTTATCTAACAGCCTATCATATTCTGTACTTTTGTTGAATTTCTGGAATCTTAGTTAGTATCTGTCTGGTTTTAGATTTATTTTGGTTATGGCTAATGGGAGTTCTATATGCCTCATTAACTGTGTGTCAGACTCTTTTTCCATGTGTGAGAAATTTTCTGCTATTACATCTGCAAATATTCTTTTTATGTCATTTATGCTACTTCCTCTTTTTCATTGACATCTATCAGTCTTCTATTGTTTCTTTGTCTAAAATTAATTTTTTTGTTTGTTTGTTTGTTTTTCTCTGGTACCGGGAACCGAACTCACGACCTTGCACTTGCCAGGCAGGCACTTTGGTGCTGAGCTAAATCCCCAACCCCTCTTTGTCTAATCTTGCAGCTATTGAATTATTTCCTCTTTCCTTGTTATTTTTAAGAGATCTTTTCTTTTGTGTTTGCTAGTTGCAATGCTGTCTTAAAGGTCTTAAACTCTATCTTCTGTTTCATTCGAGTGGTTTTTCCAGCTTTCAATGGACATTTTAATTTCCTGTTATGTCTTTGACTCTGTTTCTTGCATTCTAATTCATTCTTATATTGTTCCTTTAAGATTTCCATCATTTTTCTGTGCTCCTCTATTGTTTTTCTTTGTCTTCTTTCAATGTACTAATTCTTTCATTATTATTCTCATTTCATGTTTACCTGAGAAATTATTTCTAATCTGATTTCTTCCATAGCTTGATGAAGGTTATTTTCATTTATTTTTTTACTTTAGTTGCTATCATTTCAGAAATATCAGGTGTGTGATTTCCAAGTTCTATGCCAATGTCTCCTGGATTTGTAGTAACTGAGGTGTTGTTCTGAGACTGCATTTTGCAGTCTTCTCATTTCTGATGACATTTCTGATGCAAGAGGTGGAATACCAAGCTTTCCCCTTCCAGACAGCTCCCTGAAAGCCCCTGAATTCCCCAGAGGTCAGACTCATTCTCCAGTGGTGGTGGGTAGCAGAATGTGGAGTACGGCTCCACCAAGGAATCTCACCAAAGGTTGCTGGATTTCATGGGGGTCAGACTTCTCCCACAATGGCAGTGGAAGGCCAGGTTTTGGTGATTATACTATTTTATTTTACTTTTGCTTCTTCTAACATTTACTTTACGTATTTTGTTTTAGGTCATTTATACTTGAGGCTTCTTAGTAATATGAAAGTAGTTTGTTCCAACAAGTAACATCTATTTATATTAAAATATTTGTAGTTTAAAAAACTCATGAATTATTCATCATAGAATTCTAAGAAATATCACTGTATATGACATAATTATTTATGCAGTAACATCTCACCAAATATTTATATTCAGTTTTAAAATTATATTCTTATATTTGTTTAAAAAATGTTACGACAAAATGACAAATGCTGGATGAAGTTAAACACTTATATAACTTTAATGTTAATGCTATGTTGGACAGAGAATTTTCCCTTATATCATTCATTAAATACTTAACAAAAATTGTTGTATTACAATAACTGTGGACACACTATTAAAAATGGCAAAATATCACCATGATGTAGTCGTGCATATAGAATGGAAGGATATTTATAAAACAACATATAATGATACCACCAAACCAAAATAAAAAGATAGCAAAGAACACAAAAATTATTTGCTTTAAATTATGTATTCATAGAAGGCATTCGGGCAGATACACAAAAGTAATTGATGATTACATAATTTGTAAAATTTTAAAAAATAAATCAATAACTTTCTCACAGGTAAAGGGAAAGCTAGCAAAAATTCTTGTATTTTTCAGAAAATAGTATTTCAAAAAGTATTTAAAGAATATGGCATTCAGTTAAACCTCAGATAAAAACCTGCAAATAAAAACTGCTCCAAAATCCCAATTTTTAAAATGCTAACATGATAACTCAAGCATACAATCTCATATTTGACGTCATGTGATATCTTGTGCTCAAAACATAGTATAAAGTTGCTTTCAGGCTATGTGCACAAGAGGGGTATTAATCAGAAACAAACTGTGTTTAGGTACAGATTCTTTCCCCAAAATATCCCATTAGGAATATGAAAATGTTTTTTTGTTTTGTTTTGTTTTGTTTTGGTTTGGTTTTTCTCCGGTACCGGGAACTGAACTCACAACCTTGCACTTGCCCAGCAGGCGCTTTGCCACTGAGCTAAATCCCCAGCCCCAGGAATATGAAAATGTTACAAAATTTACAAAGCTCTAAAAAACTTCTAGTCTCAACCATTTCAGATAATGGGTACTTAACCTGCATTGCCAATGCTAATATTAAATTCTACACATCTATTTCTAACGCATAATTCTTGAAAATTAGATTTTCAAAACTTTTATGTACGTCTACTTCCTACAAAGTTTTGATCACAAACTTAAAAACCCTTTTTTGCTGATAGCCCTTTCTGTATCAATTGTTCATGTATTCATTCATGCATTAAATTTGTTAGTCTTTAGGGAATTACAGTCAAACTACTCACTGTCAGCTGGAATTCTCATGTTAGACACTCCTCTTATTAGACTGAAGCAAAAATGTGTGGTGTGTTTGGTTTTTCAAGAAATACTGTTTTAGAATTTTACACATGGATAACAAATACTATTCATATAATCTAAGAATAAATAGTTTTGTTTTAATTCTTCAAAAGTCTTCAACTATTGTTGAATTTTATTTCTACTATTTCCATAATTGCTTCATGAAGTTTCTTTGTAGTATCCAGAAGCAAGCAAAGACAGATCTCAAAGGAGACTTTCTCACATTGGAAAATATTATATTTAAATATGTTTAACTTCAATCTTCAAGGAAGATTTTGTCTTCCCAAATGGATTCACTATTCAATGACATGGACTTCGGAAATAACAATAGGGCACATTCCATATAGATCTGTCATGACATACATCTTTGTTTCATAAATATGCAAATTTTATTTTATTTTTTAAATATACAATTTTAAGATTACCAGATTTACATCTCTAGCTATACTGTAGAGGAATCCAGGGAAAATATCACAAAGTAATTTCTGTCAGTGTGTCTCATATTTTTACTAGGCATGACAACCTAAATTAATTAGATAAATACTAATATATAGTATATTTAATGCATCATTTAATTATTTGCATATGCTGACAGCCAGAAGTTACAATTTGGAAATGATGACTTCTGTCATTTTATTCTACGTGAGTAGATTGATGAAAGTGTATTTCAGGTTTGAAGAATTTTTCTGATTTTGCTGAAACCTTTTAATATATTATATGATAGTATAAACTCATGCTAGATATTAGCTATATAGAGATTAAAAATGTTATAGAAGATAAAAGTAAAGTGTTCACTGCCCTGTAGATTCCACAAAATATGTCTTAAAAGATATGAGATAAGAATAATGACTGTACAAATATTAAGGGTAAAAGAACCATTTGTATCATGACTTACTCTCACTTTACATTCATACAAGAAGCTTTGCTTATTTAGACTGTAGTTTTTATTTCTAAAGAAAAGGGAATTTTTTTTGCCAAAGTTAATTATCTCATTCTGCTACTGGCCAAGTGAGGTTTAGTCTTTCTCTATTCTTTGTACTTCCTACGTACCAGATAATTTGTAAGCAGTTTTAAAATTGAAATGCTTGAATTATATTATATTATATTATATTATATTATATTATATTATATTATGCTATACTATATTATATATGCTCTGGTGTGCTATGCTCAATTAGTCTTTATCACACTATGTAAATATAGGAGAAAGACAGACTAAGTAAATTTTTAAATTGCTGAAATTTCTAAATTTGTGTTGACTGATTTTTGTCCCACATTTGTGTAAAACATTTTTAAGAACTAAAGAGGCTTCTGATAAAGAATATTTCTTGTATGAAGAAATGAATAAAGTTTAGCATTTATATGAAGTGTTTAAATTCTATATTTTTTGTTAGCAAAGTTCTTTCATTTCTTAGAGAACGAAGATGAAACTATCACAAAGAGATGAGTGCATGTATTTAACAGTAATTGCAACATGTGTGAGTAGAATGTTTCTTGATTTGGACCAGAAAGTACACTCTGAATTAGTGCACTCTGAAATCTTTGCAGTTGTGAGGAAGAATTTTTGAGTACCCTTTGGGTTATGCCAACTGAAAGAAGATCTACAAGACCCTCCTTACTAAACAAATAAATTATTATGTGAAGGTGTTGGAAAGTTAATATTGCAGTAATAGGAAGCAGCAGCAATTAATACTTTCTATGATTGTCCTAATTATTTTTATTTTTTCATTATCAGTCTCAGGTTTCAAGGTTACATGTAGTTTTCACACTACAACAGTAGTAATGTTCAGTTGTGAGGGAAAATATATTCAGCTCACACAACAGAGAACATTCACCATCTCGATCTTTACAGAAAAAGTTTGTGATCCCCTGTACTAATTGACACTGCTGGTAAGAATTTGGAAATTCAATGGTCATTGAGTTTATTTTGAAGATAAGATGTTTATAGATTCAAAGTGTGCGTCAGTGTTAGAAATTTTAATACCATGACCCTTACAGGAAATGGACAGCAAGCATGCAGTAATAGGACTTTACCTTTACATGAACTTGTACTCAAAATAGATTTTTACTTCTACTTTAAAACTCAGAATATTCAAGAAAATCGCAATAACTATTTTTAAATATTGACACATGTATTGATATTGCATTCACATATTTCACAAAAGGAAAGTATTTAACTGTTTTCTTCTACATTAATTATTGTCATCTACATCAAAAATAATCTTCAAATCTTTTATGGTTTAAACCTAAAAAAGTCCCCAAAAGTCATATCTGTTTGGATGAGTCAGTAGAGTTAAAAGAGATGAGTCAGTAGGATATGACTTGGAAAGACATAAGTTTGTCCCTGGCTCATTCTATCTCTCTCTTTCCTGGAAACTTCAGGATAAAAAGTTTTCCTACATTGTCTCTTTCTGTCTTGCATTTTTCTACTTTGGAGCCTGCAAAACATGGACTAAACCAGCTGGAAGCTGTGAACCAAATAAACCTCTTCTCCTTTAAGTTATGAGTTGGGCACTTTGTCTCAGCAACAGAAAAATGACTAATACTAAACACAAGTATTTGTACAATATATGTACTTTCCTTATAGGAATAACAATTAATATAGTTAACCTATACATGTGAAAAAGCAGGGCAATACAAAACTGTTTTAGTGGATTTTGATTTTAAGGTAATACATGTAGATATTAACACAGAGAAAATAAAATGTACTCTTCTGTGAAAAAATAAAATAGCCTAATTAGAGAATAACAATTGTTAATATGTTGTGTACCATAACTTTTAAAGAATGGCCAAAATATTGTTCAAGAATACAAGTAATAGAAAAGGAAGACTTTTACTTACAAAAGTGAATCAAGGAGCTGGGAATTTAGCTCAGCGGCACAGCGCCTGCCTGCCAAGCGCAAAGTCGTGAGTTTGAGTCCTGGTACCAGAAAAACAAGCAAACAAACAAAACAAACTAACAAAAAAAGTGAATCAAACAGATAACAGCGCAAAATTTTATTTTCAATGAAGTAAAAGAAACTAGTAATATGAATGGACAAATTAGTATATATATTGAAATGTTTTTAAAATTATAGATTAAGGAAATTTTTTGATCTGCTCCCTACTTTTCTCTTTCTCAATCTTCTATCCGCTCTTTGTTAGCAAAGCTATCGATTTTGAGTCTCTCACATCAGAGGAATCGTGTAATATACAAATTTCTTTAACTGATCATTTCACTTAACGTTACATTCTCAAATTGCATCTATTGCCTGTGATGCCTAAATTTACCTTTCTTTTTGGCAGAGAAGTACCCTGTTATGTATAAGTACCACTTTTTTATCCATTCATCTGTTAACGGACATATGCACCCTTTCAAGATTTAGCTTTTACAGAAAACATTCCTAAAATTCATTTGGAATCAGCAGAGACCTGGAATAGCAAAGGCAATCTTGGGCAGCAAACGCAAGGCAGGAGGCATCCCAATCCATGACTTGAAATTATACTACAAAGGTTTGTGATGAAATCAGCATGGTATTGGTAGATGCAAACAAATAAAAACAGAGCTCAGGATCAGTGGAAGGGAATAGAAGATGCAGACACAAATACAATCACATTCAGCCACCTTACTTTTGACAAAGCTACCAAACATGTTCAATGCAAAAAGTTTGCCTCTTTAAAAAATGGTACTGAAAAAAATTGGTTTTCCACATGCTGAAGACTAAAACTATGGATAGGTAATAAATGTTTCTTTCATTAGGGGTAAGTCTCTATTTCTGAAGATATAAAGTCATACATTTCACTACTGTGCAATTTATTTATATTTTACTTATACCTGCTTATTGAAATAACCATGATTTTTTATTTTGCAATAAACAAATTATGAAGTACCATATGTTAACATAAATGTGTTTATATAAGTTAGGAAACACATACTCATATAAAAACAGACATTTATTTAACATAAATTATGGGATATTACACATGCATGTTATCCTTACAAATATAAAAATATATCCTCCTAAAGCCCATTTTATTTATTTTTTTCTAATGCCTATTTTAAATAATGAGTATATGTGTGAGCTTTACATTCTCAGGCTTTTCTTTAGTAACCCTAACATAAGCTCTATTATTTAAAAGTAAATGAAATAATTAAATGTAAGTTTATTAATATGTGTGTCCACCATTCCATGCAGATCACTATATTTGTTTACTTCCATTTAACTCTAATATAATATTCTAATATAATAACTAATAAAATATATTCCTATCATAAAGCAGTTGTTATAGGTATATGACATATGTTACTAGGAATAAAAATAAAAACAACCTTTCTTATGGTGGAGTCTAGATTAGATGTATAAACTGACCATTAATAAACAGTTTTGCCCTTATGTTATTTATGCTTTACCCTCATGTATTACTGAAGCAACTGAATAAAATAGTTTCTAAAGTCCAGTACCTTTCTTTAAAATGTCAGATATTCTTAATACAATACATTTGAAATCAAAAACATATTTGAGTATGTATTAAAATTGTTTGTTCCTGCAATATCTCGTTATTTGTGCTAAAAGAAAATCATGTACAGTTTTGAATTGTGGTAGACTAGAAAGGAAAGAAAACTCAATTGCAAATGTAGCTTTTTATACTGTTGCAGAATTAAATACCACAATTTTTTGTTACCAGATATATATAGTATTCAAGATTTACAATGAAGTACAAGGCAAAGTGTTTCTAGCTTTTATATATATATATATAAAATAGATATATATATACTAGTAGTGAAATTACTTCCAGTGAAATTACTAGTATATATACATACTAGTAGTAATTTCTGATAGGAGTCAGTATGAGCAGAATAGGATAAAACCAACTGACAGTCAATTCCTGACATCAACCAAGGTAATTTTTAATATTTAACAACCCTATTTGATTCTTTGGAATATCATATTATGTTTATTTATTTACTTATTTTTATCAAAAGATAGTACTTTTTAAGTCTTTTTGGAATAGAGACTTCAGCCCATCTGTGTTTCCTAATTGACCTTACCCAAAGGTAAAAAGTCCTCCTGAATTTTGTACCTTCATGCCTGGAGGCAGTTCTATACTTGCAGCAAGTTTCCCTGTGATATTAGGACCCTGCTCTCTCACTGACACTGAAAGACAGTGTCATTACCTTCCTTGAAAATTATATTTCAATGAGATGGGCCCCAGGTCCTTGAAAAGACTTTTTTTCTGTTGTAAAGCTCTCAAGAAACTATCACAGAAAATCTCATGCTGTGTTTCTGGAGACAAGATTTAAAAGTTAAAAAAAAAATCTGAAGTCTAAGGAAAAAAGATTGAAGGCTTTCAAGTCAGTAAATCTGTCTGCTGTTTAATCCAGAACACGATAAGTTTAATGCACTTTCCAACAGTATCCTTGGTTTTTCTTATGTGGTTGTATATACTCGGAACAATGTCTTGGGCTGAGTATAGCTCCATGTTAAGTCTTCAACAACAAGAAAAATAAAAGAAGAAAGAATGAAACATTTTTTCAGCTTAATTCTATCTAAATATTTTCCTATTTTTAAATTTCCTAAATTTAGCGGGTTAAAATGGCAGTTTAATAATATATTTCTTAATAGAATGTCCTCTAATTTAGAACACTAAAATAATTTTGAATGCCCAAGTTACATGAGGACACATTCACTTATGTTTCTTCCAGTGAAATTACCAGCCCTTGGTGCCACTGTTGCTACTAAGTGATTGCTTGTCACAGCAAAAAATAACAGATCCTAGGTTATTAGCTCTGAAACACTGATTAAAGAGGCATAGTTCTTCAACCGTCTTTTAGAAGTGTTAGAACCTTCCTTTAGAGAAGTTAAGTAAAACTAATTATCTTCCAAAATGTCATCAGGAAAAACTAAGTTCAAAAACACTGATCTGTTCTGCCTAAAGTATAAGAATATATTATTGGACTTTGAGAAAATTATCTTCTTTAACAAAGTTTTATGTGACATTGATAGGGATATTTATATTGCATTTTCTCAAACCAAACATTATTCATAACCATGCTTTTCTGTGCAATTTTGAGGATATATTTGTAAATTTTGGAAGTTATGTTTTAAGCCAATTTTTTCTAAAAATATAGAATGTAATAAAGTCAAAGTAATACAATCTAACATAATACATGCTAAAATTAATTTAATGCATATTACAATCCTTAAATGATACTTAGTTGATACATGAATAATCAGATAATTTCATAAATAAACTTAATTAAAAATTATTCACAATCATTCTTACCACTACCTCCTGTGAGCATTGTGTTTATACTCTCTAGGATTCACCTCGATATCAACCTAGCATGTGCAGATTCTATCAAATTACATTGATAAATTGTGAACATGTCAGTAAGAAAGAATTGGTATCTTATTTATGACCTAAATAAAATAGATAAATAGATGCTAAAGAGTATGGATGAAGAAAGAATGAAGCATTTTCTCAGCTTAATTCTATCTAAATATTTTAGATAGAATTGGATATGGATATATTTAAAATAAATAATTTCTTTAAGCCTCCTGTAGAATATATACATATATATCATATACATTATATGATTTATATTATATATATTTCATTTACTTTTTAGTATTCAGATACCTATTACATAAAAATTAGTACATGAAACTAGCATTTGATGATTTTTTTTGGAAAAGTACATATATTGTCATGTTTTGCAAGCTTCTGGAGAGAGGAAAATCAAATTTCTCTGGTACCGGGAACCGAACTCACGACTTTGCGCTTGCCAGGCAGGCGCTTTTAGCCGCTGAGCTAAATCCCCAGCCCCAGGAAAATCAAATTTGAAAGTAGATTTTATTGCAGTTAATATATGTGTATTTACCTTTTATTCAACATATTCATCCAAGACAAGTGAAAAAATATACTCATCAAAGACTTACACTAGCATTTTAATAAAACTTCACCTATATAGACAAAATATGGAAACATTCTGATATAAAACAATCAGTTAATTAATTGTTGTCCAATTAGGAACTGAAGCCCCAAATAACAAACAATAACAATGAACTACTACAGAAAGGACAGCTAGGGTCCATCTCCAAACAATTATACTAAGAGAAAGAATAAAGACAAATGTAATTCCATCTGTCCTGTTATGCACGCCATCTCTGTTATACGAATTCCTAAGAATAAGCAAAACTAAGAAGTAGGCAAGTGGTTGCTAAGTTTAGAGCACATGGGAAAGATATGAAGTACAATGTAATGAAAAAGAACAGTTTGTATGACGGAAAATTTTATATTTTTGATTTTGTGTTAGAAAAGATATATCTTCTAAATACAACTTCACTGCCTAGGGAAATATCCTTTCACTCACAAGAAGTCTAAATTATCATGGAAATTTGGATAATGTTTCCTGGACCAAGTCACTGTTAATGTCATAATAATACTTTGTTATGCATAGTTTTGAAGGCTGTATGGCTTTACATTTTTTATAAATTAATGGACCTTATACTATGAGCTGTCCTTAAATAAATATCAGATGTCATATGTTTGAAAAAAGTTTCTCTACATTACCTAAACAATGTATTTTTATAAAAATGTTTTCTATGTCCTAAATTCCTTATCAGTCAATTAATTCTCAGCTACTTCAGCTTTAGCTCCTGGTTATACCCATTACCTGTAGTTTAGATCCCTTTGTTACACATCTCTCCCACTCACTGGATAACAAGCACATACATGTCCTCAAAGTAGGTTTTGTAATGACTTAGTCATTCAAGTTTTATTTATTTTGAAATATCATGTGTGACCCATTATCTTTCCTAAAGGAGAGATAGTAGTAACTTCAAAAGGATATACCGTTTCCCTATCCAGTAGTAGTATGCAAAATGGACTAGCATATTCCACTGAATATCAGGAGCATAGTTTCCAAGGTAGGCACAAATGATACTTATGTATCGTAAGCTAGTCTGAATGTATCTCTGATCCTGTGGTACCTTCTATAATTTGTTTAAGGCAAACAAAATACAGGCAGTTTGTTATAATAAATCATTGTTATCTAATATATAAGTTGCATAATTTTATAATATACTCATATAATTATGTAAAAATTAATCAATGATATTTTGTTCAAAAATATTATGAAAGCTGAACGATACTCTCAGCATTCAGGAGGCCGGTTAAGGAGGATCACGGTATGTTTAAGACTAACCTCGGATACATAGTGAGTTTAAGGCCGGACTGAAATGCATAGTTAATTCTTGTCTCCAAAAAAGGAAAAAAAAGGAAGAAAAATATTGTTGATGTACATTGTATTAAATTATTACATAATGATTTTTGTTGAATTATTCCATAACAAGGGTATGAGACTACATGGAAATTTAACCTGACTTAGTTTAGCCAGCACCAATATCTAGAAAGACAAATCCATCTCTGATCTTCTAACTCACCCAAGCAGTTGCACGAGGAATAAACATAAGTGGAAACAAAGTACCAGCCCACACATCATGACATGCTGCAGTGAGATTAAATCTTCTGATATTGTGATAATAAATAAATCCACGGTTCTTATAATATTTCAAGGGATGTTCTGTGTGCATGCCTGAGGCTCCTCAGGCTACTATTACAAAATATTAAAGCCTGAATATCTTCTAGAAAAATTAGATGTATTTCTCACAATTGTAGAGTCTTTAATGTCCAATATTAGGCATCAGCATACTTGATGCTGAATGGAAATCATAAGCTTCTCACTATAACCTCCATGGCAGAGGGGATATGGATCTATCCCAGGTATCCCTTACAAGGGAAATAATTCCATTAATGATGGTTTTTCTCTCTGGATCTCACCATTTCTCAAAAGCACAGACTCCTAATAGCTCCACATTGGGATTAGGATTTCACACTGGGGAGAAAGAGCAAACATTCCGTCTACAGCAGCATGATACATACGTTGACTCATTTATTCCTCAGAGTACCCCAGACAGGTGTATTCTGACCCTATACTACACATGAAAAAAGATGCTTTGAAGTTTCAACTTTTCCAATAAACAATATTCTCACAAAAGTATGGTGGAAAGTATGATTCAAATCCAGTAAGTCTCTTTTCAGAGTCCATGTTTAAAACCTACCATATTATTTATATTAGAAGGGAAAATTGCTTTATTTTTTTTAAAATTCTCATTTGAAATTTATACTGATTACAATCAATATCACTGACAAAAATCAAGGTAGAATTGTTAATGAATATTCAAAAACATGTTACTAGTCCTTCAGTCTTGCCAAATTGAAACTAGTTTTTAAAATGTGAATATTTGGGGGCTGGGGATTTAGCTCAGCGGCAAAAGCGCCTGCCTGGCAAGCGCAAGGTCGTGAGTTCGGTTCCCGGTACCAGAGAAAAACCAAAAAAAATTAAAAAATAAAAAAATAAAAAAATAAAATGTGAATATATAGCATTACAGATAGATGTTGTAATGCATTAAAATATAGTTTGGGTTATATAACAAAAATATACAAATGTGCTTACCAAAATTCAATGATATTCAATTCCCACACCCATTAATCCAGGGATCCCTCAACTAAGACGTTAGGTTTTTGTGTATGTTACATATTCCTCTATATTTAGCCCATTATTAGTACCAAAATATAATCCTGATAACCAGAAATTGAGGGCTTATAAATAAGGAAAACATTTGCTAAACAATATATATAACAGAGTGCTTCCCTTGCCTTTAGAGAAACACAAGTGTATCAATTGGTGCTTACTAGAGAACCATATTAAATATGTTATAAAAATGCAGGGTAATTTATAAGATTGGCTTACAGTGGCTGCCCAGAATCAGGTATGGAACAGTGTAAGAAGGTTTTCTGTTTACTGGAGATCTCAAGGGCTAGTGCTCACTGTAATATCCTGTTGAAGTCTGTATCAGAAGGCTGAAGGGTCTTCCATGAAAGGCTGAAGGGTCTGTGCTGAAGCCTGAAATGTCTGCACTGGAAAGCTGGAATCCAGAAAACATCACCCAAGAAGAAGGTGAATATTGGAGCTCCTCTAAAAATAATGAAAAATAAAAATTAAAAAAAAAAGAATTGTGCCTCCCTTCTTCATTCCCTTCTATACCATTCAAACAACAAACTGCCCTTGAGTTGATCTTCTGTCTTCAATAACTCCCTTCAGTCACACTCAGAACTATGCTGTTACATGGCAAGCGCAAGGTCGTGAGTTCGGTTCCCGGTACCAGGGGGAAAAAAAAAAAAAAAAAAAGAACTATGCTGTTACAATTTAGTTGGACATTTGTTACTCGAGTTGATACAGTCAGTTAACTACCGCAATCCAACCCTTGTCAGTTTAACAAACAGACACGTTTTATATACCAGTCTGTAGTGACAAAGACAAGCTGATAATTGTGTCTAATATATTATAATGGCCCTGCATACAAACAGAAACTAATTCATTACCTCCCTAGGATAAAAAACATATTCTTTGGGTAATGCCTTCTCTTAACATTCCATACCTTGAATATCATAACATAGCTTCACAATACTTAAGAACCAATGTTAGGACTATCAACATTATATTTTGTAGGAAACATACTAAGAGAAAACCACTACAAATACAATCCTCATTTCTGCAGCTGATTACATGGCCATTGTTAGTGTTTAGAACTACCTCCTTCTACTAGCTATTCTGTATTATCTGGGCCTTCAGCAAGCACCTTAACACGTCTTGCTTCTTTCCGTGGTGAGTCGATCCATACCTTCATTCATGAAGATTCCCGACTATTTGTTATTCTGCCTGGATGGGTTGCTGTAGTTTCCCAATGACTTTAATAGTAGGACATAATAGTACAAGGAGGCATCCTAAGGGATTTTGCTGTACTCCAATTATAACCTTCCCTTCTTCCATTGTGGAATAAATGTTTGATTTCCCCTTGATATTCTGGGTCAATCATTCTTGGGAACACCATAACTCCATTTTTAGTTTGTTTACTCCTAGGGATGAGGAGACCAAAATGACCAGGAGTAAGTCTTGGCTTCAGTTTAATTGTAACATTTTGTATTTCCTAGTACAAGTCTTTTCCCTCAGGGACTAAGTCTTCTAAGTCAGCATAGCTTATGTTTGTAGGAACAGGATAAAAAATTTTACTAGTGAGTTACTAGGACCAATGGTGAGTGGTAGAATTTCCATTTCCACCTCTTTATTCCTGGACTTGTGAACCCTGGCTAGGGGAGACAGAATACCATGTAGGAGACACTTTTCCAAACCATATGCAACCTTTTGAAGAACTATACTCCAGCTCTGCAAGCTATTGCCACCTAATTGGCACTGCAAGTGTGCCTTCAAAATGCCATCCCATCTTTTTATCAATCCAGCGGCTTCTGCATGGTGAGGAACATGGTAAGATGAGTGAATTCCATAATTATAACCTAATTGTTTCCTGTCTTTGGCTGTGTAACATGTTACTCAGTCAGAGGTCCTGCTGTGTGGAATTCCATGATGGTGGCTAAGGCATTCTGTGAGTCCATGGATGGTAGTTTTGGCAGAAACATTATACACAGGGACAGTAAATCCATGTGCATAATCTAGGCCAGTAAAAGTAAAGGATGGTCTCATCTATCACAGTAACAGCTCCATATAACCAACCTGCTAATTGGCAGGTTGGTCAGTCCAGTGCCATATTAGAGACTTAGTGTTCATCTCTGCTCCCGGCATATTGGGCATTAAGAGTGCCTATAGCCAGATCAACCTTGGTGAGTAAGAGTCCATGCTGCTAAGCCCATAAAAACCTCCATCCCTGCTTCCATGGCTATTCTGTTCATGAGCTCTTTGGGCAATGACAGGGTTTTGGAAGAAAGAGGTTGATCTCTGTTGTAGTTTGCAAGGGGAACAATGTAATACAGGACACATATTTTGCACATATTTTATAAGATTATTTATAATAGTCACCCAAAATCATGTACAAAAGAGAGTGCAGAAAATATGTCCACTCACTAAAGACTAAAGAATCCAGTGGAGGGCCCACATCCCATGATAATGTCCTGTATGAATCCAGCTGAGGACCTAGAGCTCAAAACAATGCTTCCCACAAGTCCAACTGAAGACCTAGAGCCCATGACATTGTCTTACGCAGGATTTGCCCTGGGAAAGTCCAAAGGTCAGTGGTGAAAGCTAGAAAGTCTTTACTAATGGGATGAAGAATTTGTGATACTAGACTGAGGTATCTGCAGTGGAGCCAAGAAATGAACCTCAAAGTAAGAACCAGAGCTCCCCTGAAAAGTACCACAGCTTCACCGATGCTGAGGAAAGCCGAGCTTGCATCAGGAAAGCGAATGTGACAAACTACTCCAGGAAACTGAGCAGTGCACCATCCTCCCCTCTGGAGCCAGGAAGCGATGCTCAAAATGAGGCCCAGACCTCCCCCAATATGTACCGAAGCCATTCTCAGTGACAACAAGGTCGAGAGCTTCTCAGAAAGGAGAACAGCTGAGTTCAACAGGAAATACAACATGACAAGCTCTTCCAAGAAAATCAGCAGTTTCTTACAGCTTCTAAAAGCACCTAACAGTTTTCTCCAGCTCCCAACAGCCTCTAAATATTTTTCTCTCCAGTTCTGCCTCTTATTCTGTTGGCAACAATCCTCAGGTGGGCCTCCCACAGAGAGCACCATACTAGCTGAGTTCATCTGAGTGTTACTAGTTGTCAGTTCACCATAACCACTAACTATAGAACAGGTCATTCTATCCACATCATTGTCTTTGTTTGTTTGTTTTGTTTTGTTTTATTCTGGTGCCGGGAATTGAACTCAAGACCTCACACTTGCCAGGCAGGCTCTGTGCCACTGAACTAAATCCCCAGCCCTATCCACATCATTGTTAAAGTACTTTTCTGCTAAAGTTATTTTTAATCAGCTTTTACAAGGGATGCAAATATTTCTACATTCTTTGCGCATCTATCCACATACATTCTCCAGAGCTGTCTTTATTACCAATTTTCCAGTCATTTTACTTGTAAGTTCTTAACCTTCTACCCAGATGTTTGGCTACAGCCCACGAATCACTATACAGTTGCACAGCTGACCTTTTTTCCTGACCATAGAGAGAATCCCCTCAAATTTTTGGCCAAATCAAATCTTTTCTTTAAATTGTGGGTGTTGGGTATTGTACACAGTAATAAAAAAATTTAAAAGAATAGATTTTTGTCTGATTTTGATCAGTTTACAGAACTGATCAATGTCTATGGATCACTACATTTCTGTTGCTATCAATCTGTAATTCCCTATAATGTGAAGGTGATTGATCATTCTCTTAATAATAATATCTAATGTTGAAATTTTCCTCCCTTCTGGGCAAATGTGTTAAACTGACACAATCTTTGTATGGTTTTTGACAAACAAATGTTTTAAATTTGATGTTTTTCTCAATTTTTTTTCTTTCACTTTAAATATATATATATATATATACACACACACATGCATGTGCATATGCATATATATACATGCATGTGCATATATATACATCCTATGTGAAAAACCACATCACTTTTCATTTTACTAGTAGCTAAGTAGAAGTTCACAATGCAAATTTTCAGCCATTATTTTAGCAATTATTTTAGTCTTTTTTGCACTGTAATCAATTTTTAATGTGATCTGGAAATTTAAGTCACAAAAATTATATTGGAAGAGATTTTGTCTTTTGTATCTACTACATATTGTATGTTACTCAGGTTTGCTGTGCAGTAATATCTAAACTGAAATGAAAATACTAGAAGTTAAAAGATGTGAATTATTTCTGGTTAAAAGAGCTTAAAATTTGATCAAGAACTGAACTGCCATTACATTATTTTTAACCAAGCTTGAGAAAGCAATCATATGTTTCACTATTATCAGTTGTCACATGCATTGTTCAATAAAATCTGAGTCTTAAAAATAGTTTTGCTTAAGTAAAAACAAATCCTCCTGATGTGCCTTGAGCATTTCGAGGTTTAATGATGCCTAGCACAACAGTATAATTAACAGTACCCATGATATGTAACAATGCTAAGTGTTCTAGTGCCATAAACAGAGGCTTATGCCAGATTGCTTGTTAAGGTACACACAATATCAAAGTGCACCCAAAGAAAACGTCCCCTAGTAACACTGTAACGAGGTAAAGACATCTGTAACACAATTCTAGACTTTAGTTGAAAAGACTTAAGGTCTTAGTATTGGTATAAATGAAATTATCATATGCCCATAGACAGTGCTTGGAAACTGATCAACTGCTTTTCATGCCAGGACACTAACAGAAGAAGCATGTTTGCCTTCATACAAGTCCAAAGTTAATGATAGATCCTGATGCAATGAAGAGTATCATAACCTCAAAGTAGGATAATAAAATAAGGGACATATTGATAAACTTTAAAACATTTACGGAATAAATGGAAAATTGTAAAAATGAGAATGTGTTGAGGAACATATCTACTGTTGACTAAACGTAGAGAGCCTTAAATGTGTGATTTAATATTGACATTTCACTGATAAGTATCACAACTTTTGTAATTGGGATCCATTTCTTAGATTGTGCAACAAATTTCTAATAGAATTCAAAGGCCATTTATAGTTCAAATTTTTGTCAAAAAGTAGTGTTATATATCATTGTGATTTTCATTCCATTCCATTCCCCACACTAAACATACTCATTGAAACTGATTGTATTTGTTACATTAGAAATATTCATTAAAAAACAGTTATTTTTCAAAAATATACCTACATAATTCTTTTCAGCAACTATAAACTTAAATACTAATAAGCCAGAAATACATCAGCAGGATTTTTTTACTTCCAAAGTTAATATTCATGGTCTGAGAATACTTCATTTGATTTTTCTATAATTATTTTTAAATATTTAAATATAATTTGAAATTATGATTTTAAAAATAGAATAATTAATAATATTATAATCTTGAGATTCTAGAAAATTAAGAGCAAATAAATTCCAAAGTAAGCAACAGGAAATGATAACAAAATTAGAGCACAGAACAATGGAATTGAATGTAGGAAATGGATAGAGAAAATCAACAAAAAGACTGAAAATAGACCCAAGCCTATCACCATGCACCAAACTCAAGTCAAAATGGTTCACAGATCTCAATATTAAAACAGAAACACTACATCAATTGGAAGAGAAAGTAGGTAAAAACTTTGAAGACGTAGGGGTAGGTAGAGAGTTCATGAACAAAAACCAAATTGCACATGAAACACTTGAAAGAATCAACATCTGGGATCTCATCCTACTGAAAAGTTTCTGCACATCTAAAGAAATAACAAGCAGAGTAAAAAGAAAACCCGGAAACTGGGAAAAAATTTTAGCTAACTGTCCCTCAGACAAAGGGCTTCTATCTAGAACATATACAGAATTAAAAAATATCAGCCCCTCCAAATTCAAAGACCCAATCCAAAAATGGGCAGCGGAGATGAATGCACACTTCTCAGA
>NW_004955428.1:10689963-10691714 GCF_000276665.1 Chinchilla lanigera
CCCCCTGCTGGGTATTTTCCCAGAAGATCTAAAAACATCATATCACAGCAATATATGTGCACCTATGTTCATAGCAACACAATTTGCAATTGCTAAATTGTGGAAGCAACCCAAATGCCCATCCACCGAGGACTGGATAAGAAAATTGTGGTACTTTTATAGAATGGAATATTACACAGCTATAGAGAAAGATAAACTTGAGGCTTTTATAGGTAAATGGTCACAACTAGAGACCATACTCATAAGTGAAATAAATCAGACATACATGTGCAAGCACCACATTGTTCCACTAGTGTAAAACCAGAAAGAGTTAATTTAAACTAGTAGGTATGACAGACATTGTGAAATGATAAGAAAACTCTCAAGGGTAAAGGGCAGTTGGGATGTGGGAAAAGAGAAGGGAAAGAAGGACAAATTTTGTGTGTATGTATGTACAGGATAGTTAGCATAGTCGTTCTACTGTCTTCTATTTCTTTGTTGAAAGAAACTGTCAAGGAGTATGTAATACAAGAAGCATTGCTAATTTCCTCCCACTTTGTTTGTAACTCTGTATTGTCTGTACTGTTCTTTTGTTATTTTGTAAAAGGTTGTCAGTCTGTCAATGTTTTCCTCCTTTTATTTTTAAAATAAAAAAAATTGAAAAAAATAAAAGAACACCTCGTTCACTGAAAAGAGCAACAACATTGATAAACCTATAGTCATGCAAAATAAGAAAAAATGAGACTTATTAATATGAGAAATGAAAAGACTGTCACTATTGCTATCATGCATACTGAAAGAAAAATAAATGTACATTATGAACTGTGGGCACAGATTGATACTTTTGATACATTGGAATAACTTATACTGTTTTAAACTCACAGAAGGAGAAATAAAAATTATGAATAAGCCTATATCTCTTAATGATGCTGCATCAATGATTAATAACCTGCCACAGAAGGAAACTAGGCCTAAAAAGGTTTGCTGGTGAATTCTACCATTTGAGGAAGTGGATAAAGAGGATAAAAGTTTTATAAAAAGGGGAAACTATAGACCAATGTCCTTACAAACATAAATGCAAAACTCTTCAGCAAAACGTTAACAAATTTAACACAACAATTTACAGAAGAAATAAAATCATAAATAAGTTGGATTTATTGTAGGTATTCTAGGTATGTAAGGTTCTTTGAATATCTGAAAATATAAATAATTCAAGGCCATGCAATCTGTTCTATATTCCCAGTTATGTAAACATTTATACATATTTACATATAATTACACTTGTATCAGTGTTGATTGAGTTAGAGGAATATAAATTTAAAATATCCAATGGTAATTCTTATTTAAATGTGTTCATTTCTTAAAAAAAATATCTTTCAAGTAATTTTATTCCTTGTTAATAAATCACATAGTTGAATATACCAAACGGCACAGAATTGTGATTCCAAAAATAATATAGAAAAGAAAGCATACCCTTGTAAAGATGGAATTACAGATCAGGAAAAGATATACAAAGCTTAAATCTTTTTTATGGACCAAATTTGCATGCTTATATCTGGTATTCTGAACAACTAATTTCAGAACAACAACATGCAATATAACAACCATTGGTGAATTCTTACTATCTTGTTTGGTGAAGTTCTGTATTGTTTCTCATGTTTTTTATTCTCTTTATTCTCTTCAATGATTTGATTAATCTTGCACTTTTACATCTGGTAATCTGAGCAACGTCTTTGAAGATAACACTATGTAATATAACAATCACTGTTAAT
>NW_004955428.1:10691905-10706843 GCF_000276665.1 Chinchilla lanigera
CTTGCCAGGCAGGCGCTTTTGCCACTGAGCTAAATCCCCAGCCCCTAAGCATTTTTATACATTCAAAAAAAAAAAAAACCATGGTACTTAAAGAGGCCTTCAAAAATTGATATAATTGATGATTCTGTCCTCAGACATCCGCTTGTCTCAGGGGGATACAGATCTCTTCCATCTGTTTCCATAAGACGCTAATGCCACAAAGAACCACGAATCTTCAAATATGATGCAATTTCTGCACATGGTCTTTTCTATGTTTAGTAATCAGCATTAAAATGAGTATGAAAGAAGAAGGGCTCAGAAGAAACACAGAAAAAATTATGGCTGTGACAACTGGCAGTGCTTTCAGGACACCTAAGTTGAACAAGTGCAAACCCAAGCAAAGCTCAGTCAAGGACTGCTTAAGACTGGACACTGGGCACATTACTCTACCCAGACCTCACCAAGGCCTTGATTCATGTGTCAGGGGCTAATATGCTGACCCACAGCACTGGAAGATTGCCTGTGCTGAACCTAGAGAAGGGCTAGGCCAGCCCAAACCCTTAACTCCTGCTCCAATAAAATGGGTTGAAGGGGTCTTGGGCAATCTGCAATGCTCTCGAGCAGGAATAATTCCATCTCCCATGAGGAATGACCATGAATGTCATGGGTAAAAAAATTCAGTTAATATGTTTTACCTTTCTTCTCTAGAAAATCATCCTATAGACCTACAGGCATTATCAGGGTGAAGAGCCCTAATTAGAGTTTTAATCCTGATTTCACATGTCAGTTGAAAGGTAAAATATTCATCCATGAGCTTTTAATTGTCTCACATGTCCTGCTCCTTAATAGGAAGAGATTTACCAGGAAATTGGAGGCAGTAGATCTTTCCAGGCAGGAGATTCTTTGGAAAATCAAAAAAGTGAGGCAAGAATGGCAGCCTTACAGCCCCTAAACACTCTTGGTTTATTTCCAGTTCCTGAGGAACTGGTAAACTTATCCTTTCTCAAGGAGTGACAATCTATAAAAACCCTATGTGAGAAATGGTCATTGGAATTTTCAGAAAAGAAAGCCATACTTGTGAACGTCTAGAAGACTGGAGGTTCTCCTTCATGAACCAAGATTCTGGTATTGCAGTGGGTGGACATAAATGGAATCACTAATGCCATCTATTTCACCACAGCTGAAATGGGCACCTATTAGGGCATGCTGAACTGATTGGGTAAGTGGGCTTGAGGAGTCACACAGCCCTAGCACGTGTGAGAAGAACTTTTCACAAAGCCCTCCATTTGATACCAACAAGAAAATACTATTTTCTATTCTTCCCATGGCAATTCAAGGAGTGTTTTGATAGGGTGGCCTAGACCTTACAAGAGTGTAAGAAGTGGGAGAAAGAAAAGACAGTGATCATGATGCTGGAAGCCACTGTTGTGTCTTTCAGTGGCTTAGCCTAAACATTGTAGGACGTATTTCTTTTCTTACTATTAATTGACCCACATTTGGTCTGAAGGGCATATCTTTTCTTAAATTTAGTAATGTAAGACCTTAGCTACTTTTCGTGCTTGTTTTATCAAATTCTTTGTCCAGGAAAGGAAAATCATAATCTCGTGTCATTTGTAGGAAAATGGATTCACCTTGAGACTGTAATGTTAGGAGAGACTGTGATGTTAAATATCCTTGGGGGCACACATTCACAATGGCTGGTTTTATGTACTTCCATAAGAGATGAATGGAGGCTGCGTTTATTGGTACCACCCTTTTGAGGTTTCCCATTATTCCATTAGGGTGGGCCATTCTCTCCCACCTACTAAAACTAAACTAAGACTAAAAAACTAACAAGTCTAAGACTACAACCACTAATATTAATATTAAGACTACCAAGGCTAAAACCATTCCAGGACAAGATCCATCTTAGCATAGAATCACATCTACCCTCTCATACATCTGATAATCCCCTCACCATTTTCCGCAATCAAAAAATACCTAGGAGTTTTGCATTACAATCACTAGCTGCCTCATGACCTTTTGTGCACTGTGAACAGCAGACCATCCCAGATCTGGGCCACACTGTCATTTTGTCTCTTGTTCTTTTTCTCTCCCAATGTGTTATAATGCCTCACAGGAGATTAGAGGCTTGCTTCAGGTCCCTGACAAAACATCATTTGATTTTTGCTATATCCAAAAACTGTGTATAGAATGAGTAAAAAATAACAAGTGATTGTAATGCAAAACTCCAGTATGCCTAAGAAGTACCAATATGAATTTATATTTTCCCTAGTAATCTTAATATATAATTACAAAGATAACTAAATATATGAAAAAAAATAATATAGTAAAATATTTTATCTACTCTTTATTATCATCTCAATTATCTCAAGTCGTTGTTAAAAGAATTTAACTTTGAGGGGCTGCACAAATATGTGCTGTAATTTTCCCCTATCACAGATTTTATAGACCACTATTTGGAAGGTATTTTTGATTATTGATTGTTTACTTATAATGAACTTCTTATAAAAGTACTCGTTCAATACTGTGGTTTACTACAAAGCTAATAAAGTGTAAGTTTAAAGACTTCTCAGTTGCATTGACTACATTCAAGACTGAATCTGTTTTGTCTTTAAAACATTGTATTCACATTTCTTTAATGGCCTCTTCATATACATTTTACTCCCCAATAAAAAAAGTGTCTAGTCTTTAACCAAAGGTGCTACATATACATACATAGTAAACTCAAACTCTTTATATTTATACCAGTGATTTTTTGCATCTCATTTCTGTCAGTTTAATGGAAAATAGGTTTAAAAATAAAGGAAAGTGGGATAACCTTAACTCTGAGCAGATCCCTGATGAAATCATGACTTAGTTTAACGCAGAATGCTTGCTGAGCAAGTCTGCAGAGAGTTCTACAAATACTGGATTATTTATTTATTTATTCATAAGCTTTAATTTTTATATCCATAATCTAGAAGAGCCTCAATTTGACAAGAAGTGGCTGGCTTTATCGATAATATGAATTCTCAAATGAACATACCCTCAGATAATGTAACTTAGAGGATAGGGGATTAAAATCATTTCAGAGAAAGAAGCAATTTCACATTTAATTTACCTTGTTTTTTTTTTTGAGATAGGGTCTCGTTATGCAGTTCAGGCTGGCCTTGTCCTCACTTAGTAGCCCAGGCTGGCCTCAAACTCACAGCAATCCTCCTGCCTCAGCCTCCCAAGTGCTGGGATTACAGGTGTGTGACAGTACTCCTGGCCTTATCTTGTGAAAAGGAAACTAAATTAGTATATTTTAAGTTAATCAGAAGGTCACCTATATGTTATCATTCTGACCTGAGATATTGCACCTGTAGCTGATGTCAGTTTGTGTTTGACACAATGTTTAAAGGAAAGAGTGATCATTATAAACAAATATTTTACCATAAAACAATACGAGTCTCAGTTTTCCAATTCATAGTATTGATATTTCTTCTGTTTCTTACTCCACTGCTAAGAAAATTATATATACTTGTTGGTTTTACATAATACCACACCATCGATTGATACTAAAATATTTTATTCAGGTCAGGTATAACAAATTTCTGGTGAAAGTCACACAAATGCAATGGTTCAACTTGTAATGCTAATTCCTTCTCATTAATGTCCTGTAAGGGAGTCTGGCGCTGAAATAACTGCTTAAGAAAATCAAGATCCATAATTTAATTAGTTTGCTGACCATTAGAATAAAACTTTATTACTTTATTATGGCTTTATTTATTTTACTTTTATGATATACAATTTGTTAAATCCATTGTAAATGAGTAATAATATTTATTGTGCTTATCATAGTAAAATACGCATCTAGTAAATATTTTTAAATGAACGAGTTCTTTAATGAATGATCTAAAGCGTGAATTTATTCCTGAAATTTTCAACAGTAATTGCATAAGCATATATATTTCACTGACCATTTTTCATCCTCTCTTAATCTATAGCATATTATGTTAGATATATTTATGATATACATACTTATTTAAATGTTCATATATATGTTACATCTTCATCACATCTATACTTATAAATATTCAGTGCATATACATTTAGTTTTATAAATTGTATGAATATAACTGGATATATTTGAAATTGTTTAAATATATATAAATATTCTATAATATACATTATAGTTGTGATTTATTCACATTACTATGTGTAATTTTAGGTTTCACTTCTCAGTAAATTTCATAAATAAATAGTTATTATTTATATGATTAAAAATTTATAAATTGTTTCAATATTTTTGTATGTGGCACAATATTCTAAACCATATTGACGTTTTTGTTTTTGTTTTTTTTTGTTTGTTTGTTTGTTTTTTTTGGTGTTTTCCGGTACCAGGAATCAAACTCAGGATCTCTCACTTGCCAGGCAGGCGCTAAACCTATGAGCTAAATCCCTAGCCCCATCTAAACCGTATTTGTATATGCTCAATCCTACACAAGAATTATTCAGAAGCAACTATACCATAATGAAACTTAGGCTATACAATACCTCAAAGGGATATTCAGGTGAAACATCACAAAGTCCTATCTGTAAATTGTTTGACAAGTTTATTCTGAAGTAGAATGGAATCAGAGTTCTTTTCACCCATATCTCAAGCAACAGCAGATTTATGCAAACAGGAAGTTCTATAACATCTAATAGATATGAGATGTTATTTTCTTTTAAGCTGAATATTCTTTTAAGTTTGACTACCTTTTCATATAATTTATTTAGTTGTGTTTATCATTTTCAAAATTAATAATCACCATTTTTCAAGAGTGCTTTCTATTGGTTTTTCAATTTTCTTTTATTTATTTCAGTTATAATTTATACTCATTTTAAGAATTTTAATTATTTATACATTTGCAACAGTCCCTTTTCATATTTTATTTTGTCTATTTACACCAGAGACAAGTATTTCAATAGGTAATATGACAATAAATTTCAGAAAATATATGTATGCTTTATTTTTAATGCATACCTTGTACCTTTGTATGTAATTTGTCTTATTATCATAAGTTAATGCAGCAATTTTTTGTTCTTCTAAACATGACTCACTCTTCAAGCACCTACCATCCTTGTGTCCCTGAATATTGAAGACATTCTCCCTAGGAAATTGAGAATAACTTCAAAGTTCAAAATAAAGAAATTGCAATTAATTCTAAGTTTTTCTATTTTATACAGGGACACTGGATGATAGAATGCAAACAGAAAAGAAAAATTTTCCTAGAATTAAGACATATAAGATAAGCATACTTTTGGGACTAGAAATTCAATGAAAATATTATATTAAAAACTGAAGCAAAAAGCTTGTTTGGTTTCAAGCAGTACAGCTAGGAAGTGAAGTTTAGAGCATTGCTTACTGTAAAAAATGAGCATTTATTTTTAAGTGCCAATTTAAAGCCAGAATAAGGGGCTATTTTTTATCATTTTTTTTTATTTCAAAAATTAGAAAGCTGACAAAACAATGAGGACAAAATCAAAACAACACAATAGCAACAAAAATGAAACATGACCTCAGGATAAAATGATAGAAATTTACATTGGTTGCTAAATTACATACTATTATCTTCAACAAAGTTGCTCAGTCCATTAGACAGAAGAATATAAGATTGATCAAACAATCAAAGAAAGTAAGAAGTAAATAACAATAAAAGTAGTTAAAAAAAAAAAACATTGGAAAGACTACAGAGCTTCTCCATACAAAATGGCAGGAGTTCAACAATAGCTCTTATACTGCACATTGTTTTCAGACAAATTACCAAGTTCAAGCATGCAAAATTGGTCAAGAGAAACAAAAAACAAAAATTTTAAGCATTGACTGCTCCTCTCAATAAACTAGAGACATTAGCAACACACCTATTCCAGCTATCTTTATATATGCATTTAAATTTTGCTTTTCATTTAAGAAAAAACCACATAAAAACAAATATGCAAAACAGAATAGAGAGCAATAAATATGATACAGAATTTCAAAACACTGTGATAGGATATTAACAATGGTTGTTATACTACACAATGTCATCTTTGAAATGGTTGCACATATAACCAGACTTAGGCATGCAAGATTAATCAAACAATTACACATTAACAGTTCCTTTCAATAAATCAACAGATATTAGTAGTACAATTATGATAGATACCCTATGTGTCTATATATGTATTTTTTCCCTCTTCCATCTTTTTCCTCTCCCATTCTTCATTCCAGTTTGTCCTTCCTATTTGAGCAGTTTCTTTTACCTTTCAGAACATCCATTGCACCTTTCATATTTTATTTACTCTTTCAGGTTCTTTTAGTAGGGAGGAAATATGATGTTTACACATGTGAGTCTGATTTATTTCAAACTGCTATGTATTATGGCATAGAAAGATTTAGTAAATTCAAACAGTATGCATAGCCTTTCCCTTGAATTTAAGAAAAAAGAGCACAAGTTAACTATCAAAAGTTATTCCTAGGAAACCATGTGATTTTTTGATACTTTCAAACAATGAGGCAGTGAATAACTAGGTGATGAAATTCTACTTAAATGAAACTTTATTGCCCCATCATATCAGTCATTGCTCATTAGAGAAGCAGATTTAATGCACAATATATAAATATGTAAGAATTTACAAGATAGGCTTACAATGGCTGCCCACAGATTTAGGTGGGAAAGAGCACAAGAGAGCTTTCTGCATGCTGGAGATTGGAAGGATGTAGTCAGAGGTCAAAGCCCTGGCACTCACTGTAGAATGAGGTGGAGAAAGCGTTGTGAAGTGAGTCCTAATAAGAAGAAGTTAGGATGCTGAGGAGACCTCAGAATGAGCACATCCACCTTCTGCAGCGATGTTCTTGTCCTATGTTTCAGAACTCAGCTTAAACTCTTGTTATTGATTAGTGTGTGTTTTTCCCCAAATCTAAACAAACTTAATCAATGGCTATGGGTGAGTTATTAAGACTTTGAAGATTCAGTTATAGTATTCAACCCTTAGTTTTTCAGGCATTTAAACCCTCAGAGGATATATTTTGAAGAAAAAGAATGAGAAATTCCTAAATTTAACAATCATTTTATAATTAGGGATCCTAACATCCTCAATTACTCCATAGAGAAAGGCTGACATGTTTATCCTTCCCAGTTCTAAGTGCTACCACATTTAAGGAAAACTCCACTCAATTTTCATAGGGATTATTTTCATTTTCTAGTAGCTCTTATTTCTACCTTTACTTTTAAAATTAAATATAACTTATTATACATGTAAAAATATAAATACATTTTAGTGAACTTACTTTTGTCTCAGATTTTTTACAATAACCATTTACAGAGAGATAATATTTTGAGACATATATTAGGGGTGGGAGAGTTTTAAGGAAAATGACCAATAAGTATAAACTATGTCAGTTCCTTGTTAAGAATTCAAACATTTTCAGGAAATTTAACTGAAGTGAATTTAACTGAACTGTTTCAAATGTAAATGGACAAAATTAAAATATAAATATACTGGCTTAAAATAAAACTTTAATAAAATAACCTTTAAATATAACTGTCAAAAATTTTTGTAGAGATATATTTTTCTAAAGTGCATTAAAATTTTGAGTATACATATAGAATTTAAATTTGCTAAATATAATAATGTATTATGGTTTTATATTTGAAATCTTTGTCCCTTACATTTCTTAAGAAGTTTGGAAAGAGACAAATTTTATTTATACAGGTTACTGGAGTAGACAGAAATATCATTTACACATTTCAGCAGTCAAGCATTAAAATCACAAAATATGATCATAATAAATTTCTGCTATTAGCTTGTCTCTAGAAAATGAAAAACCTGTTGC
Organism: Chinchilla lanigera; assembly: GCF_000276665.1. Classification (NCBI taxonomy): domain Eukaryota; kingdom Metazoa; phylum Chordata; class Mammalia; order Rodentia; family Chinchillidae; genus Chinchilla; species Chinchilla lanigera. The sequence continues at coordinate 10,699,710 of NW_004955428.1, forward strand.
AAGAAAGTATCATTTCAGGTATAATAATTTTGTTACTTGGAATGTATAATTGTCATTATTTACTACTCTTTTGAACCATTTTTAATAGCTTCCTATTCATTTCACTACAAATAATGCGAGCATTTAAAAACTAAGCAAACTCAAATGTTGTTTTAAATCACAAAATGAAAACTCTAAGAGATGTAACTGAGAATAAATAAGAAAGTGTCACTTCTCTCACCTTTGATAATATTTTATGACAATGGCTCTGTTCCTGAGAATATCCTTTTCCCAAAAAAAAGAAAAGCTATTTTGATTTTTAAAAAGTCCCCCTGTATATTCCTCAAATTTTAACTATTGTTACTTTTGCATATGTTACCTTTTGAATAAGTGTCCCTCAGAGACCTTTCTGTTAATGGGATCAATGCCAGCCTATGACCACAGGATGAGGTGGAGGAAGCTTTATGAAGTGAGTCCTAATAGGAAGAAGTTAGGGTGCTGAGGAGACCTCAGAATGAGCACATCCACCTTCTGCAGTGATGTCCTTGTCCTACTTTCAGAACTCTTCTTAAACTCTTGTTAGTGGTTAGTTTGTGTTTTTCCCCAAAACTAAACAGTCTAATCTTAACAATATATATGCTTTTTTTATAGGTTACTCTACTTAAAAAATTTTTTAAAAAGGTTCCCAAATTGATACAGAAACTACTAATATTAATGTTCATGTTGCCAAATGGTACTGAATGGTGTAAAGGTCCACAACTTGTTCATGGATACCCCTGATTGAACGTCTGAGTTGTGTACATATTTTGGATACTGTAATTAATTAAATTCTCATACAATTCCTTACATGAGCATGTGCTTTCATTTTACTCATATAAGCCCTACAAAAAAGGTATAGGTCATATATTAGATGTATACTTTAATAACTTGTCAGTGTGATTCCCAAATTGTCTGCACAATTTTATGTTTGCACAAGTAATATAGGATTAAAGTTTCACATCTTTGCTAACACTTGATCAGATTTTCTTCGTTCTTCTTTATCCTTGAGATATTTTAGTAACCATATAGTTGTACCTCACTGTAGTTCTAAATTGTATCAACATGCTAACATGTTTTATAATTTTATTTACAGTCATATAAACAAAATTTTTCAAATTTGGTTTACATTAGTCTTAATTTCAGGTGTTTTTTTTATTTATATTAATGAATTTTGAAAATTTTTTATAATTTGTAACTTGATAAATTACATGACTCTTAAATCTTATCCCTTTGGTCTATACCTTGTCTTTTCATTATTTTAATAGTGTGTTTTGCCAGTAAAAGATCTAAAAATTTACAAAGTCTAATTCATCAAATATTCCTTTTATGGATCACTATTTGGTACCGTCACTGCATCTTTTAAGAGATAATAAATATTTCCTTAAGCACTTAAAAATTTCCTTTTGTCTTCTTCTATATTTTCTGAAAATATTGGATATGTTTTAAAGTGTGGGATTCATTTGGCTTAAGAACTGGTATATTAGTGTTGTAAAATATTTAAGAGTCGTGTTCATATATGCAAAGAGATCACTAGAAGTCTTGGCATAATCACCAAAAAGAATTAACAGAAACTCCCTGGAGATCTTCCAGACCAAAATGATGGTTGCCTCTATAAAAATGGAAAAGCCAATGAACTATGATTGGCTACAGTTCCCAAGGGCTCATAGTCAATGGTAGTGATTATCACCTTTAAATTAAATGATGTTAAAATTCCCACTGGTATATAAAAGTATCTTCAATTAAAAAGTAATTTGGACAAAAATTAGTTCATTTTTATTAGGTTTTGGTAGTCATGTTAATGTACAGTACATTAGAAAAAGCCAATATTTATCAAAGTGAGCAAAACTAACTGCTTATCAGCTAAATTTGATGCTGAATACTTTCCTACAAGAATAAAAACTTGTATGACTAGTGTCTTCTAGGTGTATGAGAAGAATGGTCCATGAAATTCAGACATGATCCTAGGTTGATACTATAGGGATAGACTAGTACTCTCAAAAGCAAATTCTATTCAGAACAGAAAAAGCAATTCTGTTCAAATTCTGCTCTGTGAAAAGTATATCCCGGAAACCTATCATTTCATCCAAAGGACCAGGGAGTTCTTGACAAATAGGTCACCTTTGACCGTCCCACAGAACATGTTCCAGTTTGTCTCTAAAGTAGGCACAAATAAACTTTGTGACCCATTTTCCTAGCATGACCAGCATTAGGGCTAATGGCTAGGTTAACTCTTCCTGGAAATTAAAATTATCCAGTTAAAATTTCTTTAATAATTTCTGTAGTTAGCTGCTGGGTTAGATGGATTAATGAATCTTGATTATAGGATGGAATAATTTATAGTATGGGCTCAGGGTCTAAATGATTCAGTGGTAGAGTTGAAAGTCTATTTCCTGCCTCAAATACTGCATACAGATTTCAGGCCATACAAAGGCAGTTACAAAGACTTTACTTGTAGGAGGAAACCCACTTTCATTACACTGAACATGTGGCATCAGCCCTTGCTTTAGAGATTTCCAGAGATGGTGGCAATCAAGGACTAGATACTTGCCCTGGGGTCCTCCTTTTGGAATTCTTATGGTGAAGGCTTGGGAGAGACCATTTTCACCTATGGCAGCTAAGAGCTACTTCCTGGAGATGAGGCTGGGCTTAACTAAAACACATTTTGTTTCGCTGCTCTGACTCATTGTTTTACCCCTAGCCAGTCTAACTCTTCTTCCCTGATCCAATTCAGTCTCCACAAACATCAGAAATATTTATATAACTCCTCCACATTGGAGTGATTCCATTTCTATCTCCAGGGCTTCATATAACCTGAGTGAGCTTCATCACATGCCATTCCATGTGGCTTATAATATAGAGCATTACAGAATCAGGAGAATATTTGTTTTTCTTTCTCATCAGTTCTATCACAATAAATAAATAGATTTTACTTATTATCTTCTGTGTGATTCATTATCCTAATTTACCATATTAATACCTTCCTCTCAGCCGGGCATGGTGGCACATGCCTGTAATCCCAGCACTTGGGAGGTTGAGGCAGGAGGATCATTGTGAGTTTGAGACCAGCCTGGGCTACAAAGTGAGCTCAAGGCCAGCCTGAACTGCATAGCAAGACCCTGTCTCAAAAAGAGAGAAAAAAAAATACCCTCCTCTTTGACAAGTGGTAGATGCTAAACTATATACAATATGCAGAGACCATATACCAACCCTAATTAGCATTAAGAAATAATAAAACTCTGGTGTAGTGTTATCACAGCACTCTGGGTGGTTGAGGTAGGAAAATATTAATTTTTCGTCCAGCTTCCTCAATTTAACATCTCAGCAAGACCTTATATAAAAAAATGTAAAAGGAAATGGGAAGATATTAAATGAGAATTCCCTGGATTCAATTCCCAATACTGAAAAAGCAAGAAAATTGACAAAGGAAGAGGAGAGTTGGAATAGACTTGTTATAACACTGTAGTGACTGAGAGGTGAGAGAAAAATTTAAAAGGAATCATAAAGGGAATAAGGATGAATCATGTTCATGGACCAACTCTGCAAAAGGAAAGCAAACATCATGTATTGCAAACACTCATAGTGAAAAAATTTAAAAGATCTAATAAAGTACAAAGTGTGGACATAAATCCACATATGTGTTCATACACTTTTGACAATTGTAGAAAGACAGTTCTGTAGAAAGAAGATGATATTCCAAAAATGTTATATTAGAATAATTTTATATTTTTTGAAGAAAAAGTAGAGAAGGAGGAGGTGAGGAAAAAGAAGCGGTAAAAAAGAAAGAAGAAAAAAAACTGATAAGTGCAGAGAAGAAGGAGGAGGATAAAATGAAAGAGGGAGGCATCTAATAAAAGGGAACAATTTTTCACTTCTGTGCAGCTCTCTCCTTGGTACCATTCAGTGATATCATTTAAACTTTGGACAGTCAGTGGAATCTCCTTTGAGTTCCATTTACAATGCTATAGCCTTTGAGTCCTTCGTAGCAGTTAGCTGGGACTAATGTACTTGTGTGATTCAATTGTTCCAAGTCTTACATGTGTCATTGGTTCTCAGTTTAACTAATGGTCTTTGTTGGATGCTTGAAGTCTTGAAACATAGCTTCAAATTGTAGTGCTTAGCCTTAGTGTCAAGTTGATTTGCTTTGGGATCCACTCTGATTATTCTCAGAACATATGTCTGGGTTATGACCTAGCCATGACCTAGATATCCGTCTGGCCTCTGTACTTTTCCTCTCTGACCCTGTTCTCTTGTTCCTCTTCCTGACAATCATGAACTGAAGAGCTATGTCCACATATGCTCTTCTTCTGTGATGTTTCTGTCTTGGAGCCAGGCAACTATGGGCTGACCGCTAAAAACATGATCCAACCATACCATTCTTACTTTAAGTTGTAGATATCAGGTTATATGTCCAGTTATGAAGGTACCATGTAGTAGAAGCTTTTGGAAATGATTATTGGCAGGAGTTTGGAAAAAGTATTGAGATACAGACCAAAGAAGCCTGAGAGTGTTGTAAAAAGAGGTTGATAGGTGATTCTGATCAGAACTTGGAGGCCAACAGGTCATGTATGTTACAGTTTAACAAAAAAAAATTGTCTACATTCTGCCTATGTTCTCAGACTTTGTTGGAGACTGAAATTGTATGTTGTGGACTAATTGATGCTGTGGAAGAAATTTCAGGGCAGCCCAACATTTAGACTTTTCTGTGGATATTTCTGGGTGCTTTCAGTCAGATTCTATGTAAGAATCTGAGGCAAGACACAGAACAAAAGAAGTGCAAGAATTTGTATTTTGCCACACAGGAAACCATGTGTAAACTTAGAACCAAAAAGATATGGGTACTGAAGTGATGATCCACTAAATTGCAGCCATGTACTTTGTACAGGGATAAGATAAATGATGCCTTGATGGAATTTGAAAGAAGTAGCCATAACCCTCTCATCCATCAAAGACTGAAAGAAGCAAACTTGTAAATCTTTCATGTGAGAAGAGAGCAGTGGTCCCTTGGACCACTGTTAAAGATCTCCTAAGGAACTGGTTCCCAAAGATTCATTTTATTATGCTTCTCCATCTAGGCACTCAAAGACAGTTGCAGCCATGATCCAAGGGTCCCTAATACTGCTCCACTGACAGTGATTTTAAAGTTTTCTTTGTGTTGCTGGTTTTTACCTACATGCATAATGCAAAATTTGTGTTAGGGAGGCTTCAACACAGATTTTAATTAATACTTGAGGTGCCAGACAAAGAGCCACTAACAGGACAACATATGTGTATGTGAGAATGAAGCTAAAGATTTAGCAGAGAACTCATGAAATTTTACATGCCAGTAGGGCATGTCCGCTGAGTAAAACTTCAGACAAAGCACCAAAGAAGTAAGCACCTATAGCACCAAAGCACCAAAGAAGTAACCACCTATAGCACCAAAGAGGGCCATATAGACAGCAATTGGTAAGCCCAGAAGGGTAGGATTGTTCAAGCATTTTGAAACTCACTTCTTATCACAACGGAATGCAGGTGGTACAGGTGGAAGTGCATGATTTACTGTTTACTCTGCTAGGTTTTGGTCTTACTTGAACCTGACCTTTTTTATCTTCCTATTCTGCCTTCTTGGGACAGAAATGTTTGATCTGTGCCATTATACTTATGGATTATGTAACAATTTTTTGATATTTTATGAGATTTAGAGCTGTTTTCCATCAGTCTCAGAAAAGAGTTTGACATGGCATTTTACAAAAATATACTGTAATTGTTGCTATTATCTTTACTTGGAAGTGAAGTATGGTTCAAAGAGATTTGGTTTGGTATTAAATTAACAGGAGGTGGGTGAGATGTGTCTTCTGGAGGATGCAGTGTCAATTTGATTGACTTTGGGACCTGCTTGGAGGATTGGTGAAGCACATACCTAGGTGTATCTAAGTGGGACATAGAGACACACCCTTGGGGATATTATCTAGGCTCTGGCCCCTTCCTCTCTAGTGCTGTTCTATACTCTGCTTCCCTATGGCTATGAGCTGAACACCTTTGCTCCTCCAGGGCCTTCCATTGTGACTTTCCTGCCTTGGAGTTAGTAGACCCTGGCTAATTTCTTTGAACCATGAGGGAAATTAAACTTCAGCTTCATTAAGTTATATATGCCGGTACTGTGTCTGAGAGACAGGAAAGATGAGTGATAGGCATAATTTTTCCGTTATTTATTTTAGGCACTAAGGTAAACGTAAGCCATGGTATACTAAAGTGAACATTTTTATGGTGCAAAATTCATTATCTTGTTTATATATGTTTCACAAAACAGAGTGGTGAAATTCTCTGCTCAGTGGACTCAGCAAAGTGTCCTTTTAGAAAGTTTTAAGAAGTCTGAATTTAGAGATAGAAACTGTTTCAGGAATTGAAGCAAGACACAATTCATATGTGAAAATAAAAACTAATTATAGGTAATTAAATACTAAGAATGTATAGGTAAAGCAACCAAATACAAAATAACAAATATGGGGGCTAGAGATATAGCTCAGTGCAATAGTGCCTGTCTGGCAAGCACAAGGTCCTGAGTTCTATTCTGGGTACCAGCAAAAAACAAAGTACAGAAGAACAAATGTAATGAGACATGTATAGACTCTAGGAAACAGGGAAATTACCAAGCAAAGGACAAAGTTTTTTTTGCAGTACTTCTGACTGAACCCAGTGCCTCATGCAAGTAGAAGAGACAAATATGCAGTATGGTGTATGGAAGCTCCACAGATTTTCACAGTGGTTGCACCAGTCTACACACCCACCAACAGTGGAAAAGGATTCCTGTTTCCCCATAGACCCTCCAGCATTTTTTATTTGTTGATTTCTGTATGATAGCCACTATTTCTGGGGTGAGAGATTTTTAATTTACATCTCTTAAATGACCAGTGATGTTCAAAATTTTTTTCATATATTTATTGGCCATTTAAATTCTCCATCTCAGAAGTGTGTATTCATCTCAGATGCTCATTTTTGCTTTGGGTTTTGAATTTTGGATTTTTTTTCAATTCTTTTTGTGTTTCAGATATAAGTCCTTTGTTGGAGGTTCAACTGTCTGTAACTTTTCTCACTCTGTGGGTTGTTTTTTACTCTGTTGGTGATTTCTTTGTTGTG
>NW_004955428.1:10708201-10837417 GCF_000276665.1 Chinchilla lanigera
ACACATATATGGCTCATTGCAGACCAAAGGTGTTTAATAAGTTGCCTCACAGTATTGGAACCGAAATGGGAAAGGGAAATTCTTCACTCAGCTGCTGGTGAAACTGTAAGAAAATCCTTTCCAGGAGGATGTTCAGCCTACTAAAAAGACACTTAATGGGTGCTATAGAATCTCTTATGAAATCTACCAACTGAGCAGTACTGAAATTCACTGGAAATCCTTTTCCCAGGGCTCCGGTGAAACTCTCCAGAGTTCAGTTTTCATTGTGTCTCCTAAGCAGACAGGGCACAGAGTCTAGTGGCTAATAAGAATAATGTTCTACAGTTGGGTGTGTTTACACATGGCTGTAAGTCAGCATTCTGAGAGACTGAGGAGCTTCATGTTTGAGTCAAACTGGGCAATTTAAGGAGATGACCCCTCTCTATCTCTCTCATGTATCCATATACACAAAGTTGACTTAACGTTAGAAAGTGGCCATAGAGTCCATTGGAGTAACTTTGCTACTGAAAGGAACAGCAAACATGTGGATATATATATGAGAGAGATTATATGCATTTACCCCCATTTGAAGGTCCTATGTTCAATCTTGAGTACCACACATATATGAAGGATATAGTGCTGTCAGTTTTGTCATAAGAGCAAGAAATAAATCCTCACAACCAGGAAGGGAAGTCCCTTCCTTCTTCAGGGTTCCTCTAGTACCTTTTAGTCATGAAGGAAATTGTTGTACCTGTTGGCAAAAGAAAAATACTTATAGATCCTTTCTGTTACATCAAATTCAGAATGTAATCAAAGTCAAAGTATAAAACAATTAATGTGAACCTTGGCAACAGCAGACTGTCTCAGCATTTTCTTACATGTAACAATATATGATTATTTCTCTTTTTATCACTGCTCTTGAGAGCTATGTGATTGGTTCCAAATAAGTTTCTCCTGGCATACACTCTTGGATAAATGAAAAGCAAATTGTTTTGTGTACGTTCAACATCTTATTATATTTTAGCACCCAGATAGTGTTAAGCAGGATAAATGCAATAAACATTTAAAAATTAAGAAACAATTGTATTACAGACAGAAAGATGAGCATGTTACAGATATGCATACACACATAATGAGAAATGTTTCTTGAATAAAACTACAAGTAGCTACAATTTTATTCAGGGAGAAGAAACGAGAGATTGATTTGTTCACTTGGAGGGAAAATGTTTATAGGTGCAAGATAAATAAAACCTACCTACCCTTTCAAATATGGTGTTGTAAAGACCTTTTGAGAGTAATAATACCTCTTCACAAACATGGATTCAATAGAAAATGCAAAGGAGCTGAGCTGAGGAGCTCTCTGAAAAAACAGCTAATTTGCTGGTTAAAGTCTATTTTGAAATCATGAGCCTTAAAATAAAATGAAAATGCTTAATGAATTGGAAAAATAATATGAATGAACTTTGTTCTACACATCTCTACTAAATCCAGGACACTTTTTATTTTCACATCAATGAGCTTATGAAATTCAAGCTAACTTGAATTTCGTTTGTTTGTTTTTTTTGTTTTTGTGGTTTTTCTCCGGTACCGGGAATCGAACTCACGACCTTACCCTTGCCAGGCAGGTGCTTTGCCGCTGAGCTAAATCCCCAGCCCTTGAATTTCGTTTTACACTGAAAATCTAAACTTGGTAAGAGGCATGTGATGGAACAGTATAAAAACTTGAGAAAATTAATTACAACTGATAAGTTTGGAGAAATCATATGCATATGTATCATTTTCAAGAAAATATTTTGCTTCAATTCCTGCATTTCATCTGAGCCAAATGGCCAACAGTTGATTGTGTTTGAGTTAATAAAATTCTGTATAGTATATCACTCTAACTTATCAGATTCTAAGTTTAGTTGCAAAAGATACAATATCAGAAAAATGTAATAATATAAAGATCACTTCAGAATTGAGAAACCATCCTAATATTCAGATATTTTACTATTCCTTTCTCACAAATTAGAAGATAAAGCAATATAAAATTTTAACAATTGGCTATTACAATAAGTAAGACATAAAATGTAAAATTGAGGTAGCTGTTCAAATTAGTCACCAAACATATGTCTCTTTTGAGCTGTCTTGAAGTTAAACAGGGTGTTAGTATTTTTGACCATGAAATGAACAGAAACACTCATGTCCCCATTGAAGAAGAGCATGCAAGGCCCAGCACACAATGCACTGCCTTTAATTTTTCTCATATTTTTCTGCCTGATAGTCAGGTCTTCAAATTTGGATCTTTCAGTGAGGATGACATGCAGTAGAGGCTGCTAATCCCTTAAGGAATAAATTGCTTTTCTAAAGAATTAAGGTTGAGGATGTTAGTAAAATCAACCATGTACTTAACATATACACTATATTGAGAAGACCTCATTCTATGCATTCGCCAGGACCTTCTGCAAGAATGTAAATTAACTATTTCACTAAACACAGTTTATTTCTGTTGACATTTGTTCTGGTTTTGGTTAATTTCAAGACATTTTTAGTGAAAGAAGCCATCCTTTGTTTAACATTGTGGCATAGTAGAGACCTGACATACCTAACTGACAAAAGTTATTAGGAGTGTGATTTAGTGAAAATATATGATGCATTGTACTATAAACTTGGAGAATTTGTGTTACATGTAAATAACTCGATCTAGCCTCAAAAAAGAGAAAGAATGTGTGTAGTATTATATATGCCTCATTTTGATAATAGTACTTTTTTGTTTGTTTGTTTGCTTTCCGGTACTGGGAATTGAACTCAAGACCTTGTGCTTGCCAGGAAGGCACTGTGCCACTGATCTAAATCCCCAGCCCCTTGATAATAGTACTTTTAATTAGAAAAATAATTTCAAAATTTTAAAGATAAACATAGATTGAAAATACGCTTTAAAGAAATGAAGTACTTTAAATATCTCATTGCATAGAATGGAAATATCTTGAACTAAATATCTGTATATATGTTTGTCTTTATGTGTGTACATTCATACACGTACATATATATGCACTTGTAATATGTTTTCAGTCAATACATTATCTAAGGGACCATATAGATTTTGAGTGCCAAAAAGTAAAACAGTAAAAGGTCAAGTTGAATTAGTTAAAATTTCAACTGGAAGTTAGAAAAACAAAAGTCAGCATAATAAATTAAAAAATAAAAAAAAGTAGAAATAAAGCACTAAGATGAAAACTATAGAATAGATTTATGATAATCAAGAAAGCTTTAAAAATGTTTGAAAAATTAAGAAGCCACATTATTTTCAATATTAATAATATAACAAAAATATAAAGGTTAAAGGACAATATTAATTGCTAGAGAAATATAGAAACTGCAAAGGTGAAACAGTAATAGGATAATATTGTGCAAAGTATTTATTGAAATAATCTTGATTCTTTGGAGAACAAAATCATATATGTCTTTAACATTTGATCTTAGCCAAAAGGCCAAGAAGCAATGCATATTTTTTTTTATATTTAAGTTCTGACTCCTGTAATTATACTATCTTGACCTCCCAAGTTTTGTGTCTTTGGTTTGGCTCAGATCTCATTTTTTCTGTACATTCAGAATTAGTATCAATGATTTCTGAGATGTGATACTATTCAGCACTCTTTCCATGGCAAAAAGATCCCTTGAGAATACACACATTTTATGCCCTGGCCCTAAAAATAATATTCATTTTACTTCTTAAATTTCTTATATGTTGCTATTGCATAGTTAAGTAGTATGAGCAGTATTTTTTTTAAATCTACTTCTTTTTCCAGGATATTAAATATAGCTTCCCTGAAGAAAATAAATAAACAAAATTTTAACCCACTGACACTTGTATTTCCTTTCCCCTTGTATGGTTTACTCACCACTTGAAGGATTGTATGACTGACTTGCTTTATTACTATCTCTTACCATCACCCATGAAGAACATCAAAATGAAAAAAACGTAGATGTTGTCGAGTCCCAATCTTTTTCCCACTTACTTTAGCAGCCTGCAGTAAAACTGATAACTGAAATCTTTTCAAAACAAGGTAATGGTAAACTTGTTATTCGAAACTGATTCAAGTGTGATTATCCAAGATTACTGAATAGAATTTTATTTTGGGAAGTGGTTGTGTCTCTTTAATTGTAAGAAGTATCTGAGGGGTGTTAATCTCCTTAATAGGAGATGATATGTTATAATGAAAGTGTTATGGCTTGCTTCTAAATGTCCCCTGAAATCCTTATGTGGTCATAGGTGGGCCTTTTTTCTGAGGTGGATGAATCTAGAGTGTATGATGCTGGTATTGATTCATGGTTCAATGCTAGGATCAAGGGCACTAGGATTATGGGTGTGAGTGCTACCCACAGTAGAGGCAGGTAGCCTGAGTAAGATATAAGGGACAGAAAGAGGTGTGGTTCCCCTTGCTTGTTTTGCTACCTTCTGCCAACTATGAACTGTTTCTCCTCTGCTATGCCTGTCTCCTATCTCATCCTGCCTTGGAACCTATGGATTATATCCTGCTAAGAACTACCCTGGACTGTTACAGGAACAATAAAAATTCTTCCACTCTATTGAATTAGTAATATACTTGATTATACTAGACATGATAGCCTAGCATTCACTGACTAACTTACTTTTTATGATATTTAACATTTGCCTACAGTTTATATTTTAGATGCCACATGTGCATTGTATCTCCATATTTCTTTGTAATTATTACTATTATCAATTTCTCTGTATATGAAAAATACCCAGCTAACTTTGTGATATTTCTCATTATTGAGTACAAGGTAGTATAGATGAATTATTATTTTCTATTCTACTAGATGAAAAGAAATAACATAGCTATCAGTTGAACTCTGTACCTTACATGCCTTACCATATTACAAAATTTAAGAATTGCCAGAACTGATAAACCTGGATATTTTTGCCCCTACTAGTATAAAACAGTGGGAAGTGCATAAATGGTATTACTTAGATTGTGAACATTTTTGATGGAGTAATCAGAAAGAGTCCTGACGATAGGCTGACATTTGAGCAGATAATTGAATGACATGAAGTACAAAGATCTACAAAGCTGGCATAAGGCGTTTTACATCCCTTTGTTAATATGGTAAAACTCAATTCCTTGTAACTCACACAAGAGCCAAGAACACTCAGGGAACAGATCCAGCCCACAAGATTTAGGGTTGAAAGAGTAGCAAAACTCTATCAGTATATTGTTTGAGAGATAAAAAAGCATTTTATTGGTATTTCACTTAGGTACTGTTATACACAAGTGTTTCCATTATTTCTTATCATCTGCAGTAATACATCTTTATAAGTATAATTGAATAAAGTGCCACTCTCCATATATTCCCTGCCTAGTTAATGACTCTAATACTAATTGAAAAGCTTCTGCGGTGTCATAATTCTATCAATAAATCTATGTATTTATAGCAATACCATCAGCAAAGTATCTCATTGTTTTGACCTAATGCCATTTCAGCAATAGGCAATAAAAAGAGGAAGAATAATATCTTTTAGAGCAAACATTCCTGCTGCTCTTGCACACATATTTTTTGGGTCTAGGAAAATAATACCTTTTAAATCTTTTCTGTTAAATGTTAGAGAACTCCATTTTCTTGTTTTAATTTATACAATACTTCTTGATAACCACATTGAAACAGGCTGTGTATGGTGCATTTGAAAAGTTGTTTTCCTTTCATTTATCGGCCTTCTTTGGGGCAACACAATTATAATTACATTTGAAAAATATTTTCAAAAAATCCTTTCAAGAGTACAGGAATCTTTCCAAGTGTTAATTTAATGCTATTTTCCTACTCATCCTTTCCAGCTGTACTAGTATGATTTTCACAGTTTATAAAATGAAACACAGGTTTCAACATTACCTGAACATCCAGGTAGGGAAGAGAGAGTTTATGTTTCAAAACTTGTTGGATTCAATCTGAAATTTGTTTCCAGTCTTACATAGCACCCATAATTTTTTTTTTTGGTTTGTTTGTTTTGTTTTTATTTTTTGATTTTGTTTTTCCTGTACTGGGAATCAAACTCACAACCTCATGCTTGCCAGGCAGGTGCTGTACCGCTGAGCTAAATCCCCAGCCCCCATAAGTTTTCTTTATGCAGAGAATCAAATGTTCCATAGATTGCAAAGAATTATGTTTTAAAGCTAGTTCTTGTAGGATAGATAAAAACAAGACAAGATTAATAGCAACTACCAATTTACAGTGCATGCATTCTGTGACAAATGGTGTACTATATGTATTACATGGCTAAGCAGTGACCAAAACAGTTACCATGGAGATTTGCCAGGGAAAGAATTGAAGTCACGACATAATAAATTATCTGATGATCATTTAGCAACTATGGTGTTTAAACTTAGTAACATTTAAGATAAAATAAAACAAAACAATAGCTGATATTTTGTGACAGAAATAATAGAGATTTTTTCTTTTTACTGAGACTACTTTATTTGCTGATAGAAGTTGTCAAAAATACACAAAATTGGGGCTGGGGATTTAGCTCAGCAGCACAGTGCCTGCCTGGCAAGTGCAAGGTTGTGAGTTCGATTTCTGGTATTGGAAAACAAACAAACAAACAATACAATACACAAAACTAATACCTATAGCTCATGAAATGTATTTGAATCTCCTGATAATAGGGATTTTTAACCTAGCCTGAGATATAACAATATGTCTTGGGGGAAGTAAGTATGTGTTTGAGTGTGATATATGAGTATCAGTAGGAAAATGGAGCGGGCCGGGAGAGATGTTTATCATTTCAAGCACAGGCAGAATATGGTAAATGGTGATAAATCTGGAATGTGCTTTTATCTTTGACATGTCTGCAGTTTAATGATTAAAAGAGAATTTGGCAGAAAACTGGGCTGGATCTAGAGTCAGTAAACAAATCATACAGAGCTTAAGAGAGAGTAAACAATGTCGATTTTATGCTTAGCACATGGATAGGTGCTTACAGTCTTTCAGCGTGATGTAGCATCATCAGCATTGCTTTTTTTTTTTTTTTTTTTTTCAATACAGGGTGTCGAACTCACAGCTTTGTACTTGCCAGGGAGGCACTTATGCCACTGAGCTATATCCCCAGCCCAGCACTGCTTCTTAAAGTGATGATTCAGACTGATGAAGGAGAAAGGTTCAGAGTGGAGCGATAGGAGGAGGTGTGGTGTTTGGAATGGAAGCCATAGAAAGCCACAGGAACAGGTCACAGGAAAAAGCTAAGTCGCGTTTGGGTGAATGTAGCTCAGGGTTGGTGGATTGGATGTATTCTGATGTAATATATGGAGTTCCCATGGAAGCAGAAGGGGTGATTTTAACTACAAAAGGGCTAGCAAGGTGTAGGTAGGTACTAGATAGAATAACTCTAATCCTCTCCTTAAAATTATTTTGTAAGTTACTTTTGCCAGAACAATAGAAGAATGTTTGTATTTAAAGATGGAAATACTCTAATTTGGACTCCTTGTGTTTAAAACTTCTTCTCTTTTCCCATTACTTAGAAGCCATGCAATCTTAAATACCCTAAACTCACTTGACAGAATGCTGCATGTGGGAAAATAATTGTACATGTCTCCAAGAGTTGATATATAAATTAGATGCACAATGTATAAATAATGATTTTCACAATTGACACTTAACATGTGTGCAGTACAGGTTAGTTATCAAGTTAAATTTCATCAGTGTGGCCTGCAAGGGTCTTGTGACCCCTGCTTGTCCTTGCTAATCACCTGCTGGCACTGTCACCTCTTCACTTCACACTCTGGGGACATCAGCTACCGTTTATTTTCTCTGCGATAGCGTAATAGATTCTGTCTCAGCATCCGTTTTTCAGGGTGCTAAGAATGAGTTAGCTCATTCTTCTTCTCATGCCTTTCATTTAGCTAATATTTATTCATCCTTCAGGTTTCAGCTTAAATGTCAAATTCCTCAGAGGAAATATCTTTCAGCCAGCTACAAATTTATGAAGGCACAGGACAAAACACTTGACAAACAACTGCTCCATAGCATCTAGTGGCAAGATGATAAAAGTTCAACAGGTATTAGATGAATTGATATCTTGTGGTCAAATACAAAATTGGAAAAGAATAATGTTCAGAGATGAAAGCAATGAGTTGAGTTTTAGATATATTGAGAACGAGAGCTCTATGGACTGTTTAACTGGGTATTTAATTTTTCCTTTCTAAAATCATGTCCCCTAATCAGGAGAAAAGAAGAGCACAAAAGATTTTGGAATTTCTTTGCACCACTGGTTCTGAATGCCCTTGGGCAAGGTTGAATTATTTAATGTTGTTAAATCCTTGAGTAATAGGGCTTTGAATTAGTACTGAGAAACTTCAGCAAACAATCATAAGACATCATACAGGAAAATGAAGGTAATCACAATTAACTGGATTGTTAACTACCTCTATTAATAGGTGGGAATCTTTGACTACTGCACTAGTGAGGACATCATTTAATTCAAAATAGTTTACAATTAAATACTAAATAGAAGAAGCATTTCAATTGTGTAAAATCATTATGTTACATTAAAAGCATTGTGTATCTTTTTGTTATTCAAATTACCTTCAGCAATTAATGCAAGATGGTTTTTGAGTTATTTCACATTTGAAAGTGATAGTATGCTTTCTTGAAAAAATCATGCTTGCTAAAATCAGAAACAGCACATGATGAATAAAAATAATGGGCAATAACAAATGAAATTATTAGGAGAATGTTATATAATTATGTATCTTTTTGCTGCAAAGCTTAAAAATAATCAAAATATAATATAATCTATGTCAAGCCCGCATTGCTTGGGCGCCCAGTATCTCATTCACCCTCTCTGGAATTAAAGGCAACCCTCCAGGTACAGATATTTACTACTGACCCAAAGAGTACCTTTCTGGGAGGATAATCCTGGTGTAGAAGGACAGTAATTTTCTCCTTAAGATTAAAGCATAGTTTTCCGGGATGTCAATGCATCACCAACACTGATAAATAAATTTAACTGCTCCTGAAGTTCATAATTTTATTGTGCTCTTATAAATACCTTATTTAGTAACTACTTGGAAAGTTTTTTTGTACTGAGGATGAAACTCATGACCTCATGCTTGCCAGGCAGGCGCTGTATCACTGAGCTGTATCCTCGACCCTTATGAACTAATTTTCATCATAGAAAAATTATTTTCTATCTGAACAGACACCACAGGAAAAGTTGATTAGAACAGTTGACCAGTCTTGATCCCAGAGTCGAGTTATTTTCTCATTTAACGAATAATGTTAGAGTCACACATTCAAAAGTGTAGTTACTGAGGAGGTTGTGCAATATCTGCGTGTTTTAATATAGAAAACACGTGTTTAATATAGAAAACACATGTTTTAATAGAAAAATATCCAGAATAAAATGCTTTATATCAGATACTGGGCTTTGCTTAAAGTGAATATTCACAGAAGCCAGATCAAGATGAATTTAAACAAGTACTTACTGTAGAAGTGAAGGTAAATGTTCCAAGGTGAAGATATATGTTATTTGTGTTTGTGCTAGCAGTATTTCTAAGTCATCTACCTAGTTCAATACCTGTTTCTTCTAAATATGTTAGGGGCTAGAAGTCTCACTGACTGTGGGAAGGCTTCAGAAAATCCACAGGCAGAGACTTCTCAATATTTGTAATCTATGCCTTTTTTCTACAGAGAGAGAGAGAGACAGAAAGAGAGAGACAGAGAGAGAGAGAGAGAGAGAGGAGAAAAGAGATTACCTGTGAGTGTGTTACTGGGGATTGAAACCAGGGTCTTCAAACTGAGCTAGATCCCCAGCCATAACTGCATTGGATACAGCATCTCCTCACTTCACTAAGTTGCCCAAGTGAGACTGGAATTTGTGATCCTCCTGCATCACCCTGTTTTCTTCCCCATTTTTATCTCTTTCTCACCATGTACACTTTCTTTTGTCATTTACAATGACTTATCTCCTCTTCCACTAGAACTCATTGACTCCTTATTCTTGGGTTATTGACATTTCTGCCCCATGTTGGGGACACCAAAGATCAGCTCAGTCTTGAGTAGTAAGATTATTATTCGTGTTTGCTTTTTCTCAGACCCTGCTCTCATCCCAGAACTACATTTCCTTCCATTCTCAACCTGTGCACGTGTGCTTTGCTTTTCTATTTTTTAACTCAGCAGTTACTAATTTTAAAAATGATAGCTGAATTGTATTCGGTGCAACTTTCCTACAATATTATGGTTTCATTCTATCACAAAGATGCTTTATTTCTCAAAATAAGAGAACAAACCAGTTGTATACCTAAGAGTTCTTGCTCTGAACTTCACACTAAAGAATGGGTAGAAGAGGAAGATCCAAGTGCTTAACTTTCAGGACTACTACCTCAAGGTATTGGAAAACTCTCAAAAGAATATCATGATTGCCCAGTAGTTGGAAAACACAGTTTTCCATTCATTCTGCTAATCTGTATATTAACAAGGTTTTCATTCAGGGCTTACTACACTGCAGGAACTTTATCGAGTGTCAGAGTCAGTGAGGGTATAGCTATGAAAGTTTTGCCCTCAGATGACATGTAAGAGTCTTACACTGATTTGAATTTATTTCTTCTTTACCATATATTTTAACTCATTTTGAATACACTAAAATGAAATAAACAGATGACACACAAATAATCACCTATGCACAACAACATTCAAAAGAATTTTGTATTCTACCATATTTTTACAATGTTTGGAAACATTTTATTTTGAAATAGTTTTAGAAAAGTTCATTTACAGAAAGTACTCTTTAGACAGCTTCTCTTATGAAGATCATTGCAAGAAGGAAAGTATCATTGATAAAACGCTAATAATTAATCCACTGTGTTTCTTTTGACTGCACATTTGGAAGAGTAGTGGTCAGGTATTTAGCCTCTCAGTTTATTTGTTCAGGTATTTTCTCAGCATAAGATCGATCCTTCCTTTTCAGCCCTCCCGCCCTCTCCCTCCCTCCCTCCCTCCCTTCCCTTTATCTTTTTCCTTTTGCTAGAATACCACAGAAGTACTGTCTGTCTCTCTTTGAGAAGCTAGTCAGTTCCATCATTACTGTTGCTACTAAATTTAAATATTTGATTAAAGAGGGGCCACTGTAAAGTTCCTATTTTATTGATTGCAATAAATAAATATTAAAAATCAGATAATTTGAAAGAATATAAGTACCCTTTTCATGATGTTTTAGCCAAATTTTATAAATTATTGGATTTGTGTTTAATAATTATTGTAAAATTTCTGTCTGGTAATTGCATTGTAATGAATACTTTGGGATCTTTTTTGTTTTTATTTTCTTAAATTTTCCTTCATTTGTTATTATGACTTGGTAAGCGTAGAATTTAGTGACTGTTTGCAGAAAATTGCCAGGCAGTCTCTTGTATGAATGACCTGAGAAAATTAAAACTTTTACGTGATGCAATCAGACATTAAAATTGTTCAATACTCAATTTTCGGTCTATGTGAGAGAACACCTATTTCTACCTTTCCCCTTTTATCTATAGATTTTGTTTCTTTTTTTTTTTTTTTACCAGTACCCGTTATCGAACTCAGAACCTCGTGCTTGCCAGGCAAGCTCTATGTCGCTGAGCTAAATGCCCAGCCCCTTTACCTACAGGTTAACTTTCATTCATCAGAATCTCTACTTTGCCTTTTAGTTTTCTAGTAAATGACTTATGCTTGACATATTTTACTTGTAACCACATGCATTTCACAATCAGTGAATTCCTTCATAGAAAATTGCATGAATTTGATCACTACACATTACATATATGTATGAAATGATTATTCTGTATCCCATAAATTTTTATAATTAAAATAAATAGTTTTAAGAAGCAAAGGAAGAAAGGTTTATATTTTAGAGGAAAAAATAGGTAGTATTCATTATTAATTTAAATGCTATTAAATATTTCTGTAAAAATAAGGAAAATTAACCAGGGATATAGCTCAACGGCACAAGTATCTGTGTGGTAAGTGCAAGGCTCTGAGGTAGATTCCTGGTACCAAAAGAAAAAAAAGAAATTAAAGAAAGATAAGGAAAGTTCCACAGTTGTTATTGGACTTAATGTTTTACAGTTATTTCCCTTTTCCCTGACGTGAATCCTTTATTTATTGATTATTAATAGTTCTAAAAACAAACTGTTGTCTCTTCTGATAAAGAAGTTTCACGCCACTCTACTCTTAATAAAAATAGAAAATCATTTTGCAAACACGGAATTTGTAAATCTTGAAAAGTATATGAATTGATATCAACATCCACAGAAAACATATTTTGAAATTTGAGTATTTTCCTATTTGACTTTGGTTTTACCTTCACATCAACCTTGTTCCCTGCATCTGTCAAGGGTCCCAAATGCTGTATCTCATCCACTTAGGATAATATTGTTAGTTATGAGGCAAATCTGCCATGCAAATCATACTTAATACATGGCTGTATGTGGGTGAGAAGTATAGATTTAGAATCATGGTAAAACTATGTCTGTGGATAAATACTAGTTCACTTGGAGAGTAAAGTTTTATTATTACGCTAATAAAATGTTAAAATAATTAGTTACATTTATGAAACTATTTTCATATTTGAAAAATATGACTGATTTAGAAACTATGACATGAATGGCAGAAAAGTTTAACTGTTTAAAGCTAAAATAAAACACATTACCTAGAAAAATTTAGGAAAAGATCACTTAATTCCATTAATGATTATACTCATTTATGGGATAAGAATAAGAACCAGAATAATGGGTTAAGATGATGTGAGAAACAGAATGCTTAGTATTTATTAAAATAAGTTTTAAAAGGTATTTAAATTAATGGATATGTAGTGATACATAACACAAAACTTTCTAGAAAAATTAATTAAATCAGTTCAAAAAGGGATGTTAATTTTGTCGTATAAAATTACACACTCATTAAAATTTCTAAAATTGGGGCTAGGGATTTAGCTCAGTGGCACTGCGCCTGCCTGGCAAGTGCAAAGTTGTGAGTTCAATTCCCGGTACTGGAAAACAAACAAATAAACAAAAAATAAAATAAAATAAAATTTCCAAAATCATATAGGATATTACATGATTGTTTCAATTTAAGGTAAATAAAAGATTTGATGTTATTTAGTTTATGTTTTCACAAGCTAAGCATCAAACGCAGGTCCTTTCACATGCTAAGCATACCTCCTACCACACAGCTACAACCCTGCTCCTTACTTTATGTTCAAAATGATTTCCTACTATATAAAAAAGTCATTCTTTGACATCAGTTTTTTTTATTTAGACTTAGCTTTGTTTGAATATTTACAAATTACATTTGGACATTGGGTTTTTAACTAAAATACGCCGTTTTTCAACTCTGGAATGAAGTAACTAATCCATCATGCCAACATTGTAGAGCTGTTAGAGGATAAGTATTGCCTCTCTCTGCCAGACCCTCTTTTCTTTTTTCTCTCAATCTCCTTTACTATGCTACATGAAGTCATAACATTTTTATCATATGATGCATGAGGCAAGCATTGCACATCAAAGAAAATCCATGTTGCACTATATATATATACTGATTTTTGTTGTCTCTGGTTGTGCATGTGTGTGTTTTCACACTGTCCAGTCCTTTTTTCTTTTTTTATTTCAAGACTGGCCTCACTAAATCATTAAGTTTTCATATGTCCCAGTGTGGGATGGGACTTAGGATGCTCAAGTCTCAGGCTCTCAGAGTGCTAAAATTATAGGCATAGGCCACTGCACTTGATTTGTTTACTTTTAATTCAAAAAAGCTGTCCCTAAATTACTTGTATATATTTTTGCTTAGTGCTCTATGAGGTCTATGTTTATAGAATACGACAAATCACCAAAAATGTCCACATTTACATTTTTAAATGTGTTACTTTAGCTAAAAATAAAAAAAAAAATCAGTCACAAAATTCTACAGACTTGATTGGGCATGTGTGCTGCAAAAAAATGTGCACATATAACTATAATTTACCACTGTATTACTTAATTTGGAAATTTAATTTTCAATGTTAAATCTAAGCTGCTCCTTTGCCTGCGTGGATTTCTGATTTTAGTATTGAAAAAGTGAAGAATAATTGAATATATTAAAATATTTGCATTACATTTTAATGCTTTAATTTGAAAGAAATCATGTAAAGCATGTGTCAGAGTTTTGGAATATCTTAGCCATACTTTGAAACTTAGGAAAAGACTCATAGAACTGATACAGTAGTTCAGATTCAGTATTTAACTTTTAAGCTATTCATATCTCACTATTAAAATACATGTGCATAGAACTCATCACACTTTTTCTTAAGAGTAGACAGTAAATAGATGGAGCAAAGTGAGTAGTACTGAGAAATCTAGGACTGTTTTGGAACAAGGTATTTACTGGTATGCTTCCATGTGTAGGTGTGGCATACATATTTTTTTTTGAATTTTTCAAATTAAACCTTTGATATGCAACAGGTTATCAGGACTTGTTTTGTATGAAAGGAGAAACCTAATAAGTATACCTTCGTCCAGAATTATGGTAGACATACACAATGTAGGTAAGTATTTTTCTATGTCTAGAATGACGGAGGAATTGAAAATTTCTGCTTACATCAAGATGATGATAGGAGGGGCTGGGGATTTAGCTCAGCAGCACAGAGCCTGCTTGGCAAGCACGAGGTCGTGAGTTCGATTCCTGGTACTGGGAAAAAAAAAAAAAAAGAGAGAGATGATAGGAAGAGCGTGCACAAAAAATGAATAAATGAAACAAAGTTACCCTGGACACCTGTTGGAGAACACAGAAATATGACTGATCCTCCGGTGGGATTAACCATTGATGTGAACAATGCCAGTGACAGCTGAACTGTTTTGTAAAGAAGAAATTAAATTCGGAATAAAACTGAAAACAGCCATTGAGATGACAAAGTGTGAGCAAAACTAAATTGCAATTTATCACTCTGCTGTTGTAACCACCTCTCCATGTTTTCTAGAATTTGGAAAGGCAGCACTTTCCCTCTTCATTCTGTCCCTGTCTCCTTTTATCTGCCTCCTTTTTCAAAAATATAAATATATTTTCAGAAATTCTTTATTTTAAATAATTTTTTGACTTCATCTTTTATCAGTAATGTGGACTGAACTGAGGACTTCCACACAGAACTACATCATCAGCCCTGTTTACAAAGTTCTATTTCATTTTGTTTTACTTTGTTTATTTTTTTCTGAGATTGGATCTTAAGTCACTAAATTGCCTAGGATTGCACTAGGAGTTCTGTTTTTCTTTTCTTTTCTTTTCTTTTCTTTTTTTTTTTCCCGAACCAGAAATCTAACTCATGACCTCACACTTGCCAGGCAGGCGCTGTGTGGCTGAGCTAAATCCCCTGCCCCTGAAAGAGGAGTTCTGATCCTCTTATCTCACTTAGTCTCACAGACTGGTGGAATTACAGATATGAATATTAACTTTTATTCATACAAGCATGGATTTATGCATAGTTATTTTATATGTTCACTTATAATCTAGTATCTTATGATTTATTTTCTTGCTTAGATTGTTTCTGCTCAGATCATTGGGAACTCTTCCAAATTAAATTGTCTGGCTTTCAATATCTATGTATTAGTCAGTTTTCCCATTCCCAGAGCAAAATACCCGACACCCACAAATTAAAGGAGGAAAGGTCACATTTTAGTACATTCAGTCCGTGCTCAATTGGCTCCAAATTAGCAATATCATTTCATGGGAAATGGGAAACTGTGTCATTTGGAAAAAATACCAGAGAGGAAAGGAGCAAGAACCAGATTATGACCCCTTAGATTAGACATCCACTACCACCAAGATATATCCAGAAATGCACTTGACTAATCAGCTAGGCTCTTAATTCAAGCAAGTTCACAGTCACAGTACAATTAAAGGTCACATCTCCTCATTCAACTGCATGTCCCATACCAGCCATGGCTGTTTATTAAGACTGTTTTGTGAAGTAGATTTACAAATTAGTGTAAGCATGATCTCTGGAAATGATGGCAGAATTATGAATCCCTGTACCATTCTGCTAAAACGTCACACATGGCATTGCTTTCCACTTATTAAAATCTTGTTGATATTTTCTAAAGATTTTTTTTTCACCCAATACCCACATTTGATGTGAGACTCCAACTTTTTCTAGTGCTGAAACAGAGTTAACTCAGATTCACTTACTAGCTTCAACAATGCAACACTCAACACCAACAAAAGCTGCCCTAGAAGTGTGCCAACTTAATCTTCAACAAAGTATTTAAAGGGGGCTGGGGATTTAGCTCAGCGGCAAAAGTGCCTGCCTCGCAAGCGCAAGGTCGTGAGTTCGGTTCCCGGTACCGGAGAAAAACCAAAAAAAGAAAAACCAAAAAAAACAAAGTATTTAAAGATTTAAAATGTGAGTCTTTTTGTGTTTTGCTACGCTTATCCCACTGGCTTGTATAAACCACTCCCACACTTAAATTCACTAGAGGTGCTTAAAATTATATTTAAAAAAAAAAGAGAAAGTAAATTCGGATCCCACAGTGACTTTTCTGGAAAAGGATTAAAAGGAGTCTTTAGGGAATGAATATCATGTATATTTTTGATGTAAGTTAAAAGTAGGCAGAGACAGGAAAACAAAAAAAAAATGTGTGCCTTATATAAGGCACTTTTATTATAGAAATATACATTGTGAGAACAGTATTATTATACAAATGTTTTGAGTATGTAGTAATTTGCGTTCTGCTTTACTAGCACTAAAACAAAGGGCAAGCCATTTTACAACCTAACTTGTTTAGTCTATTGATGTTTCATTTAATCCACTATCATAAGAAAATAAATCCATACTATTATATTCTGCAATAGTTTCTGAATATTGACTGCAAATAGTAGGCAATACTTGAGCTTTTTGTAAAAGTACCTTCAAACACCTATTTTACCTTTACCAATACTGAAAATGTTAAGTGTATGAATTATATCAAAGTTTTTTTAACATCATTACATTTCACATATTAAAAGATTATGAGGATCTCAGAACCTATGCAAATAAAAAATGGAAAAAAAACCACATTTCCTTAATTTTAGTTTCATACAAGAGCATGTAATTCACATCACTTTATTAAAATTTAGCCAATAACAATAACCACAACTGGAGGCCAGTTAAAATTTTCTACTTTTAATTTTCTGTTATAAGTATCTGCAACTTCTTTTTCTGTTTTCCAGCTGGTTGGAAATCCATTGGCAAAAGACAATCTAACCTTTAACTTGGTACCTGGAGAATTTACTGGGCATGTTTACGTAGACTTCAAATGAGACCAGAGACAAGAGTAAATTATCTGAGGTGGGTTTGAAGGTAAACAGCTGTCAGTGAACTATGAGTCATCTCAAAGGTATTGTACACTAAACTCATTTTAAAGAGGAAAATTGTTTTTCATGTTGAAAGGAAGAACCAGAAGGACCCTGCACTGGCTTTTAATTTGCTGTCTGTATCTCATAACTTCCTTGGGGAAACAATATGATGAGCTTCCCCTTATTTTATTTTACTTTTATTTTCAAGTAAACTTTTTCTTTTCCAGGTGCTGGAATGAATATGGTGAGGAAAGCCAAGCTGTTTTCCTTTTACAAAGAGGTGGCAAAAATCAACTTTCTTATTGTGTTACTCAATTGTGACCTGATTTAATTGCTAAAAACAGCTCTGCTGGTATTTACTTGTGTTTCATTTTGTTTTTCAGAATGAAGTCTTCAGAAAATTCAGGTTATGGCAAATAATTATTTTGTACTTTATTTTTTTATTTTTTTATTTTTTTTTTGGTTTTTCTCCGGTACTGGGAACCGAACTCACGACCTTCGCATGCCAGGCAGGTGCTTTTGCCGCTGAGCTAAATCCCCAGCTATTTTGTACTTTAAAAATCAATATTATGGTATGTAACCAATGAACACATCTACTCTTTCTCTTGTTTTAAACTATAGGGGTGAGAAAATCTTCTTTCACTCAGATAAACCCTTCCAAATGTGTTTTCCCAACATTTAAAAGTACAGTTTATTTAAATAGATAAGAGAAAAGAAATTTTATCCTGATACATGCAGCAAAAAGAATCCAACTCCATGGAGTTACAAAGTTTCAGATGATGTGGTACATGTTTGTTATTATGGCTTGGAAATTAAAATGTTAAATCAGAGTTAAACATTATAACATGGAGACATTTTTTAAGCAAGACTAAATTTCTACAAAATACAATTTGTAAAATGCTTCTTTGCTTTTTCTCTTTTTTTGGTACTGGGAATAGAACTCAGAACTTCACACTTGCCTGGCAGGCACTGAACCACTGAGCTATATTCTCACCCCAATGCTGCTTTAGAAGTTTACAACTTATGAAATATGAAGAGCAGTAAAATGAGGTTAAAAAGATCATCATTTATGAAAATACAGTTTAAAATTATACTAAAGTATGTACTTCAATTTGGAAAGTTAAACATGAAGAGCAATGTGCTTTGATAATTTAGAGTTTATTAATTACATTTCCATTTTTGTTATTATTTATTTTCTATTTTTATCTCCAAAGATTTCCATACATTCTTCTTCCATAAGCTTTGCTTTCTCTCTCTCTCTCTCTCTCTCTCTCACTCTTGCTTTCGCTCTCATTTTTGTACTGGGAACTGAACTCAGGACCTTGTGCTCACCAGGCAAGTGCTTGTGCCACTGAGCTATATCTCTGGCCCTTTGCTGTCTTTGTCCCTATGTTTTCACTATTATATTTCGCTTTCAAATTTCACTTTTATTTTTCCAACCTATATTTTCTTACACCTCCCACTTCCCTTATGTACTTTTAAATTTATCTTATCTAATACTTTTCTTACGTTAGAGCAATAAATCATGGCTTCTCAAATTAGATCAATAAAAATGTTCTGCCTTCATATTAAATGCATAAATAGGTTAATAATTTTAAAGAACTGATTTCACCACAAGATTTTATTTTGCTATGTAACTCAGTATTCTTACCTGTTAAGAAATATGTAAGAAAAATCTGCCAAGGGAAGGAAGATTTCTAAAATTTGTTTTCTTTAAAGTCATAAAGAGATGCACAGTTATGAATCATAGAAAGTACCACTGGCAGGTTGTGCCTGAGATTTAGGAAGGTGGGTGTGGCCCTGGGAGAGCGACCTTCTTGCCAGTCAGCACGCATCAGAAGCAGAGCCATAGGAACAGGAGGAGACCTACCTGCCCTTTCATTAGTGTTCTCTGCTAAAGAAGAACCAAAAATCTCCAAGTGAGTTCCCTTTGTTGAGCTTCTGTGTGTAACACTTGCATTAACAAATACTGAGAACGAGAATTAGGATGGAAAGCTGGTGGGGCTACTCTCTAGAACGTTGTTGGAAGATTGTAAGAAAAGATACATCAGGGACTACTTCAGATTGTCTTTACTTGTCACTTGTCGTGGCCCTTCATCTATCTTAAAGTCAATTTATTTATCTTTGACAGAAGCAATGATAACATTAGTAATGAAAACAGTCAGTACTCCACACATGGGCATTTCTTCTTGCAGTCACAGCTGCACAGTTGCAGAAATTTTGATTTAGTGGAAATGTAAGAGAAAATAAAAATTTATAGTGAATGTGTGCATGTATGTGTGTAACTATGTGTGTGTGTGTGGTTGGAGGAGAGGGGAGAGTGGCGTGTGCTATAAAATTACAGTAGTATATTCAGGTTTTAAATTTTCAAATTTAAAATTTAAGCATAAAAGTTAATCTTTGGGTACTTGCCTCTGGAATATGTACAACATCCCTAAGTTATGATTCAAAACTGGGAGAACTTTTGTTTAAATAGAGTGAAACTTTCTGACTATTTGTTTGAAAGTAGCTGAATATAAAGAGAAGGGAATGATTTCTGAGAACTCAAAAATTCAATAGCAAGAAAAAAAGTGCTGTTTTGTGAAACCATTAGAAAAGATAGACTATTCACGGCACTTTAGAGAGTGATAAGGTTGGCAATGTATTTTTTCTTAATGTTACCATAAAATCATTTTATAAATGCCATGAGAAATTCTTCTGAAACATTGGAAGTGACTGGCTATAGTTTTTAGCTTTTTCCCAGATTATTTCTTTAGAATATGAAGATTTATTACCACCATTAAGAAAGTTCATTGGCACTGTGGTTGTATGTGTTGGTTGCTTCTTGTTTTTCTCTGTTATAGGATATGCAACATGGAAAATTATTCCAAATGAGACTAGCAATATTTTCTAAAACTTCAGGTTATTATGTAAAAATCAAATTTCTAAGATTTCACATGAGGTTTATTCCTGATTCTCTTAATCATCATTCTCAAATATGTAATGTGAAATCATTGCTCTCCCTATCAGTACAGTCCAGTTTTAGAATTTCAAAAACTCAAAGCTCTTTTCCATAGGTGTGTTACAAATATGAATGGTGAATAAGAATGTAAAGACCCATGCACACACGGGCATACACATATGCATTTATGCACAGACACACACACACACACACACACAATTACCACAAAGCTTAGCAACCTGGCAAAATATGTTGCCATAATTATTTTCTAAAATTCAGAAAGTTGTGTGCATAAGAATGTACCATTCTGAATCTTGCTGCTTTATAAGATTGCTGTTGCTCAGTGTTGACATCTCTAAAGAATTGAGTTGGTTGAACATTTTTTTCTAAGCTATGTTAGTGGACTAACTTGTTATCTCATGAAACTTTGAGCAAATAAAGCAAGAGAAATGGCAAGGCAGTAGCCACAAGTTTTGGTGAAAATTTAGTCTCAAAAGTGACATATCATTTTGTTACACCTATTTTCACAGAGACCTATTGATACTATGTCTGAGGATTATATATATATATATATATATACACACATACACAAAAAAAGAGGCTAATTACCACAATACTTTTTCACAAAATGATTTCTTATCTTCTTTCATTGATAGAATTTATTTTCTAATATTTCATTTCTAAGCTCTGAATTTATTTGGTCAAGAAAATGGAGAAATGGCTCAGTTTTGAGTCTAGTTATCCATAAAGCCTGAAAGATTTGCTCAGCCACTTGAAAGCATACCACCACTTTATGAAGCCTGAACTAGCTAGATAATCATTAAGAGACTATATGGCAGAAATCTTCATTGCCCTCATTGCCACAGATGTGGGGTCTACCCAATATCTTCAGAGAGAGCTGGCTAACTTGCAAGTCATCAGAGACAGATGAGAAAGCCCAGGCAAAGAGCTGCATTGCTTACACATACCCTAGTAAGCAATAATAATTGGTTATTATTTGCCACTAAGCTATTGTTATTCTATTAAATAGCATATCACACCTGATGTACTCTAGAGATTAGAGGTAAATGTTTCAAAATAAAATTTATACACCAAGACAAAATTATGTAAATAAATTTCCCTTTTCTTAATTAAAATTCCTTCTATTAATTTCTTATTAGAGAAAAATGAGTATTCACTAGACTTTATTATTTTTGAATTATCTCTCATCCAGCTTACCTCCCTATGTTCTACTCTGTAGTTCTGGAGCATGTAAATTGTATTTCTGAAGTTTTTTTGCACCTAACATAGTTGTTAATCTCTGCCAAATGGAGGCATGCTGGTGGATATCAGAAGACAGGAGAGGAGAAACTAAACTAGTTTTCCTTTTCTCTACCTCACTTTCCCTTCTTTGAACTTTGATTAAAAAAGGATACCACCATTTTTGAATCTATTTTTTAAGATTTTATGAAAAGGACTCAGGGTTATTTCTTAAGATGATTGTGCATAGAGAGAAGGAAAATAGTTTTCCCTGACAGAAAGTGAACCAGAATCCTAAGTTTCAAAATTTTACTGTGATTCACACGTCTAAGCAGTTTTAGTATGACTTTAGTATACATCAGTTTTAGTATGAATTTCCTCGCATCTTGTCCAAGGGTTCTAGATGCACATCTTTTGGTTTCTTTCCCTATTTCTAAGTGTACAGTTTCTATAAATCTTCTTAAAGAGCTGGTGAAACTACATCATCCACCTAACCAGTGGAGAGAGACTATTATTTGAGGACAGACAAATGAAAATGAGAGAAACTTCTCTTTACCAGATTAGTAACGAATATGTAAGGAATTATGTTTGTGGAATTTCAAAGATCAATATCGCTATCAAAGACTTAGAAAGTATACTTTCATCTCATAAAGGCCAATGTTATTTTAGGACTCTGCTGATATTCAAATGAGCATCAAACAAATATGTTTACAAAATATATTTCAGTTCCCTAAACTATGAAGAACAATACAATTTTTATTTATAGTATATGGTAATGCTAGCTGCTCAACTTTTAGTTAAATTAAAACAATTAGTCTTATGATTCAAACTTCTCACCTTGCATGAAATTCTTTGACTACTGTTGCTAAGGAAAATACAGCTCAAGTAAGATTTTCTCTTTTACCAGGTCCTCTTGCTGGCAATAGTCTGTCAATGAGTGGGGAACACTGAACCATCCAAAATAAAGCATAAGTTTGTGTGTTGGCTCCCACACATTATTAATAAAGTTTCCACAGCGTGTGATGTCCACATTTTGCTTTATAACTCAAAGACTCTAGATTATATTCTACTAAATTGATAAAACAAAATTATTTGTTCATGTGTATGCTTGCTATTCTTACAATGGAAAATTTCTGGACCCATTAAAACTAAATTAGGGTAAGTACATGTCCTGCTCTTCAGTTTTAAATAAAAGTGTGGTACTGTATACCAAATTTACCTCACGTTCTAGGGTGAAACATAAGGTGAAAGGGTTAGTCTCAAGGGCTGTGTAAAAGCAAAGTATAATTGGATCTTTTGTGACTGTTATTTCAATGAATCATACTATGCTTATTAATATGCCCATAGACAGAGGAAGCATATAGTGACTGCTAATGCAGTTCCCAAATGGTATGATTCAAAAGACTTAGCAATTTGTATTCCTGGTGCTTCACCAGAACCGTACGTCCCGTTGTAAGACATCAAAATGTGAAAGAGGATATTTTGATTGTTTTATTTTCCATTTAATAGAACTGTTAAGTAGCAGTGAAAAGATAACTTAATAAATTTCAGATGATATTGTCTATTTGAGGAAGGGACAGGGCACCTTGAAGTGGCTAAGATCAGGAAGAGAGATATCTAGGACCCTCATTTGTTTCGGTTTTTGTTTGTTTGTTTGTTTGTTTTTTCCAGTACCGGGAATCGAAGTCACGACCTAGCACTTAGCAGGCAGATGCTGTGCCGCTGAGCTAAATCCCCAGCTCCTGGGACTCTTATTTGTATACTCAACATTCACAGCGAGCTTTCAGCTCCGCCCTCACTCAAACAGTCCCTCAGCTGGATGAAGCAGCACTTCCAGCTCCGTGCTGGACAGCTCCCTCCTGTGTTCTGACACTACAGCAGGGCACACAGCCAAGGCCCAGTGAATAGACGCTCTTCAGTGTTCTGTAAAACAAATGAAAAATAGTTTCACAGTTTCATATTGGGCCTGGGGATTTAGCTCAGCGGCACAGCGCCTGCCTGGCAAGCGCAAGGTCGTGAGTTCAATTCCTGGTTGATCAGCATTGTATGTCTATATCTGTTTTCATGAGAAACCACTTTGAAGATATCAATATGTAATACAACAAGCATTGTTAATTCCCTACCACTTTATTTGTAACTCCGTACTGTCTGTACTGTTCCTTCGCTATTTTGTAAAATGTTGTCTGTCTGTTAATATTTTCCTCCTTTTATTTTCAAAATAAAAAACAAACAAACAAAGTCTCATATTAAGGTACTTCTTTAGAAGTTTTCAGAGCTTTTTTTTTTTTTTTTTTTTTTAAACAGGATTGTCTTGCTTGTTTTTTGTGCTGCTCCAAAACATCCCTTAACGTTTGCACTTGAAGTAGAAATCTGGAGACTTCTGACTTACACGATAGAGATCTGAAGGAATTGAAACAAAATTCATAACATTACCAGCATTGGCTAATTGATGAAGTATATTTCTCTGAAATTGCACCTTATGTTTAAATATGATACCAAAGTCAGAAAAAAATTATTTGCATGAAAGTACAATTGTACTAATTTAAAACATATTTTATGATCCTCAGGTCTTTTAATTACTTTTTCTGAAGAAATTATTTGACACACAGTCCTTTTTGCTGGTTATAGTAATCACTACAGGCCAAATGGCAAACTTTGTTTTCTTCCCAGAGGTGACATAGTCTCTTAATAAGAACCTCAGAAAACTGTTGTTAACATTTCTTGATTGAATATAGTTATCCAACATCACATGGGACCATGCACTACTGCATCACCAAAAATTGCTATTCTTTCTGCTAAAAACAAATGACTTATGCGACAAATGCAGAATTTATAAATCTTCATTTTTTAAGGAAAAAGCAAGTCTTTAATTTCAAAATCTGATTTTATCAATAGCTACACACTATATACAATTTACATGTTTGGTTTTAACGTTATTTAATCACCTTTAAAAAATGGGATAAGCCAAAGCCAGATATTATCTATGAAATATTCTTTGACTTATCCTAAATACCAAGATTTATTAAACTCGTATATGTTTCCACATATGAATCTAAACAGAGGAGGTGCTCAAATATTTACATTTCAACAAAGAAATTTTATTTAGATATCAAACATTTACACATATAAACCCTAAATATACCACCAAATTACTCAGCTTCTATAAGGCCAAGAATTGGTTTTGAACTCACAGCATTCCCTGTTAAGATAGTCAGGATTTTCCTAAACCACAGAGCAAAGAAAGCTTTTGTTATAAAATAGGAACTTCATATATTATGTTATGTACCTCATCTATAATTTATGCATTTAAAAATGCTTATGCTCCTCACGCAAAGTATAATTTAGACAATTTGCTGATTCAGCCTGATTATTTAAATTTGATCTTTGTCTTTATACTTTGAAAGTTTTATTAATTGGTTTATATTTTTCACCTATAGTTATCATCAAAATGGCACTTATTCTACTAATACCATGTTGGTCAGAATTACTATAAGATTTGATGAATATAATATCCCTTTCCTCTCTCAGAATAATTCAGTTCTTCAGAATATATGATATATTAAGACTAAAAGATTTGTAAATATCGATAATATTTTATAATCTAATTTTTATTTAAATGGAATATTTTATTGTATTATCATTAGAGTTTTCTCTAACTTTTCCACTTTTAGGAATAAGACTTATGGAAAGCCCTAACGTTGTAAGAAAGTTTATTATAAAATTCTAAACTTCATAGTACAAAGATTTTGCTGATAAAATATTTGCCTACACACTACATTAATCAATGTAAATTCAAAAGTTAAATTTGTTTAAAAAATAAAATGATGTAATTAAAATTAAATATTTTTTAACTCTTAAAAATTTTAAATGTTACAAAGTATATTTCTCTTCATCGTTACCAGTCTAGAACTAAAGTCTACAGCACAACAAATTCCTGAAGAATTCTGTGAATCAATTAGTTGTTACTATAAATATGGTAGGATTATTATACATTTCTCAGATGAAATATAAACAACAAATAAATACATGGGAAAATGTTCAACATAATTTGTCATTAGAGAGATGCAAATTAAAACAACAGTGAGATTCCATCTCACCCCAGGAAGAATTGCAATCATCAAAAAATCCACCAATGGCAAATGCTGGAGGGGTTGTGAGGAAAAGGGAACACTTCTCCACTGCTGGTGGGAGTGTGGACTGGTGCAACTACTGTGAAAATCAGTGTAAAGTTTCCTTAAGAAACTGGAATTACAGGCCCCCTTAAAACCAGCTCTTCCCTTACAGTGTATCTCTTCAGAAGAATTAAAATATCACACCACTGTGATATATACCCACCCACGTTTATAGCAGCAGAATTTGTAATAGCTAAATATTGGAAACAACCTAGATGCCCATCATCAGAGGAATGGATAAACATCCCCATTACAAACTGTGATGGGAAAAGGGAAAAGGAAAAAAGGGAAAAACAAAAAAAAGTATATATACACAAATAGTTAAATATTATTACAGCTAGCTTCTCTTAGTTCCTAAAAAGGGTACGTGCAGATATTGTTTAGACAAGATATGTTGCCTGTGTCTTATACTCTGATTAACTAATAGAAAGACAACAATCTGTATTGTAATGACTATCCTAAGTGTCCTACCTGTCCTACCTGTTTTGAAACTCAAAACATATCAACTATTGTAACAACAAATGTATTAACTATTGTAACTGTCTGGCTAACCAGTTTTATTTTTTATCTTTTTTCTCTTTAAAATAGAAAATATGAAAATATAGAATATATTTTTCTACTTTTTAATTTCATCTTTCTATTATTTATATAATGGAAAGTGTTTCCATATACACTCGGTGACAAATGAAATGCTTAGTGGAGGGTGGAAACTGATAGATGAGAACTTAGCTAATTTAATATTTTAATTCATCTTTATATAATTAAATGTGTATTGATACCTGCAGTATTGTGTCTCTTATCTAACTGTAAACATTTTTCTCATTTCATCTTCATTAATGAAAATCTCTTTTTAAAAAGACCAAATCAGAAACATTAAATAAATATATGTGCACAATTTGATATCATCAGTTTCTACTATATCTGTGATATTATGTCAACTTGTAACTATATCAAAAATACTTCTGGTATATAAGAATTTGGTAATATCTGATCATTTTTGACTTATTTCTTTCTTCTCTTTCTTTTATTTCATATTCCTTAAGTTTCCTCTTAAATTAAAATTTCAGGTTTTCTTAGTAATGATATTGGAAAGTCTAGCACTAGTTTCAATTTGTATATTATTCAATTCATAAAGTATTTCTACACAGAGGAGATCATTTGGCCTGTTTAATAACCATGTAAAGTGAAATGTTAGTCATTCAATATCTTCTTGGAACACTAAGTCTCAAGAGACGAGTTGTCTAAAATAATATCTCTGCCTCATTTAAATAAACCACATTCAAATGTTTGGAGACTCTAAAATGGTGGCTCTTATGAAGAACACTTACACAAAAAGTTGATTGAAGTATCTCACAAGTATGAAAAATCCACTTCAGGATTCCGGATTAATGAAGGTTCCCCCAAAGGAAACCCAGTTGTCAAACTCAAATTATCTAGATCATTTGCCTTTGAAAACTAATATCTAATAAGCTTAGTAGCTGTCAGTTATTAAGCAAATATAGGTCATTAGTTGCATAGTTTAACTGAAGCAGGACTGTCAAAAAGTAAAATGTGATGGTAACATAAGTAACATAGCTTTAACCTTGTATGCC
Source organism: Chinchilla lanigera (assembly GCF_000276665.1). Lineage (NCBI taxonomy): Eukaryota > Metazoa > Chordata > Mammalia > Rodentia > Chinchillidae > Chinchilla > Chinchilla lanigera. Next base: position 10,735,450 of record NW_004955428.1, read on the forward strand.
ATATTGAATGCAAAATTTTACAGTAAACACTATTCATTGTAATTCACCCTTTCACCTGTGGTATTACCAGGCTTTCAAACACCACAGTGATGAGAATTACTATCAATATCAAATTGTGGCAGGCAGCTATTTTGCAACCATTAAGAGAACTATATTGAGTTATGTAATTATACAATAAGAAAAAAGGAAATGAGTTGTCAACATTGATATTAATGTTATTAACAATTGTAGTATTAGTAATTATTGCAATAATAATAATTCATTAATTTCATTAATTAGGGGCAGACTCACTTTTTGGAGCTCTCATCCCATCTCACTACAACCCGCTCTTGGTGTTGGACACAGAATTATATGACATCATCACTGCCCATGTAAGTTTCACTCTTGCTTTATTCCAATTCTTTCCTATCCTCCTGTTTCTCCCCTTCTATAATGGGAATGGTCACCTTGTGCTGTTCTCCATCAGCAGTGTTTAATTTTCATTACAATTTTTAAAAGGGTTCACATCTAAGGGTTTTCTTCAGCTCTCAGAGAAGATTTTGTACTTGGAATTTTCAATAATGCTAAAACTATTAAAAATTTGAAGATGCTTAAACAGAGGCTAGATCCCCTTCATATACTGAGATGCAAATGAATCTTTTGGGGGCCAGTGATGGAATGTTATTATGACTGAGACCTCAAACTTCTCCCAAAATATTCATGTTCAGAAGGTTACTTGATTATGGGGATTTCATACTTCTCTGTGGATTTATCCTCTAATGAGTTCAGTAGCTGTTATAGATGTTATAGGAGTAGCCTGCTGCAGGTGAGTTTCCATGGGTGTGACCTAGAAAGCTATACTTTTGTTCCAGTCTCCCTCTTGCTCTGGGCTTCCTGGACACATGGAAAAAGCAGCTTTCTATCTCCTCAGTCACAGCATTTATACCCTTCATCCAGCCAAATATGTACCGAAACTATGAACTGAGGGAAACCTCTCCATTTTTAAATTATGGAGGTTGGGGATTTAATTTATACCAGTGATGAAAACTGACTAAAATGATATAAAATGCTGGAAAACAGGTGAGGATTTGCATCTTTAGTGACCAAGACTGTCTTTCAGTAATAACTTTTATTATTACATAAAGAATTAACACTCATACGGCAAGACAAAATTCATTACTTCACTTGAGCACCTAAAATGTTCTTCACCGTTGCACTTACAGTGTATATGATTGTGCTTCTTACACAGTATTCTTCTATTTTTTCTGTATCCATTAAAATAGAGATAATACTGAGTAACTACAGATATTTTTAAAATCAAGAAATAAGAAAGATTATTCAACAATGAGCAACTTGGAATTATTCATTCAAAATACATTCTAACTAATGAAATGAAAAACACATTAAAAGCAAGTATAAGGAAATGCATTTAAACATGATGGTAAATTTATTTAGAAAATCTTTTAAAATGAGATTGAACACTATTAGTTTTTTTTTTTTTTTTTTTTTTGGTTTTTCTCCGGACCGGGAACCGAACTCACGACGTTGCGCTTGCCAGGCAGGCACTTTTGCCGCTGAGCTAAATCCCCAGCCCTTTAGTTTTGTTTTGTTTTGTTTTGTTTTTTTGGTTTTTCTCAGATTGAACACTATTAGTATAGTACAGTATCTAGTCAGATAAAAATGATATAGTATGGGAATTTAAATTATATATATGTATCATATGTTATATATTATTGTGGTTTTGATTTATAAATCATTTTTACGAGACTAGTACAGCAATTTAAATATTTAAAAGCCCATTTTCAGTATTAATGGACAGGAGGGCATCTTTCAACAACTTCTCAATTTACTCTAAGCTGTTGGCTACTTAACAATTTTTCTTTTCAATTTTGAATTTGTTTCACAAACTTTATATGTACTTATAAGTTGGATTTGGTAAAACATGAGTTTGGTCTTTCACATCCTGGTGGTATATATCTGGCCAATGAACTTCAAACAAAATAGTGGATACCCTAAATAATCACAAACTTTAAGCATTTTAGAAAAGAGGACATGGAGTACAATTCATCTGAAGGAAGGAAAAATCTTTCTTATCTAGACTTTAATAGAAGATGATTTCTCAGTGCTGAACAAGGGCCAGACATGAGAATCCCAGCTAGACCTAGGCAGAGTGTTGCTAAGGGACAAAGAAAGTAAGACATATTCTCACTCATATTGGCAACAATAACAAAATTTAGAGTTTAAAACTTTCAGGTAATGGATAAGTTAATTCGAAGGACTTTTTTTCTGTACTTTAAAACTGAAAGTGGCAGAAAACTGATATAATAAGTTACAGTGAAAATTCTCGTGTCTCGCGGTCCTTAGGAGGAAAAGAGTTGCCGTGGAAGGCAAAGAGAACTGCACGGACTTCTGAGGCTCCCAAGGGCAGAAGAAACTGAAAATGGCGGTTTGTAATTGTTTTTCTTTTAGGTCATTGTAGGAGGAGGGGCACTAGTGATATACAAGAGAATCAAAACTACAATTTTTACAAGTAGAACTGTTACTGCGTGTGACAAAATTAAAGATGTATTGTTTTTGAATACGAATTGGAATCTTCTCTAGGTATTTTCAAATTGTGAAGATGTATGGGTGCCGCTAAAAATCTAAGTCAAATTTAGCATACTGAAAATCAGAGTTGAAATTTTCGCAGTGTCCAGATACAGAAACAATTAAATAGTACCCACAAAACAAATAACTAGTGTCCACAAAATTCTTCTTGAACCAACCCAACAACAGAGGTTGACTGAGTCTTAGAAAATTTGCAAAGCAGCCTCTACGTAGCTCATTTCACCAGGGGATTAAGAAGATCAGCACCCCAATGCTACTAAATGTGTAACACAAGAAAAACGTATCCACTCTTAAAAGTTTTGTGAAAACTTTGTAACTTTATCGAAAACCTGACTTACCAATCATATGATAAATGAATACTACTTGACATAAAACCAAGAGAAAACAAATCTCCAGGTCTACAGTTGACATAGATACGATAATTTACAGAGAAGTGTTTTAAAATATCAACAAATTTATTTAGAGATACAAATGGGTTAAAGAGATGTACAAAATAGATTACTAAGAGAATTGTATTCTATACCAATATGAAATGGATACCTTGGGATGCAAAATATAATTTCTTCAATTAGCAGTAAATAGATGTCCTTGTCTGCAAAATCGATACAGGGGCTGGGGATATGGCTCAGTGGCACAGTGCCTGCCTGGCAAACATGAGGTTGAGTTCAATTCCCAGTACCAAAAAAAAAGAAAAATTCTAAATTTAAACAGCATAATAAAATATTAGGGAACTATAACACAGTCAACAGGAAGAAAACCTAATCTACAAACGAAATATAATAACAATAAATATGAACATTAAAATCATGAAAGATTAATCAAAATAGAGTTAATAGCTGAAAATTTTAGAAAGCTTAAAAGACATCAACAAATATATAATCTCAGAGAATTCAGGTAAACATGCTATTTTCTAAATGTTTATGTATTTTCAAAATTCACATGATGAAATCCCTTCTCTAAGGGATGGTCTTAGTAGGTATAGAGTTTAGGAGGTGATTAAGTTATAAGGACGCAGCTCAAAAGGGATGAGCTTTTTCATAAAAAAGTCCCCAAAGAGATCTCTCTATTCAAGCTCCTAGGTTAGAGTAGACTGTTGTTTACCAGGGAAACAAGCCCTCAGTGGACATGGAACCTACTGACACCTTCCATTTTGGACGTTTAAGCTTGCAAACTGTGAAAAAGAAGTTTTTATGGTTTCCAAGCCACCTAGTTTATTTTGTGATAGCACTCAACCTAACTAAGATAACATAGAAAACTAGTTTTCAGCTTATTATAAGAGCATTCTAAGCTACAAGGACAAACAGAAAAGTCCTCAAGATATCCACAAATAAAATATATATTCTCTTAAAGGAAATATAAAGAAGGTAAAGGACAAATGAAATTATTATTAAAGTGGTAAAATAACACATCTACTGTATTTTAAAAATATACTATATGTAGCCAGTAGAATAAATATTACACAAAACAATTGCACTTCTAGGCACACTACAGAGAAATAAAAAATTATGCTCTGATAAAAAAATGCACAAATAATTATATTAGGTCCATTGTCACCATCAAATAACCCAAATATTCTTCAATAAATGACTAGATAAACATAGTTTGTCTTCACAATGGAATTCTACTTATTAATATAACAGATTGGATACTTAGACATCCGACAACCTACATGAATACCACAGACATGCTGAATGAAGAAAAGGAATATCAGATTATGTGCCCCATGATTCCATTTATATGACAATCTGAATTAAGCAGAACTATGGAAGTAGAAAATTGATAGATGGGCAAAGGTAGGTGGACGATTATCCTGGAAAGGAATAGTACCATGAAATTTAGAAAGCTGCAGAATTATCCTACATTCTGACTGTGATAAAGGTTAAACATTTGTATGTGGGTCCAGCTCATAAACACTTATAACTCTAATACATAAGTAACACACATTAATGGCTCTGTAATATAGATAAAATACCCATAATCACTTATAGTAGACAGAGAAGACATTATGGTCATACTATGAAGCATTTTGGACAAACACTGCCAATTTATGGCTAGTTATATGAATGTGTTTAAGAATGAAAATGTTTTAAATTCTATTTGCACACATCTTAAACATTGATTTTTAAAATCTCTCTGAATGCATTATTTTATTCTAAATTTTCAAATGCCAATGTATTTGTTCATATGATATCAACATTAATGTTGTCTAGAGGAGGTAATTCTCATATAACAGAAAAATAGCAAGAGGTATGTGTTTACCCAGTAAACATTGTATTTTGGAGAAATACAATGAGTGATTTATTAGCACATTAGCAACTATGTTTCTTTTTCTATGTACTTTTAAGTATGAATGCAAGACAAAATTAAATACTAGACTCTTCAGTAATGTTGCTGATTCAGCTGTTTCTACTGAAGCTCTTGATTAGGTCATTGAATTAAGTCTCAGTATCATTAAAACTCATTAACTGTATACAGAGTAATGAAAATGGGGAGTTTTGCCTTCATTTCTGTAGAAGTGGGTTTTCTAATTGAGACTAAAGCATCGCACTCAAATTCTTTTGCTCAATTTTCCTCTGGCAGACTTCAAGGACAACAACGACAAAACTCAACATGTAGAGAAAGAATTCAGCGAAATCATTCGCTGACACTTAATGTAACTTAATAGGTAGAGCCTGCAGTGTGTGAATCCTGCTTTAGCAAAACGACATGAAAGAATGTGACCATAGGAGCAAGCAGCCCGGGATACAACCTAATTTATACAACAGGACGTTAATCTATATAAGCCCGAGAAAAGAATAGATCAGAGTAATTTGTTTGCATCTGCATGTGAAGATTCGAAATTTTGAACTTTGATGTAAACTAATATCTTCTAGGTAGAGATTTGGATGTGCTCAGTATAGACTTTTAGATGAGACAACGCAAATCTGAATGAGAGATTTCCTAAATAAACGCCTCATATGAGTAAAATAATGTTTGGCTGCATGCAGTCAAGTAATATAGTTACAATCTTCCCTTCATTGAAAAATATTTTCACTAGTGACCAGATAACTCTCTGCAGTTGGTTTGTTGTAACAGCACAAACTAATTCTAGAGACTTCAAAAAAACTATCAAAGGGCAGAAACTCAGGATACTAAGATGAGAGAGAATCATAAGCACAACATGTAACAGTGCAAACCATGCAATTTGAGAATTAACTTAATATCCCTCATCAAAGGACTAAAATGTATATTTGAAAAGTTCTGACAATTCACATATTTTCCTAAGTCATTATTTGTCCCAATGATATAAAAGGATTTTTCAATAAAAAATCCATTTGAATAATGGATAGGAGCCTTATATCGCTTACATTCTCTTGAGAATTAAGTAAATTTTTCTACTCATAGTACTTTAAATCAAAAGCATGTACTTACATATTTAATAATATAATTCATTTCATGCATATAATTGGTCATACCCCTCATGAAGCACTACTATATAATAAAGACCCTAGTAATCTACCTCTTCTGTAGAATTTAATGGTCTGATGAACATTTCTCTAGAATGTAAACATTCTTATTTCATGTCCTATGTATAAAGGTATACTTTATGATTTTTCAATAATTATAACAAAGTTGAGGGCCATCATAAAAGCACAACAACTTTTTTCTATGTTTAGTATGAGTTCTTTGGCAAACAAACTTTAATATATGTAGAATTTTTGCAGAGAATATATTATAGTTTCTCTCATTCCTCACTGTTATAGCTTGTATGTAGATATTCCCCCAAAGACTTATGTAGCCATAGGTGCTGCTTATCAGGGCTGGTTGGGTTGAGTGTATGACACTGGGATTTATTTATGCCGCAGAACTAGGGTTAAGGATATGAGTGCTACCCACCCTAGAAAAGAGGCTTATTTGCTTTCACTTTCTTGTGCCTGCTATTAACTGTTTCTCTTCTGTGATGCCCCTCTGCCATGCCACTCTGACTTGGAGCCAGCTAGCTATGAACTGAAACTTCTACAAATTGTGAGCTAAATAAATCTTTCTTCCTTTAACTTTGGCTGTCAGATATTTTGTCTCAGCAACAAGAAACTAACTAATATACATATGAAGTGCATTTGCTTTTTAAAGGCTACTAAAATGTGTTAACTTTTTCTCATCTGCTCCTATGAAATAAGAGGTGATTAAGATGGTGAAAAATGTGATTTTCTGAGGAAAGACTGTGTTTTAGAGACTTTCCCATCATTGAAACAAAATATCAAACACTCATAGTTTTAAGGAGGAAAAGTTCCTATTGGCTAAGTTCATAGGGTTTCCTTCCAAGGCAGGCCAGCATGGCAGAAGGTAATGACAGAGAATTGCTCATGGCATGATGGGTGGGAGGCAGAGAGAGAACAAAGGAGGAAAGACAGAGATAGATACTCCATTGCAGGCCATGCCCCTTACCCTGTGACCCACATCCTCAGGCCAGGCTGCAGCTCCTAATGTCACATTTAAGTTTAAACTCATCAGTAAACTAATCCACTTGTGATTATCAAGGCTTTATGATCAAATCACCTCCCACATATGCACATGAGCACATAGGCTTTGGGGGAATATTTAGACAAAAACAATAACAGATAAATAGAAGAAAGTAGAGATCTTAGCCTGCTCTACACTGATATGACAAAATAACCAAGATTACATTACTTATTAAAGGGGTTTATTTCACTCCTGTTTCTGGTGGCTAGAACGTCCAAATGGCAGGATGCCAGTCCCCTGCTGAAGACTCCCTGGCCACATGACATGGGAAAGTAGTTTAGATGAACCAATCTTGTATAGAAGGAAGGAAGGAATCACATGGCATGAGTCAGGAATGCCCAGACTCTGTCAATAACCTTCTCTTACCAGATTTAAATTACTTTTAAGAAAAATCATGTATCTTCTCTCTGTCTTTCTCTCTCTCTCTCTCTCTCTCTCTCTCTCTCTCTCTCTCTCTCTCTCTCACTCACTCACTTGCTCTCTTTTTTTTTTTTGCACAGGGAATTGAACTTAGGGCCTCAGGCTTGCCAGGTACTATGCTGCTGAGCTACCTCCCCAGAAAATCTTTAGTTTTTGAAAGTACAGCCCCAAGGCATCATTACTTTTCTCTAGTCCTCACCACTTAAGATTTCACCATCTTTAAACATTGGCCTGCTGTGGTTCATGCAAACCATATCCAAATCACAGCATCAATACAGCTCCGGGCAAGATGATATAGGAACACTAGAGAACATCTCCTTCAAATATAACTTACTTCTTAACCTCTACCTGATACTGATACAGAAAGTACATTAGATTATGCCTTAGTACATGTGGTGCACCTGAAGCCATGCTAAAGTTCTCTGGCAAAGCTTAGTATAAATTCAGGGTGGCCTTGATGGTTTTACTGCTGTGTTGAATTTGTGGCTGTTATCATCTCTTAGGATGATAGGAGTTTCACTAGAAGGAAAAAGTGGAAGCCTTAAATCATTGCATGCAAACAAGGTTAAGAAAGAGATTATAAATTTGAAATGGCAGGTGTAATAACTGTGGAAGTGAGAATATTAATATGGAAAATGTCACTAATCTAAGGCATAAGAATATATATGGTCTTGTACACATATGTATAGGATTAATATGCACAATATTTGCAGTATCTGATGTTTACTGCAGTGACTAAGACTGTTAAGATATTCCTTCCCCAGAAAAAGAAACTTTCCTGGTGGTTCCTCAACTAACAGGGCTAGCATCCCTACCAGGCTGGGAGCAGATGATGGTTGCTGAGTTCCACTCTTGTAGCATGTATAAGTTTCTGCGTTCTGGATGGACTTCCCTTAGTCCTTACTTTACTTCTCTTAGGGCCTTTTTGCTTATTCATTCATTTCAACATGTTCTTACTCATTCTTTTATTTTCCTTTGTGAAACAACTTTTAATGGTTCTGGTTTTTTTTTTTCTTTTTCCAGATTCTGAAAGAAATATGAGAATTGTGGAAGTATTATAGCTTCTTGTAAAAAGCTAATTTCTGGATTTAATGTTGTTTTATTTCTTTAAGAATAGCTCTAAAATCTCATGCCTGAAGAAGCAGAGTTGTATGGTGGAGTATCCAATGAAATTTGTGTGAATATCAACCAGTTCTAGTGGTAAAAGGAGTCTGTTCTCTGGTAGTAATAGTAGAAAAACTTTTTACTACTAAGAGCCAATTCCTGTATTTTAGAGCAATACATAATATCCATGGAGACAAAGGATATGTCTTGCATTTCAACCTAAATTATTTTCACAAGTATGAAGAAGCAATTCACAAAAGCAATAAATTCAGCTAGAGATAAAGCTCAGTTGTAGAACACTTGCCTAGCATGTGTGATGCCCTAGGTTTGTACCCCAGCACCAAATGAAAATAAAATCCATAAAGTTTGATATCACAAAATTAATTACTAGGTTATAACAGGATTGATTCTGTAACAATAAATTTAAAGTTATTTTCTAAAAAAGCCTTTAAGTACAGTGATGCAAAATCATCTGCTCCTTAGCTTTAGTCAAAGTAATGATCATATAAGTGCATATTTTTAAGGGAAGGAATTTTTCTCTTTTTTATAATGAAATCCACAATATTTCAAGGTAATACCCCAAGAGCGATTTTGAAGAGTATTACAGAAAGATTAGTGTTTAAACAACTGTTTCTAAACAAATTCTTCAGTAAGTTATTCATAAATTTTTCAAAGGGTGATGCATAATAACTATATTTTGTTATCATGACATTTTCATTAGTAGAATTAAAAATGTATAATTATTATTTGCTTAGTATTTCTAAAGTGCTAATAGCATATCAGGAATTTGGACACTAAGTACTACTTCTTTTTAATAGATGCAATAATGGAAAGAGAGTTAATAATTTTAGTTGTAAAAAATAGGTCAAAGGGGAAAAAGTCTCATACATTTTATTTCCTTTTATATTTTTCCTTCTAAGAGAGTCTATTCAGTGGTAGATATAATTCCAATAGAACATAGATCACTAAATATTCTCCATTTTTAACATTTTCATATTTATATACTTATAAAGCAAATATAAGAGATTGGATTTTTCAAACTAAGAACTCTATTTTTCTTTCTCAGGTTACTGTCTAATTACACAATATTTGTTTGCAACCTATTCCTGAGGATAAGAGATATTATTTTGAATATGCTATCATTTTGAATTGTGACTGTCCTCCAAAATAGGTGTTAAAGGTATTATCCACACCCCATGATGCTGTTTGCAAGGAGACTTGTCAAGAGATAGGGCTTAAAATGATCCCATTTTGTCACATGGGACACCATAATGGGATAGTGGTCCTTCCTCTTTGTCTTTCACTTACTGAGTATGAAATGACTGGTTTTGCTTGGCTACAACCTCTCTGATGTTATATAAGATAAAAAGCAATAGGGTAATCAATCATGAGCTGAAATCTCCAAGAGCTTGAGCCCAAGTAAACATTTTCACTATGTAAATTGACTATATTAGTATTTGTTATAGTCACAAAGAGCTGAATAACACAATATGTCTTAGCATTTCTAAATGAAAGACTAATTTCTTCTTTGCTTCTTCTTCTCTCTTTCATTCATGTCAAATCACTAAATAGACATCTATAATAACACACTAATATGTGACATCACATATGGAGAAAATGTATTTTTAAAGCACGTTTAAAATGCTAAAAATGTGATTAAAGCATTTCAAATATTTTCAAAGTGTAATATTTTGAAAGCATATAAAACTATTAAAAATGTTTATAATTCTTGAAAAAAGCTTTTATTTTCACTTTTTATTGTGATACTAAGAATTGAACCCAGGACATTTGCCCTGGGCTACAGCCCCAGCAACTTTATTTATTTATTTAACTTTTAATATTGAGACAATGGTTTGATAAGTTCTCCATATGGGAAATGGACTCACAATTCTCCTGCCTCAGTCTCCCAGAGTGCAGGAATTACAAGCATGTTCCCCCACATGCATAGAAGAGAAGTTATTCTTAGGAGTGCATGCTTGTGCTATGGTTTAGATCTGCAATGTCCATTAAATTTCTTATGGGCATGGAAGTGGTTAGGAACATGGGGTCACTTTACTCAACAGTGGATTTGTGGGTCACTGGGAACATGACAGTGAGAGACATATCTCTCTCCCAGTTCTTCTTTCCTCTCTCAGTTGTCTGGCTCCACTCATGTGAGAAGATTGCTTTTGCAGGACTTTTCTGCCATGCTCTCCCTTTTGTGACACCAGTCATCTGTGTACTGAATCCTTAGACTCCATGAACCAAAATACAGAACTCGTTTCAGTTGTGAGAGTTGGGTATTGTGTCTCAGCAATGAAGAAAGTATCTGAGACAGCTCCCTTCAAGTAATATGTGGATATTCCAAGAAACTGAAGGGGTAAGACCTGCATGAGAAGTAAAATATGGTGCACGATGTTAAAGATGTGCTGTTTGCAGAGTTATATGAGTGGCAGGACATCGAAGCTTCTTCGCTTTCTCAGATTCCTGCTTCAACCTGCATTCTATTAGTCTGCAGGCATTGCTCTGCTCCCCACAATCAGTTTAACAGACATTCATGGCATCTCAACATACTGCTTTAAATTTGTATAAATGGCAAAAACGTAGTCATTTTCAACTCTGGACATATTCAGATAGTAAATATTAAATGAATTTATGATCTATAATTTTCCCCACAGAGAAGCTAATCATAGTGACATAGAGTTAAAATTATAAGGAAAAATTTATTTTCTTAAGGCAGTGTAACACATTCATTACAGTGTGAACATACTACTGTCATTTGAAAATTATACACTTCTGTTCCAAAATATAAAGGCTCTGCACAAAGGGTTATGATACATGGCTAGCCATGGTAATTTTGCTTAAAAATAATATATAAAGCAAAAGGTAAAGGCAAATATTTACTAAAGAAAGATAATGAGAGCATTATTATGAAATGTACAAAATGGAATAAAAGAACTTAGAAGTTCACAAAATATGATTGAAGAGTACTAAATTTATTTGAATGCTTTAAATTTATAAATTATTTATACAAACCATATGACTGCAATGAGTCACTTTTATGTGAATTTAATTGTTTAAAATATATAACTACTTTCGTCATTCTTTTTCTTTATGTGGTTCATTTATTATTTATATGATTTTAGTAATTGATACATGGTTCTGAAATAATACACCCGAGTGTGACTCACATGTAGTGAAAAATTAAGACTAAGCTTTTAGGAACTAAGAAATTTTTAGTATTTCTTATAATTATTTTTACATTTTATGTTATCATATGCGTTCCTATGAAAATTTCTCTCATAAGAATTATGAGCCTGGCTCAAAATAAAAGGGAGGGAAAAAGCAGCAGAGGTGCGCTGGAGAGGAAAACTAGAGAGTCCATTAAGATGAAAGAACAAGGAGAACAAAATTGAAATCCATGATGAGCTCAAAATCCGAAAAATCTGAACTTTATTAGCTCAGGTGCTGTAATAGTATACCTATGAATCTCTAGTTATAGATTTGTATTCAGTTTGGTGATTACTACAATTCTAAGGTATTACTTTTTTATTAAAATAGTACATTTCATTTTGACAAATAAACATGATAAATTTTCAATGAAAAATAAGTACTGTGATAAATTTTAAGAAACATTTCTAGCACATATATTATAATGGGGCAATTTGTATACAATCATTAAATATTCCCTCATCTTCTGATCTTCTTTAGTATAATCATTAATTACATTTTTTTTCAGTATACATCTTGTAAGAGTTGTGTTTCTAGTATTCAAGCACAGAGTTATTTAGCTCTTTTAGTAACGTTTTCTTCTATATTAACTTATTTATCATCAAGACTTTCATCCACATAAAACTTAATTAAATATGCTAAAATACAAAAAAACTTAACCGTAGAAGTCTAAGAAAGATTTCTATCACTAATTAAGACGAAATAGCCACAAGTTAACTAGGTGAGATATTACATTTTTATTTTAAACATATATGTCAATTATATTAAATAGGACATTCTCATCCTCAATATTATTTAGCCTACCATTAATAGAAGGTATGACAAACAGCACCAATAAGGAAATTATAGGCAAGTTTATGAGATGTTTATTTTATAGGTAATGAAATTAAATGTCAAGTACTATAAAATAGATTACATGATCATATTTCTCTAAATGAAAATATTTGTGTAATTAATATTGTATTTATTATTTAACAATTTTAAACGGTTCTGACTTCCACAATTAGACCATAACCTTATGTTACTGTCCAAAGTGGGGAGACATGCTCAAGGTGAATAATCTTCTAGATGATTTATTGCAGTCTGTTTGCCAATATCTTACTGAGGATTTTCCTGTCTGTGTTCATTACGGGGATTGGCCTGTAGTTCTCTTCTTTGGTTTGGACTTTCTTTGGTTTTGTCATCAGACAAATACTTCCTTCCAGGAATGAATTTAGGAGTATGGCTTCCCTTTCAATTTCAGAAATGTGTTTGAGGAGCAATGGCATTAAATCTTCCCTAAATTTCTTGTAGAATTCAGCAGTAAATCCTTCCAAATGTTGGCTTTTCTTTGTTGGTAAGTTGTAATTATATTTTCAATTTGTTGACTGATATTGGATTATTTAAAATTTCCATGTGTTTATGGAGGGTTTACAGTTTCTTTCACCATTGATTTCCAATTTAATTGCACTATGGTCACATAATATGCATGTGACAATCTCAATTTTTTGCATTTACTTAAGCATGTAGTATGGCTAATATTTAAGAGAACATCTCGTGCACACCAGAGAAGAATGTGTATTCTGACGTTGCATTGTGGTTCACTCTATAGACATCTACTAAGTCCATTTTTCACATTTTAGGTGAATTTTAATTCCTTTATTGGTTTTTTTCTAATTGACTTGTGAAAGTGAGGTACTAAGGTCCAAAATTACAATTATGTGAGTGATTATTTGATTTTTTCATATACATTAATGCTTGTTTTATATATAGTTGAGTGAACCTGTATATATGTATGTATATATATATATATATATGTGTGTGTGTGTGTGTGTATATATGTTATTGTTTTGTTTTGGAGTTTCAATTAAAAATATGTAGTTACTTTATCTTTTGATCAGATTTGCCTTGAAATGCACATGATCCTTAAAGAAATTGCTGCCTTGTTTTTAGGTGTTCCTGTCACATGGAGTATTATGTTCCATCTCTTGACTTTCATCTATGAATTTCTTTTTGAGTTAGAGGTGTTTTTTTTATGCACTACAATGTGGGATCTTGTTTCTGTCTCCATTCTGCCAGTCTGTTTCTTTTGATTGGTGAATTGAGGCCATTTACATTGATGATTATAACTTCTTCATATTGGTTTATACTTGTCATATTGTTTTCCTGCTGTTGGTTCCCTGTCTTTCCTCTCTATTTAGTTGGTTGCTCTCCTTGGTGGTTTCTTCCTATTGGTTCTTGGAATTGTGGTTTTCCCTATCTTTTTCTAAAATACCCTTCAGATTATTTGTTTTTCATTTTGTTTTTGTTTTTGTTTTTGTTTTTGTTTTTTTGGTACCAGGGATCAAACTCAAGACCTTGCGCTTGCCAGGCAGGTGCTTATGCCACTAAGCTATATCCCCAGCCCTTCAGATTATTTTGTAGAGTAGGTTTGGTGGTAATGAATTTCTACTGTTGTTCTTTCATATGAAGGATACAAGGATGGTTCAACATACAAAAATCAATATATGTAATGGACTACATTAACAGATCCAAAGACAAAAGTCACGTGGTCATCTCTGCAGAAAAAGCATTTGACAAAGTCCAACAATGATTCACGACAAAAACCTTACAAAAAATTGGAAAAGGTGCTCTTTATCTGAATCTGATAAAAGCCACTTGTGACAAACCACCAACTAACATCATAGAAAATGGACAAAAACTGAAAGCTTTCACACTAAAATGAGGTAAAAGATAAAGGTGCCCACTATCACCACTCATATTCAGGACAGTTCGCTAGCTAGAGGAATTAGACAAGAGAAATAAAAAGGTACAAAGAATGGAGTAGTTGAATTATCACTTTTCCAAATGACATGATACTCTACACAGAAGATCCGAAAACTCCACCAAAATTCAATCTACGTTTAATAACCAAATGCAGTAGTGTAGCTGCATAAAAAGTCAACACTCAAAAATCAATAACATTCTTGTGCACAAATAACAACTCAATAAGAGAGAAATTGCAAAAACTACACCTTTTATAATAGCATCAAAGAGAGAAACACTTAGGAATAAATCTAACAAAAAAAAGTAATAGAGGTCTACACTGAAAACTAATGGACACTGTGAAAGAAGATGGAAGAGGATACCAGAAAATGGAAAGATATCCCCTGTTCAGAGGTAGAAGGAACAAACATAGTGAAAATGGCCATATTCTCAAAATTGTTCTACATATTAATCACAGTCCCAATCAAAATACAATCAGCCTACCTCACAGAACTAGACAAAAGAATCCTAAGATTCATTTGGAACCAGACAGAAACTACAATAGCAAAAGCAATTCTGAGCAGCAAAGGCAAGGCAAAGGGCATCACAATTCCTGACATGACATTATACTATACAGCTACTGTAATAAAAACAGCATGGTATTGGCAAAAAAAAAAAAAGGAAAAAACCTGAGAATCAATGAAACAGTTTAGAAGATGCAGAATAATATATTAGATAAATATTGAAACATTTCAGAATCTGTATAGAATAACACTACCCTAAGAGAAGTCATTCACAGAAATTAAATCAAATAATACACATTATATTTTGAGGAATGTTGATTCCAAAAATTAAGATATATCTTCAGAAAAGTCATAATTTATAAATTAATTCATAATATTGGTAACTTCCACCTATTTTAAAAGTCATTAAGATGAAGCAAGCAAATTTCATAAAATCTAGAAAAGTTACTTTTATGAATTCTGGAAAATAAATGTAATAATAAGTAATACTAGCATTTTCTTACTTTAAAATTTATTTTAAAATTTATTCATTAATTCCTCAAACAGTTAGGTGCCTGATTTATCTCCCTCAGTCTTTGTTAATAACTGGAGAAGGGGAGTGTCTAAGCCATTTGTTTCAACAAAATACCAGAGTTTGGTGATTTATGTATAGGTATATATGTTCTCAAATTTCTGGAAATTAAAATGTCCAAGATCAATGCACCAGCAGATTTTATTGTCTGGCAGGGGCTGTGTTCTCTGGCAGGGTGTAGCACTGTGTCCTCCTGTGATAGGGAGCAGAAGGACCAGTGAGTAAGGCAGCCTAACACGGTTTGAAATATTTTTTCTAAGGACTTTCATTCAATTCATCAAGAGAAGCAGACTTCAGGGTTTAAGCGCCATTTAAAGTCCAGCCTGCTTATACTAGTAAGTGTTGGGGAGTGATACATTTGAAGCATAGCAAGACATAAATAAAACTCAGTCCCTGGTAGACTGAATTCAGAAAAAGAACATCAAAAATCATAGCACAGAGAATTAGTGTTATGTTTACAAACACAGAGTGTTCCAGATGCAATCTGAAGAGATCAGGAAAGGTTAGAAATCAAAATATATCATTCCAAGCAGGAAAAATATGATAGTCAAAACATTGAAACCCCAAAGAACTTCTGAAATAATAAATATAGCAATAAAGCAATGTCAAGTATTTACACAGGGCAAGGATATAGAAAAGGTGATAGATGGTCAACAGTATAAGGTCTGGTCTATGAAGATAAGAAAACTAGATAGACAACAAGGAGCCATCTCATGATGTCAATAGAGTGAAATATGTGTGATGGATTTTATCGCAAGCATATTTTGCAAACATCTCCAAATAGTATTTAAGAAAATAAATGATCAATTCTGGACAGAGAGAGAAAGAAAAAGGGCCTTTAAGAGGTTATTTCAATTGCCTATGGAAGAAAGTGAAGTAAAACAAAGGCTGAAGCAAAACTTAGTAAAATAAATAACACGTGAAATAAAAATTATAAAATATTAGTAAAATAATATTAAAATATTAATGATGAAATTTATTGATAATACAGTCAACTATTGGAAAAATAGAGATGCAAAATATAAGCATACCTTGGGTAAAAGTGAGAAATATCACAGCCTGTGTTTTACACATTCATATGGTTGAAAACTATTACTGCTGCACACTTTTCATGGAATTAACATTTTTATCAAATGCTAGATAAACATAATTTATTACCAGTGACACAAGAAAACGTGACAAAAACTTATGTGCATGTATTATTCTATCAGAATAGCAATAGATAATATGTTACACACAGAAATAAAAGGATTTAAGACAATAAATTTTAATTTAAAAATGTGTCAAAATTGTATGACAAATCAATCAAATTATATAGGAAATAAAAAATAATATTTCACAGCTTTCTTTTATTTAGGAAAGCATGTTCAGGACTATAAAAATTCTTCAAATTTAAAAAATGAAAGACAAAGGAAGTCCTTTGTTTTGACATATAAATAAATGTACTTTATAGTATTCAATATTCATTAGGTAAAAGTGACCTACAGAATACATTATAATAAAATATGATATCTAAAATTTCTGAATGATTCCCTGTGGACTAAGATAGCCACTGTCCACATTTACATTCAACTTTGTTCTAGAAGACCTATGTGTTGCAAAACATAAATGAATACTGCTAGATAAGAGAAACTAAAACTTTCATTATTTAAAAGCAACATGTCAAGACATAATATCTGCTGACCTCTTTGTTCTTCAAAATGTTAGTGATCAACCTAGATATCAAACTGTATGCATAAATGTGATTAAAATATTTACATTCCATGATCTATTACCATTACTGGGGCTTTAATATACTATCACTATCAACTGTAGACTTAATATGATAGCAGTGATTTTCAAAATTATTTTGTACCTATAAAATATTTTGAACATGTATGCTTTCTTTATATTGTATTTTAAGATGTTGCAAATTATTCATTATTTTAAATTATTCAGAAAATTAGTACATAAATATTATATATTCTTTACAACACTTGAAAAGCAAATCTATACTCCTGAGCTTTTGTTGAGAAGTAATTAGAAATTCGTACGTCTTGAATCCTCTTTTGTGTTTTGTTTAGATAAATTAAAGACATCATAATAACTTTTATAAATCAACTATATAGACAGACAAGTCTTTTATATTGTAACTTACTAAATGGTTTAGAACTAGTAATAATTTTAATCCCTAATGTAGATATTACAATTTTCAAAAGCATTTTACAGAATAACTAAAAGGTAATGATTTCCTTATTTGCAGAAGTGTCATAAAGTATTTTGAGGTATGTATAATTGAATGTCCATATTTAGCTTTATGTTGGACAAGTTAATTTTGAACTATCAAAGTTTAGCTACAGTTTTTCAGAAAATAAGTATTTATTATTACTTGAATATAACAAAAAGTTTCACATATAAGTATTAAATTTTTATCTTAATGTGCAATCATTATGTATAATATCTATGATTTGCATAAATTGAAGTGAAATTGGTGCAGACACAATAAAACAGGAACAATTAATGTGCAAACAGGTTTTATATGACAGTTTCAATGAAAAACCAGCAGTCAATAAAATGGTATAAAAAGACTATTTGCAGAAGTAAAAGTAAAAAATGTCCTAAGCATGGGAACACAATCTGACATAGAGTTTAGTGTAGCATATAGAACTCCAACTAACACTGACAAAAATAAAACTATACCCAGATATATAATAGTGAAGACCCCAGAAATTTTGCACAAGAACAGGATATTGAAAGTTATTAGAGAAAAGAAACAGATCACCTATAAAGGAATGCTCATCAGAATTACAGATTTCTCAATATAAGCATTCAATTAATGAAGAGCTTTGAGTGATGTATTTCAAGTCTTGAAAGAAAACAACTTCCAACCCAGATTGATGTACCCTGCAAAACTATTTTTCAAAATTAATGAAGAAATGAGATGCTTCTATGACAAAGAACAACTGAAGAAATTCATGGCCACCAAACCATCCCTGCAAGGAATACTGAAAGATATTGTAGACAAAGATGAAAATGACCACAATTCCAAGAGCAACAATGGAAACAAACTACTTGGGAGGGTAAGAAATTAAAAAGCGGGAAAAAGCAGGGAACCGAAGGAAGGAATATAACATAACAAAGATAAAACAATACATATCACTTGTCACTGTCAATATAAATGGCTAAATTCACCAAACAAAAGAAATACAGTGGCAGAATAGATCAAGAAACAAGATCCAACCATATGCTCTATAAAAGAATCACATTTAACTCAAAAGAAACTTTTGTAGATTGAAAGTCAAAGGATGGAAAATAATCCTCCATGCAATAGGAACACGGATAAAAGAAGGGGTAGCTATTCTGTTTGCATACAAGGGGAACAAGAAATCAAGAATGATCAAAAAAGATAAAGAAGGTCTTTACATACCTGTTAGGGGAAAACTTTAAGGGGAAGAGATAACAATCATAAATATGCATGTACCAAACATGGAAAATTCCAAATGTATAAGATAAATATAAACAAACGTGAAAAATCACACAAGCAATAACACATTTCTAATGAGAGGGTTTAATACCACATTTTCACAGAGAGATGAACTAGACAAAAATCAGCAAAGAAATATCAGAACTAAGCAAAACCTATGAACAAATGTACTTAGTAGATGTTTACAGAGTGGTCCACCCAACTTCAGAATACAAATTCTTTTCAGCTGGACATGACAAAGTCTTTAAAATAGACCATATCTTAGCCCATAGAATATGCTGAAGTAAATACAAAGAAATTGCAAGTATCCCATGCATATTATTTGACCATAGGGTGATGAATTTGGAAATTAATGACAAAAGAAAACACAAAAACTCCATAAACACATGGAAATTGCATAATACCCTCCTGAACAGCCAATGCCTAACAGATGAAATTAAAGAAGAAATTAAAACAATATCTACAATTAAACAAAAATGGAAATAAAATGTACCAGAACATGTGGTATGCAATGAAATCAGAATTTTCCCTAAGAGGGAAATTTATTGAGGTGAATACTCATATCAGGAAAACAGAGGAAGCACAAATAAAAAAACCTAATATTGCCATTTAAACTTGTACAAAAAGAAGAGCAATTCAGGGTCAAAGCCCATAAAATGGAGGAAATTATGAAGATTGGAGAAGAAATGAATGCAGTGGAGACTAAGAAAATGATGCAAAGGATCAATGAATTGAAGAGTTTGTCCTTTGAAAGATTAAATAAAGTTGATGAGCCCTACGTAAACCTTATTGAAAAAGGAACAAAGAGACTCAAATTTATGCATTGAGAAACAAAAAGGGTGAAATCACTGCGGAGCATGTGGAAATCCAGTTCATGAATACCTACTTCAAAAATCTTTACTCTCATAGGACAGAAAACCCAGAAGAAATGGACAGATTCATAGCTATGTATGAGATACCAAAGGTGAATAAAAAAGATGTAAAAATTGTGAATAACCCATTATCAGTTAATGAGACTGAAAATGTAATTAAAACTTACCAACGTAGAAAAACCCAGTCCTGGATTGACTCATTGCTGTATTCTACAAGAAATTTGGAGAATATTTAATATCAATATGCCTCAAACTCTTTAATAAAATTGTAAAGGGAAGCAATCCTCCCTAATTCATTCCTGAAGGCAAGAATTATCCTAATACCAAAGCCAGAGAAAGGCCCAATCAAAAAAGCAAATCACAAGCCAATCTCCCTAATGAACATAGATGCAAAAATACGCAATTAGATACTAGCAAACACAATGCAGCAAATTATTAAGAAAATTATACACCATGACCAACTGGGTTTTTACTGGGAATGCAAGGCTGGTTTAATATATGTAAATAAATAAATGTAATACACTATATCAAAAGAGCCAAAGACAAAAATCACATGATAATCTCAATAGATACAGAAAAAAGCTTTTGACAAAGTCTGACATTTATTCATGATAAAAACCCTACAGAAAATTGAAATAGATGGTCTTTAACTCAACTTGATAAAAGCCATCCATGACAAACCAAGAGCTAACATCAGGCTAAATGGCCCAAAACTGAAAGCTTTCATTCTAAATTCAGAAATAAGACAAGGATATCCTATATTATCATTTCTATTCAATATAGTTCTGGAATCATTAGCCAGATTAATTAGACAAGGGAGATAGAAATAAAAATTAAGATTAAGAAAACTAGAAGCTAACTTATCATTATTCACAGATAACATGATGCTCTATGTAGAAGACCCTAAAACTCCATCAAAAGACTTCTAGATTTATACCCAAATTCAATAGCATAGCTGGATTCAATGTCAGTGTTCAAAAATCAATAGCATTTAAGTACATCAACAAAAAACTCAGAGAGAAAGTACAGAAACCACAACCTTCACAATAGCATCCAAAAAATGAAATAGTTAGGAATCAATGCAATAAAGGAAATAAAATATCTTTATATTGGTAATTACAGTACTCTGAAAAAGAAGATTGAAGAGGATATCAGAAAATTGAAAGATTGCTCATGGATAAGAAGAACCAACATAGTAAAAATGGCTGCACTCCCTAGATTGCTATACAGATTTAATTCAATTCTGAGCAAAATAGCATTAGCATACCTCACAGAACTAAAGAAAATATTCCTAAAATTCTTATGGAAACCAGAAGAGACCTGGGATGGCAAAAACAATACTGAGCAGCAAAGGCAGGCAAGAGGCATCACAATTGCCTTCTTGAAATTATACTACAAAGCTACTGTGATAAAATCAGCATGATATTGATAAAAATAAAACAGACCTGAAGATTAGTGGAACAGATTATTAGATGCAGACAGAACCAGAAACACACTCAGCCACCTTATCTTTGACAAAGGGCCCAAACATGTTCACTTTAAGAAAGATAACCTCTATAATAAATGGTGCTGGAAAAATAGGCTCATTACAGGTCAAAGACTAAATCTAGACCCATGTCCATAACCACACACTAAACTGAAATCAAAATGGATCAAAGGTCTATATGTTAAAACATTAACACTAACTCTACTGGAAGAGAAATTAGGTAGAAATATTGAAGACCAAGGTGTAGTCAGAGAGTTCAAGTACTAACAGAAAAGTACTTCAAATAATCCACAAACGTCATTTCATCTTATTAAAAAGCTTTTTCACGTAAAAGAAATCACCAACAGATAAAAAGACATACCTCAGTGTAGGAAAAAAATTATAGTAATCTGTTCCTCATACAAAGGACTTATATCTAAAACATGTAAAGAATTGAAAAAAATCAGATGACCCCAAATTCAGACACAAAATCCAAAAATGGGCATTTGAGGTGAAAACAAACTTCTTTGATGAAAAAAAATAGCAAATAAATATATGAAAAATGTTCGACATCATTGATCATTCAAGAGATACAAATTAAAACAACACTGAGATTCCATCTCATCCCAGCAAGTATGGCTATCTGCATGTAATCAACCAATAATAAAAGCTGATGGGGCCATGGAAAAAAGGAAACCTTCTTCACTGCTAGGGGTAGTGTACACTGGTACACCCACTGTGGAAAATGTTGTGGAGATTCCTTAAAAAACTAACATTAAAGGTCCGATTCAACTCTACTAGTCCCCTTCTGGTATTTTCCCAGAAGAATTGAAAACATTATACTGCAGCAATAAATGTGCACCAGTGTTTATAACAGCACAATTTTTAATAACTAAATCATGAAAATGACACAATTGCCCATCAACAATTGACCATCAACTGAAGAATGGACAAAAAAGATGTGGTATTTTATACAATAAAGTACTACTCAGCTATATAAAAGGGTAAATTTGAGATTATTATAGGTAAATGCATATTACTTGAGGCCATACTCATAAGTGAAAGAAATCAGACTCACATGTGTACACATTAAATTGTCTCCCTAGAATAAGAAGTTGAAAGAGTAAATAAGATTAAAAATGTATAATAGATATTGTGAAGAAACTTTGCAAAAGAAAGACAAACTGGATTGGGGGATGGACAAAAGAAGGTAGGGAAAAGGAAAAAATATATACTATCTATCTATCTATCTATATATATATATATATATATATATACAAGATAATTATGACAGTTATACTACTAATTTCTATCAGTTCTTTAAAAAGAAAGGATTTTGTTGTCTTTCTTGATCAATTTTTGTACCTATTTCTTGTAATCTGAGCAAATAGTTTGAAGATCACAATATGCAGTGCATTAACCATTATTAGTCTCCTATTATCTTGTTTTGAAATTTTGTATCATTGCTTTTACCATTTCTTCTCTTTAAAATAAAAAAGATGTTATATTTTGCACAAATTAAATATTATAATTCATTTCTTTAAGAAAATATTATTAATAAGTTTAATATAGTATTATATAAACATATATAATTGCTATGATTTTCTTCATGAATTTTTCTATAGCTTAAACACACTTGTTTTTCATCTACATCTATTAAGTATCAAATAAAATAATTTTATAATCTACAGGGTTTTAAAATAATGTATATATAAAGGTGGAAAGAATATTTTATTCAATATAGAATATTTTATCCCAATGTCATATGTAAATACTTTGAAGTTATATTATTAAATTTTTATTTACAAGTGTATTATTTTAAAATTATAACTCCATAGATAAATAACCAAAATACACAATTAAATAAAAACTTTTCTCTTTCAAATTAATTTTTTCTCCTCCTGAAGAACTGTACTGCTTCATTTTTGTCAGTTTTTATGGACTATGCTTGTAACATTGTCTTATAGTATTTTGGCTTCATAAGCATAGAATCATCTTTTAATAGGATGAGAAATAAAGGCCTCTCCTGCTTATGTTGGAGATACAAGAATAGCTGATGACAGTGGGGCTGGAGAGTGAGCCATCCTCCCTGAAATGACTCCTCCATGCCAGTGTCTGTGCCCTGCTATAGCTCAACAGAATGTTAGAACAAATTTAAGAATTGGAACTACGAGTGGAAGTGTATATTATCTTAAGTACTGTACATCTGGTATCCTATTGGCTGTCAGTATTCCTTATATCAGTTTCAGTCTGACTTATGTAGAGTTAGAGAAGTTTTGAGAGTAATGACATCTTCCCATCAATCAGATCAGCATTGAAAGAAAAATTATATTACACAACAGTTATAATAAACAATAAATTGGTAGAGAAAGAACCCTGAAGCAGTCAGAGATTCTGAGCCCTAATAGTAGGAAAATGAGATTTGAATTGTGCAGAATTGTTTTTAGAAGAATAAATGTTATACCAGGAAATTTCAAAGAACTTTGTAATAAGTTACCAACAATAACTCAGAATATTTTGCTTCCCTGGGCAGGAAGAGTGCTCTCCTAATTACCTTGACTTTAATATTACAGAACTTGACATATTAATTTCTAGCTAAAAATATTGACATCATTATATATATTACAAATTTCCCCCCAAATCATATGTGTTTTTTCAAGTTTTTGATAACTTTTTTCACAAACCAAACATTTTTTATAAAATAGTTATAACTGAAAATGCTCTTTTTCTGAGAAGTCTGCTTTTCTCTCCAACACATCTTTATGTATGTCTTTTGGATAGTAACGTCTTTTGGATAGTAGATGTCATGTCTTTTGGATAGTAATTGCAAAATTAACAGATAATAATATATACCACCTCTAAGCATGGTGCATGAAACGGCTATGAGAAATGTTCTGCTCTCACTTCCACCTAAGTGGCAACTACAGACAAAATGTTCTAGATGGCATAGTTACATAATGGAGAAATCTACACGTTGTGCTTTATCATTATGACATAGTCTTAACTATATCAAAGTAATGAATAACAGAAATAACTTAGTGCTTGAGTTTTTCTTTAGTGCATTTTAAAAACATAATATTGGATTCTGTCGTAGCAGTGAATTTTCCATCTTTCATGCTCTGCCGTCTTAGAAATAAAAAACAAGAAAAGAAATACGTTTATGCCAGACGAAGTGCACATTTATTGAGGTTATTAGGATCAGTCAGAAACTAATGTTAACAATATCCACAATGCAAAGCAGGGAGGAGAACTAGAGGAGGAGGCAGGGAGGACCAGGGAAGGGGTTAAAAAGAAACCAGCTCTGTTATGTACACGTAACAACTCCCCAAGGTGATTGTAATGTGCGTGTACTGCAAACCTGTACTAATAATATAGAATTAAAATGAATTTCAAATATCTTCATTATATTTTAAAAAATGGAATAAAAATGTAAGCTGGTAGGTTAGTAGCAAAGATAAACATTCTTAAGGCTGAGTCTCAACAGCTTCTTCTATCAAAAATATTTCTTTTAACACAATGTATTAACTATTGTTACCCACCTATCATAGTGTTTTGGAAATTTCTGTTTTGGGTTGTTTTTGATTTTGTTCCTTTTTCTTTCAAACAAAACATTGGGGCTGGGGATATAGCTCAGCTGCATAGGGCGTGCCTGACAAGCTTGAGGTGGTGAGTTTGATTCCTGGTACCAAAGAAAAAAAAAAGCCCTAAAAGAAAAATTTAAAAAGGCAAAAAATATTTAAATGTATAAAATTTAAAAACGAATATATTATAAGATCATTCTTAAACTTTAATTTTTTTTTTACTTTAACACCAATATTCTAAATGTAGGGTTGTAGCTGACCTGCTTTCCTGGTTTTTCTCCGGTACCAGGAACCGAACTCACGACCTTGTGCTTGCTAGGCAGGCGCTTTTGCCGCTGAGCTAAATCCCCAGCCCCCTGACCTGCTTTCCTTACTGTCCCACAGTACACCTCTACATGCTTCTTTTCCATTATATTTTTCCTTTTAAACATGCTTCATTTTCCCCAAGTAAAGATAAAAAATTTATAGGTGCGTAGTTCTATAACCACTCATGGGCAAATGAGTCTGAAAAAAGTTCAAATGACAACATAATAAAATTTTTAAAACATTCATGTGAAACATATTATGTAACAAACTAACCCATATGCTTTTAAAATTTGAAGTTTGTGAACTTATAGTATTTATTTGAAGATATGGCAAACAGTAGGCCCTGATTTTATAAACTAGGGATTGTTATATTTTTATTATACAACATCCTTCACAACACTACCAGTGAATTTGATCATCATAGAAATCATATTTTTCTGTAAAATAAAGATACAAGAATTTCAAGAATGGCAATGGCCAGGTGGAGCATCCTGTGGAATAGGAAACACAGAACTTACTGCTGAGTCAGGCATTTACTGTCACAGTAAAACCTAGAAATACAAACTGAGCTCACATCTGACTTTCGTTAGCAGTCTGACCATAGAAAACCATTGTACCTCTCAGTGCCAAGGTAATAAGTATATAATACTTTTTAATCTTTGTAAGATCTCTAATGGGGTAGCTAACTATTTTACCATTTTATAGTTACATACTTGTGGGTTACATCAGAGACATTGAAATATTTAAAAACTGTAAAGTTAAGTCATCTAATAAATTAAGAATGAAAACAGGAACTCAATGCTAGAGTTTATTGAATAGAATATTGACATTAAAGAAAAAGTAGATATAAATATATAAAGTGACCTAGTGAAGCAATCATATTACACTAAATTGCAGATAATTGGGCAATTAGACTCATATGACTCTGACCCTAAATACATTTAGGAATATCACCATATACTTACTTCTCATTTTTATCTCCTGAGCCTGGTTTCCTTTATGATCTTTCTGTGTCCCTGCAGACAAGGCTCTCCTCTCAGGTTCCCTCATTTCCCAGTAGATGGGCCAAGAGTTTGGCTCCAGCAGTCAGAAAAGGTGAGAAGTTTCTTCTCCCTGCACCGTGTGTGGATCTCACAGGGCCCTACACTGTGTGTGGGCCCCGCACAGGGCTCTTTCTGCACACTGCCCTCAATGCCATCCTCCAATGGCATGGTCATAGTTAATGCTTCACACCCTCTATGCTACATTGTTGTGATATTTCAACACCTTTATTAATCTATAATTTATATCATGTTTTTAATTCAATGATTTAACCTATAGAATTGCACAACTATTAACACAATCCAGGTTGCACTATTTCCTCAGCCCAAAAGTTCCTTTGTGCTTATTTGAAGTTAATCTCTGCTTCTACTTCTAGTACAAGATAAAAAAAAAATCATCAGTGCTCTGAAGTTATACAAAGTGTCCTATTTTGCCCCTGAGCTTTTTCACTTAGCATGACATTTCTTAGATTCATCCAAGTTGTCCTTTACGTCAGTAGTTGTTTTCTTTAATTTGTTGCATGTTATTTCTTTGTAAGGATATATCATATATTTATCTGTTCACAAGCTGATGAACAATTGGGATGTGTCTACAGCTTTTTATTTTTTTTTTCAGTCTACTCCCATTTTTAATTTGAAGAATAAAAGAAAGAAAACATATCAACAAACAGACATCCATTTACAAAACAGCATAAGAATAATACACGCAATAGAGTTACAGACAAAGTGGCAGGAAATTAACAATAGTTGTTGTATTACATATTGATATCTTCAAAGTGGTTTCTCGGGAAAACGGACACATGTAAGATTGATCAAATCATTAATTATTAACTGTTCCTTTTAGTAAAGCAATAGAAATCAGTAGTACAACCATGTTAGCTATCCTGTGTACACATATTTGTATAATTTCCCCTTCTTTCTTTTCTCTGTTCCCTCACTCCAGTTGCTCTTTATTTTTGAGCATTTTCTTTTCTATTAGTACTGATAACGGTATTCTAAACATTTGTGAACCTGACTTAAGTTGACATCTACTTAGTTGTAATATTTAAAACTTTAATATTTAAAAACATTGAAATAAATGCATTCTTCTTATATTATACTCAGTGGAATATGATGGTTGAGTTTCCATACACCATTATCAAAACTTATTTTTAATTCTTTTTCTGGTTACTATGTTATGTTTTGATGATTATTCTAATACATCATAATAACTTGTTGTGTTTTTATTTCCATAGAAATTATTAATATTGAACACTGTTTCCCATGCTTCTTAATATTAAGTAAATCTTCAAAAATTTTATATTTTTGGATAGAAAAAAATTTACATTTTCACCTTTTTCCCTAAAATTTAGTACTCCATTTGCAATTATGTTAGAAAAGTTGATTTTGTGTCACAGGTTTCTGAAATTATTTCTTTCCATAAACTTATTTTTTCTGTTTGTGTTTCAGTTGGTTAAATGTTATTCACTTGCATCTATTTCACTCATTCTGTTTGAAAATCAGAAATCTGATTTAATTTATTGTTATTTTCTTAAAATTTTATTACTTTTTAAAATTATACTTATTGTACTCTTAAATTTGTGTGGTCCCTGTGGTACCTTGTTTAATTTGATAATTTTTGCCCATATTAAGATGGTTTGTTGAAGGTAACAGTTAATGGTTAAAAGGTTTTTTATATTTAGAACAATTTTGCATGCTTATATCTGGTAATCTGAGCAATTTATGTGACAACAACAATTTGCAGTATAACAACCACTGGTAAATTCCTAAAATTCTGTCTAGTGAAACAATGTATTGTCTCTAATGTTGTTTTAAATTATTATTTTCTTTCTTATTATATTATTTTCTTATTATTATTTTCTTTAATGATTTGATCAATCTTCTATTTTTATACCTGGTAATCTGAGCAACTTCTTTGAAGATAGCAATATGTAATATAACAACCACTGTTAATCCCTATCATTTGACTTGAAACCCCATATGATTTTTAATGTTCTTGCTTTGTTTTGTTTGTATTTTGCTATTGTTCTTTTTTTTTAACATTTTCTTTATAGTGAAGGTCAAAACAATTTATTTCTATATGTTGATTTTTTGTGTTGCCAATCTTTGGTCATTTCTTTGGATTTTTAAAAAATTTTCTTTCAGTATATTTAAAATAGCAAATTTGAATTTCAGTGGGAAGAGGAATGTTTTCTATAACATATTCTTGTTTTCCTAAACATGGGTCCAATTTACTCTTTTTTTCACAATTTATAATATTTCTCTTTAAAAATTGAATATTTTGGCACTATATTAACTCTCAAATCATACCACAGTGGTATATGTACAACCTGTTTATAGGGGTACAGTTTATAACAGCTAAATATTGCAAAAAAACAAATATCCCTCAACCCAGGGATGGATAAAGAAAATTTTTTTTTATACAATTAAGTACTACTCACCCATAAAGAAATATCAACTTCAGAGGTTTCTAGGTAAATAGATGCACAGTGGGAACATATTTTTAAGTGAAATAAGTCAAACAAGTATGCAAATATTGCATTTTTTCTCTGGTGTGAAAAACTGAAACTGTAAATAAGAACCAAAATATAAAATAGATATGGTGAAATAGGAAGAAAATGTTCAAATGGGAAGGGAATTGTGGGAGGGAGAGCATAGGGAAAAGAATGAGAAAAAAGTATAAAATGGAAACAAAGCTTTGTAAAAAATGTTTTCACTCTTTTATCTTTAAAATAAAAACAAAAGAAGGATTAAGGGGAAAGGTAGGGAATGAGAAAAAAGATGAATCAAGACATATTATGTACATGTACAAATTCATTTTGATGAATGTGATCATTATCTATACCTAAATTGTACTAATAAACTTAATAATACTAATTTCAAATAGAGTGGAAAGTAAAAGGCAAGTCTGTAATCCCAGCACTCAAGAGGTTAAAGCAGGAGGGTAGTTGTGAGTTTGAGGCCAACCTGGGCTACAAGGTGAGCTCAAGGCCAGCCTGAACTGCACAGTGAGAACCTGTCTCAAAAAGACCAAAAATAATAAATAAATAAAATAAAAAACATAACTTAATAGAATGAAAGCATGCTAAACCCCCAAAAATGTTTATATTAAATCAATTCCTCTTGGACAGAACTATCACAGTAGACTAACTTGCATTCAGTAAACCTGCAAAGTCATAACAATGCAGAACTTCCACACTCTTAAACTTTTCCTCATAACTTTGGAATAGGCAGTAGATTATGACGAAGATAAATTTTATGGTTAATTTTATCAAATATAGCTACCAATTTCTTAGGTGAGTCGTCTTACTTGAATAGTTCTTGGACAGTTTGGATAATCCAATGTAAGTTCTTTATTTAAATAAACATCACTTAAATCATACTACAGAAAGAGCTCATAAACTACTATTTTGTTGTAGATATTTTCATAAATAATTTAAAACTGAGCAGTAAAAAAAGCATCAAGTTTTTTACTAGCAGTATTACAACCACTTTAGAAAAAGCTATTTAATCCCATGAATGAATAAATATGATGAAGTCTGATTTACAGAAAAGACTTATTCCATAAAGAATGTTAGAAGTTGAAATTTTATTTCAAATTTGCATCCATTCCATCCTTTATTGGTATAACTTTCATCAATTTCTTTATAAGGTATAAAGCTAATTTTAGATTTAAACCTTCAGAAATAGAGAAATTTACTTTTCCTTAAAATACTTATCTTGAAAACATATTACAGTGGAAATAAATGAAGAATTGACAAAAATGAAGAAGCAAAGTCTACCTATGAATCACGTCCAGAAGTCAGCCATCATCGATTGGATTGGTTCAATGTCATGAGGAAGTTGGATATGGAAACTGGATATTACTAGCGGGAATATGTACATGATTTTAGAGAAAAACATTTGGCTTTCTTTGGTTTCTTCTAATGTGAATGTTGAAGTAGATGAATGAGAGTTTGGGGAAAAATAAGAGAAGCTAAATAATTGATCAAATATATATACTTTCATCCATATTGGTGTGAAAGTTTTGTAAAAGTTTTGGTTTAGATTCTTTGGCTGATCAGCACAGAGGTTGTAGGTTAGAGTTCTATTTGTGTTTATATATTTTCAGATGTGCAATAGTAAGATTTTATCAGATGAGTTTAACACTGCACACCTGAACATTCATCCTCTAATCATGGTGCTTTTAAATTTTTGCAGTTTGAAGGCAGGTAATAAATTGAAAGTTAAAGCAGAGACCCTTCAAACTTTCCCCCATACCCTGTAGCTATAACTTCCTATTCTAGTGCAGATAAAATGGCAACTATGTCCTGTAAACAGAGTTTTTGTCATCTTGTTCTCACAGATTCATGAAGCTCATTTTTCTTTCAAGGCTAAGTTATTAATTGTTTTGTCTTGCTTCTGTACCCTTGCTTGCTACACCACCCCTAGCCGCCAGTTTATAAGGACCAAACCCCTCAGGCAAATGTATAAAACTAGAATCTTTCCTTTGTTCTCATGTCCATCACACTGGACCTGAGTTCAGCTGGGTCAGTGTGCACCTACAGTCTTGGAAATAAATTTTCCTTTTTCCCCATTGGTCTGCCTGATCTCCTGGATTCTGCAACAATGCCTTGAAAGTTATTTTGGCATGTGTTTGTGTGTCAAAAAGGATGCATTCATAGAAGGTGAAAGTATATCTGTGTGATCAACATTGAAACACATCACTCTGTCTGCTTATGAGAGAGATCTAGGAGATACAGACTTGGGCTCATTACTTTTCCAAGGAGATCTTTACAGGTGGAGCAGGAGACAGCTGTCTTCTACTTTTAAGCAGAGAATAACTTTTCCTGCCCTTGTTATGTCTTGTGAGGGTAGATTTTTATCTAGACTTCATAGAGCAAAAAACTACATCAATAGAAGAATTAGAGATCTAAGTTTAGAAGGACAAACACAATCATTTAATTAGAAAGGGCAGAAAAAATAGGGAGCAAATCACTTTATTGGAAAGGGAGAGAAATGAGATAGATAGCTGCCCTGTGAGAGCAAAGTAGGGACCTGCAGCCAGAACTCAGGTCTGTTCTCAGGCCCTTTTATTACATGACAAGAAAGGGAATCTTCCCCCTTTAGAGTCCTTATACCTGTGTGGCTTTTGGACATTGTCCTTCCATGGTTATATGTATGTTCTTGGATAAACAGTTCTCTGGTCCCTTTGTGCTGTCCACGTGCTTATTTTATGAGGTTTACAGCAGAGTTACATTTAAGAGCAAGTTAGTAAAAGGAGATAAGTGTGCATTTCAGTGTATTAATGTGGCATGAGAAAAATAAAATATGTGTACTTTTAATATGTAGGTGTGTGAGTGTCCAGGTGATTTACAGAAGTGCCATGCGCTTCATCTTCTCTTAACACAGGGAATGCCAAAGAAAGGCATCTGCCCATGCCTAAGCCACATGAACAAGAGCTGACCCAGATCCTGTACAAGTCACTGCCAAATTCCAGAGGGCCAGGGCCAAGACTGTCAAAAGCACTGGACTAAGAGTTGGGGACTCTTGTGGTCTCAGTTACTCCATGAACAGAGTTGATTGATGGCCAAAGCCCCTTTCATTTCTTTTACCTTGAGATTCTGTTTTTGCTTGAGACAGTGTCCCACTGTGTACTCCAGGCTGGCCTCAAATTTGTGGTGATCCTCCTGCCTCACCCACCCATGTGCTAGGATTACAGCTGTATGCCATACACCTCATGGGAGGGGCAGGTGGAACTGTGATTGTCTTCTCATTCCAGAAAATACAGAGCCACTTCCCAACCCGTTCTCCACTTGCTCTTTGAGGTCTCTGTGCTGAGGGTAAGGAGAGAGCTTGTGGAACTAGCCACCCTAGCTTTGGAGTGTCATTAAGAGTTGCAGCATGGTAAAAAATAGCCTGTTATAGTCAGGGTTTACACGGGGCTAGATTGAATGCAGGACTCATTACTTATAGGATTATTTTATACTGTTTACCCAAAGAGTCAAAAGCAGAAGGGTACAGAAGATCCATCTACACACTAGAGACCCAAAGAATCTGGCTGAGGGAATGGATTCCATGACAATGTCCTCAGTGAATCCAGCTGGAGGCCTACAGCCCATGACAATGTCTCTTCAACTTTGCATCAAGGATATGTACTTGGAATGTCCAAAGGTCAGTGGTAGCAGCTAGAAAGTCTGTGCCACTGGGCTGAGAGATCTGCATGGGAGCCAGAAATGATGTTCAGGGTAAGCACTGGAGCTCCCCCAAAGAGAACTACAGCCATCTTCAGCAACATCATGGACTTCGGCTCCTCTGAAGATGAGAACAGCTGAGTTCATATCAGAAAAACCAGCATGACAAGCTTCTCCCAGAGAATCAAAGAAACATCTTCTCCTCCAGTTCTTTCTATGCTGTTGGCAATAATCCTCAGGGGGGCCTTCCACACTCAGAACCACACTCATTCAGTTCACCTGGGTATTACAAATTGCTCATCAGTTAATCCAGCACAGTGGCTACTTTATATAGTAAGTGAGCTATTTTTTTCTAATTCGGCCCCATCCCCATTTTATTTCTTTTTGTGTCAATTAGAGTTGAGGGGAGGTGGAAATTGAGCCATGAAGTTAGCCAGGTCTTCTTATCAACTCTCTCTTGTTTTTCTTAGCTACTCTCTCTCTAGCAGGGATTTAACTCTCTGTCAGAAACCTCACAGAAGCTCTTTAACTTTCCTGCCTGTCCCCTAAATTTCTCTACCAGTTCTTAGCTATGCAGAACCTGGTGAGTATAGAAAAAAGTTACTGATATACTTCCTGCCTAATGTCAGGAGATAGCATGGAGGGAAAGTGAAGTGGATACCAATATACTTAATATTTCCTGTGACACATTAATAGATAAATCTGTCTGTGTCCCAGAACACATGTGTATGCACTTATGAAGAAGTTAATAGATAAGTATACAAAAGTCCACAAAGTAATTTGGTTAGGTGAAATAATTGAATTTAATTATTAAAATACAAACAACTTCCGTATTTAGAACTTTGACAGTCTTTTCTTGTGTGTGTTTTATTTCTCTGCTTGGTTATTGAATCCAAGATTTTTTGTATACTAGACAAGTGTTGAGATACATCCCATCACTTTGGTAATTATATTTTGAGACAGGGTGTTGCTAAATTCCCCAGGCTGGTTTCAAACTAGAGATCCTACTGTCTCCATGTCTGAAGTAACTGGAAATAAGAGCTTGTGCCTCCAGTCCTGCCTGAGACATATGTACACGCTGTAGAAATTTTAGCTTGCACTATCAGAAAAAATAAAGCAATTCTTAACCTAATCATTTAACCAATGCAAATGGATTTGAAATATCATACAATAGATGCTTACAAAAGGACAACTTTTATTGGATGATTGGAATGAAAAATATATTAATAAACTTTAATAGTGATAAACCAGAGCAGTAGCAGATTAATACAATTTTAATTAAATATGTAGATCATAATCCATTAATTCTGTACACAAATCTCAGAGATATAATGCTAGCTAAATAGTTCCAGAATTATTCCTAGGTCTTTTACACACATAATTATGTAAATCTAAGAGCACTAAAGTATAGAATAATAATATACAAGCACAATGAGTCAAAGAATGATAGATAGGTCAGGAAGGGACTGTGATGTCAGCTAATTTGATTGATACTTTTCATATGAAGGAAACTATGACCTCCTGAGAATAAAATCACAAATCAGAAGTAATTTGTCATTAATTTACAGAATCAATGAGTCAAAATTATTGTTTTCACAATGCTGTGTTAAGCAGTGTTTAAATATGAAGACGTGTAATTTTCAGATACAATTTATATTTTTAATATTAAAGATCAGGCATACAAGTAGCTACACTGTACACACCTAAGTAGACATGTGCTTGATACACACTGGTTCCAAGCAAATAGACAGAGAATCCCTGAAATAGTGCAGAATCTCATTGAGGTAACCAAGGCGAGTGAATACACTCCAGGGATTAGTGAAGCAGAAAGAAACGCATAGGAGATAATAAAGCATATGATAAACTTAGGCGATCATTAAAGGAAAATGACTGGGACATAAGAATTGTGATCATATAACATACAGGGAATTTCAGTTAATTGGTGTTCAAAATTTAGATTTTATTTTATCTAAAAAGTCTTGCTCATGGTTGCAAGTGGTCATGGGCTTTCTAGGTAAGGAGTAGGCACCCTCATTGTCTGCACTCAGGAAGTCAACAGAAACATAGCTTGCAACCTAATAGTGTTGGTGTTATCTTATTTATGTCCTAGTTTGCAAGGTTAGATTATGAAATAATAAAGTTGTTTTATATTTTGGTCCATAGAATTAATGCCTGGCTATGTGAAATGTAGAGACAATTAATATCTTATAGGAAAGGAGCAACCAGGTGGTTATTAATTTTATTTAAAATGTACCCTAAAAATGTGTAGGTTGCTTTATTATAAAATCCAGAAAAGAGTTGTTTTCAAGATTAATGATTCTAATGATTATATTTTCTCTTCCTAATTCTCCTGCTCTGCCTCTCTACTCACTGTTTTCACTTTAATATGCTTTTCAAAATAATAAATACTTCTGGGGGAATTTATGGGAAATGCAAACCTTAGGGAAAATGCACAATAAAATGCCACCTTGTATACTCTCATTTTCCTATGAAAATGTGAGTTTCTGATGTTGAGCAAGGGCTCCCCTTTCAATTCACACAGAAACCAATCGTCATACCAGATTTTATGAAAGCAAAGCTTTTATTTCAGGATCAAACATAAAAGAGTCAGGAAAGAAACTCACCGGTCTCTCTATGTTGGGTAACATGGGCATTGTAAAAAGAGAGAAGGAAGCTACTTGCTTGATTGAATGGTGGGAAGGGAAGTCGTAGGGATCTTCTCACACAGGCTTAGGTAGTGATTGTTACATTCATGGGTCCCATGATTCGCGGGTACGCTGAAGCAGAGCTGTTATACTCTGTCTGCAGGCTTAGATTGAAATGTCAGTCATTGGTTAGGCAAATGGGCTTCTGCATGTGCCATTTTTGAAAATCTAGGTACAAACCAACCTCCAGGGCATTCTGAAGGCATTTCCTGCAAAATAAAGATGCTGTTATTTCTCATAGTGTACTTAGGACTTAGCTCTTTTTATTTATCATAAAAATATAAAATTTTTCCAAGTTTAATTTTTAAATCTATGTCGTTACTGATTCACTTCTCACAAAAAACTTCTGGGTTGATTAGTTACTCTGTAGAACTCCACTAACCTAATGGACAAGCTGAGAACGTTATGATCACTACTCTCAAAGTATAGATCAACCAAAAAACCTAAAACAAATCAATTTGAAAAATACATAATTCCTATATGTGATCGCTGCTTATTCTGATGATGTAAAAGACATAGAATGAAATGAAAATTATACATGGCTTGCTATATTGTGCTGCAACTGTAACTGTACCTAGCCTTTAGCTGTTCTCTCTGTTTAACCAATGCACATATAAACCATCTTGTTTTCTGATTAAAGGCTTGAAAATGCTTTCAGATGAATATGCCCATCTAAAACTGTAAAGAAATTCTTAATTGAGGAGAGGAAGCCTTAGTATTGCAAAGTCAAAAGTGCCTAATAATAAAGCTGTTTAAAAATCTGCAGCAGATTTTTTCATTTCAGTTATTTAGAAGGAACAGTGAAAGTGTAAATTATCATTAGTGAATAAAAGACTAGTCATGACCAGGCCCAATAATATTTTCCTTGTTAGATTTTAAATAATTTCAGGAATAAATTGGACTTCATTTGCTTCATCTTTATGAAGACAAACCTGATTTGTTTTGTTTTCTGTCTTATTTTCATGACTTTAAATTTCTATTAACTTTAACTGATTTTACTTTATTTGCAAGTTTATTTGGAAAGCAGTAAAAGAATACTAGCTCAGTAAATAAACTTTTCTCAGTTATAGCATTAGTGTATATTGTGAAAAACATTAGTTAGTAATTCTTTTTTGCTATTTAAAATAAAGGTCTAACATATTTCCATTTGTCTCCAAACTGTGGAGAATGGCATCCCTCTCCCATTTTATGTTTTCACAGAGTTTTATTCTTTTAAGAAAAGAAACATACTAAAAGAAACAAAATAACATAAAATCTGTTAAAATCATCCAAAACATGAAAGTTTTAAAGTGATAATAAACAAAAATTAACTTTTTAAAATGTATGTATCCTAGTCTATACTTTGTGCCCAAGTTCTAAAACCAATTTATGTCTTATAGTTTACAGGGTATGCTGAATGTGCAGTGTATGCAAGGCATACATAAGTGCAAGTAAAAATGTATACATTAAAGCCAGGGATATAGCTCAATGGCACAAGGCCCTGCCTGGCAAGCACAAGGTCCTCAGTTTGATTCCCAGTATGAAAAAAAAAATGTATACATTAAGAATAAGCTTATACCAACGTGATTTTTTTACAAAATTAACTAGCATGTCAACTTCTTACTATAGAAATAATCATTCCTTTGAAATTTATCATCAATCCATAGCATTTATTTTTAAATTATAGTGAAACATGTTATTGAGGATGTTATTAAAGTTGAATACACCTGAACTTATTTAAAACAATAATTTTTCAGATGAAGGAAGACACTTTATAGTTGAAATCAGTGAACCAATTCTGACTGAGAATCAGACCACTTGTAGGCACTCTGTCTTGAAAACCATGTGAAATCATTATTGCCTTTAGATTTCCATCTGATTTTAATACTGGAAAACAGGTATCAGTACAAGAGATATTGGAAAATGAAATAAATTATTTTACTTGAAGAACTTAATAGTCATTATTTTTGAATTCTTTAGAAAATTTTGATATGGTTTATAACTTTAAGATTTATAATTATACCTGTAACTTCTGTCACTTCACAGTGGTAAGACTTATTACTAAAGAGAATTATTGAGATCACACAATAAATGCACAGAGTTCTAACTTCCCCCAGAAGTAAAATTAAATTGTTTATATATTGCTTGGATTTCACATCAAGAGAAATTATAATATTCCAAAAAAAGTTCATTTAATTATGAGTATTGTTTGGGAAAATACTACAGGAATTTGTAAGTGATTCTCAATGAAAGTATATTACTCAACTTGAACTCCAACCTTAAATTTTTCTCTTTCTCTTATTTTCTATACTAGAAAAGTTGCTGTACCTCTGACTCTTCTATTCTTTCAATTTATTTGGCTTGGTATTGTTTTTACTTCATGTAAGATAGGATATACTTTCCAGTCTCATCTCCAACTCCTGGGCTCAAGCAATTCTCTGCCTCAGTTTCCTGAAAAGATGGAATTACAGGTTCAGAACACCTTGGCCAGCTCTTCTCTTACTCTGTTAAGATTTATTGTGTTTCAGCTCACTCAATATAAATAAAAGTTGTTTTTAAATTAAATCGATTGTGATAATATGGTCAATATCTTTTACACTGAATTTTTAATTATTATTATGACTAAATGACAAGTTTTATTTTTTTCTCATACATCTAGCACAGAATAAAGGAGAAAAACAACAACACTTTTATCCACAGAACATTACACACAGTTGTGTGAAAGTGTTGGGCATTGAACTAAGCATTTTGCTGCCTTTCAAAAATCCAGTGAGGTATAGATTTAAATAAGTTCTTGGTCCCAGTTATTGATTGTAAGTCAGAGATGATCTATTCTGATGTATTTATCAGATAAATAAGATGACTTCTAATGGTATCTTCCAACAAAATTTTTTTCTTCAGTGTATACCCTTGAGACATTAAAGAAAACACTGCTATTGAAATAAACTTGTTCTCATATGTATCTACATGGAATCTTAATTATTCAAAAAGAAATAACACATTAATTATAAAAGTCTTCATGTAAATATAAAAGAAATGTAATCTAAATTGATTACAGATGAAATATGCATTGTAGAATAGAAATAGAATAAACATTTTGGATTAAATATATGTCTTTATTTGTAAACATTAAAGTTCAGGATTTATTTAAAAAGGAAAACACATATTTTATTCAGAGTAAAATCAAAGGTGGTGGCAAAACTTAATATATCTTTATGCAGTTTGCAGAATGGAAAGAGAATTTAAAGTTTAAAGTCAACATTTATATTTTTAACATTCTGAGTATCTTCTTGCTACTTTTCTACTATGTATATATATATAACTTTTTCTGCAAATGAAGTACATATTCCATTACCATTTCAATATATACTTGTAACATGTTGGAAATAGTTTTATTGGAAAAAAATGTAATAAATGTTATTGCTAACAGTATATTTAAACTATTGTACACAATTATTTCATAGACAAATAATTTTCAGGTTTGAATTTTATACATATTTCTCCTAGACTAAGATAACATAAAAAATAAACAAACATTTCCTACCATAAACTGGTAAAACATTTTATCTTCCACAGCTTATTTGTGAATTAAGCACCCTGACGTTTTAATTAATTGATAGCATTGTGACCAAAGTATCCAATTTCATTCAGTAGGAATTCTTTCTGAATTGTGTTGTACATGATCAAATTATAAGAAATCAAGCCATTAAGAAATCCTAGCAAGTGACTACTAGCACTAACTAGATTACACTGGATAAGAAAAATATGATAGTAACATATTATGAAATAAGGAAAATTATGATACTCCAATTTAGTGCAAATAGGCTAAACAGTATGTTTTAGGGAATGTGCTTATTGCATATGTAGAAGTATAAACTAATTTTCAGTATTACTTTTACACACCTGATTATGTGTAGTATATATAAACAAGAAAGACAGAAATATAACAACTAAGATACTGATGTTAGATGGTATGCAGCAATTTTAGATATCCCCTCAGAATATTCTGTCTATTTCCATGCTGTATCAATGTGGAATGAAAAGGAACTTATGACATGAATCTAATTCATTTCTCCTACATATTTCAATGTATAGTCCATTCTTACACGTAAAAATATTAGAAATAGGAAGCTATATATGTTATTGAATTAGAACATGAAATTCAGGAATATAATCAAGGAAGTGAGGTATGACTGGAAATTTCTTGAACAACAAATTTGTTTGGAGACAATGAGTCTTAAGAGAGAGTTCCAGTATAAGGAGAACTGTGGGTTGGTAGAAACCAGGAATACGACAATTACAAAGGCCAGAAACTTCATCTCAGAAGCGGAGATAATGGAAAGAGCAAAGATGATCGTGTTCTTCAATGAAAGAAATGGTAGAAAAAACTATAGAAAATAAGATGATATAATGTAAAATCACTCACTTTTTAATACATCAAGTTTTTTTTAATTGCAAATGACCTATGTTGAATAATGATTATAGCAGTTAATCTGATGTGTCAGCTGAGCTGGGCCCCCTGCTGAGATATTTGGTAAATCATTGTGGGTGGTCCTGTGAAGGTGTTTTGCATTTTTGTTATTGACATTAACATTAAAATCAATGGACTTTGAGGGCTGGGGCAATGACATAAGCGCTTCTCTGGCAAGGCTGAGGTCATGAGTTCTATTCCCACTACCAAAAACAAAACAAAACAAAATGCTCAGATCATTTCTTGGGGCAGGGGATATAGCTCAGTGGCACAAGTGCCTGCCTGGCAAGCACAAGGTACTGAGTTCAATTACTGGTACCTAGAAAAAAAAAAATCTAATGGTAAATCAGTGGACTTTAAGTAAAACAGATGGATGAAGTTGGATGTCTTGCAGTTAAAGAAATGAAGAGACCGGTACTGGAGAAAAACCAAAAAAAAAAAAAAAAAAGAGAGAGATGAAGAGAAAAATAATTGACATTCCTGGAGAACAAGGTGAATTCTTCAGAGTAAAATTGCAAGACTCTTTCCTTGGCAGTTATCTGATGTCCTCTGGACTTGAGATACATTATTGGGTTTTCTTTGGACCTCCAGATGGCCAGAATATCCTTAGACTTTAGATTGGTCAGCATCCATGATATTATGAACCAATACCTTAAATAAATTTCTATTCAAAGATATGTATATTGGTTGTTCTTTGGAGAACTGTAAGAACACAAATATTTTTGAGGTTTTATCAGTTCAAATTTCATCAGTGTGATTCAAATACATTTTAGTAAGACTAAAAATGGACTGCTATCATTGTTTTAAAATTATTTCTGCATAATTGAGCTAGTTCTGTGACAGGAGGTAAGGGTGTGGCAAAGTGGCTGAACAAGTGGACACAACCTGTCAGTTATGAGAGCCAGGACGCATGCAGAATAACTTCCAAGATTTCCAACTCGTTCTCAATCAGAAAGTTGTACCTCAGTTCTTCTGGCACAAGACAAAGCAGGATATTTTATAAGACAGTTTAGATTCGATGTCAGATTGGGACACATAAAAGACAGCAGCCATTAAGATTATGGACATTGTGAGCATTTCAGTGGCTTGCTCTGCACTTTTTAGGGTTGATTTCTCTTCCTGCTTTTACTAACCCATACTCACTCTGCCGAGCATGAATTTGTTCCCTTCCTTCTCATCTTTTATACCATTAACAAACATAAAACCTTGCTACTTTGTTTCCTGTCAATTCTTTTAGGCTAAATTGTTTAGGCTATGAAGGGCCTGGAAGAGACGCCTGCGAAGAGTCTACAACAGCTGAGAACTCCCACTAACAGTTCTAAATTTAACCTTTATGCTTCCAGAAAATATTCTAAAAAATAACAATTTGAGATGTAGCGATTAGTACAAATTCTACCGAAAGACCTAGAAATAAAACTATGGAGAAGATTCCATTCTTGACGAATCCAGGTTCAAAGAGAATTCAGTAATTGGATATTTATTTTTTGTGATTGTGATTTCTAAATGATTGTGATTCTTTCTAAATAATCAGAAAGTTGTGAGTTGTTCTTTTCATATTTCTTAAAGTTATAATCTAATTCATCTTCAATAATGTTTCAAAATTTTTCTGACTTCAAAATTATTTCTGAAGAATGTAACAATTAAAATTTCAAATTATCTAAGTAAATCAATTGTACATGTAAAATGTCAATTATATTGTCAAATATCTGATAGCAAGAAAAACAAAAGGAAAGCCAAGTTAAAAATGTGATTCATTCTATTTGTTGTTTTAGAGAAAGACCTTTCCCTTGTGTCCCATTAACTCATTGAAATAGGGAAGTGAGGGAGGTGTGAAAAATACACAAAATCAGGTCCATTACAAAATCAATTAAACTGTTTTGTTTTGTTTTGTTTGGTTTTGTTTTGTTTTCTGGTACGGGGAATTGAACTCACGATCTTGCACTTGCCAGGCAGGCGCTGTGCAGCTGAGCTAAATCCCCAGCCCCAAATTAAACTGTTTGAAATACACTTGCTTCTGTTGTCCTACGACTGGACTGTTACAGCATTATTCTAGTAAGTTATGTAATCAAATCAATCTAATCCTAAAAAAATATAAAACATGTAGAGAAATACTTTAAACAGTAAATAACTTAAAGAAAAAATTAATCATTAAAATATCTCAATAAATATTATTTTGTAGCTAAACATATACTTTATCTTCTTTATGATTTTAGAAAAGCAACAAAAAGATAATTCAAATAGAAAATATGTTTACATGAACTAACTACTTTTAAAAGTAGTAAAACCCTAAATAAACTTCAGAATCAAAATTATTTTTAATGAGAAACACTATATAATACATATTTGTAAATATTTTAAAATATAATTTTTGCTCATAGTATATGAAAAATTTAAAATTCATCAAGATTGAGCATAACATAGTTCTAAACTTGGTACATATAAAGTTTTGGAAACAAAATCCTCATTTAGTTAAACTGGAAGACATATTGAAACATAAGTTAATTGAAATAAAATGATTTGAACTTTGCAGTTTAACTGAAGAATCCTACTTATTTGGGAGACGTAATAAAAATTCTTCTTGATTATATAAAACTATTAACTATACAAGTAGGATTAGAGAAATATCTTCTGGATTTATATAGCAGGAAAACTTGAAATTTAAAGTGAAATAAACTCAAACAATTCTGAAGGAAAGACAGCCTTCAAGAATTCATTTCTTAAGGGCTGTGGATTTAGCTCAGTGGCACAGCACCTGCCTGGCAAGCGGGATGTTGTGAGTTTGATTCCCAGTACCAGAAAAAACAACAACAACAACAGAAAGCATTCATTTCTTCATTTACATAATAAAATGATACAGTGAAAAGATATATTGTAGAATAAATACTTTTATTAAGAAAAGTTTTAAGACAGTCTTAAGAAGGAATGTTCATAATGTTGAAGATGGAATGAGATCGCTATATTTGACGTACCTGAAGAATGATGAGACATAATTAAAGAAGGTAGAGTTTAATGTTACTGAACTAAACCTAACAGTGACGCGGAGGTAAGGGGATGGGGTTAGATGCATGCTGTCTGGAAGATAATTTAAAAAGAGAAGAGACAATTCTGTGTTATAAAATACGTGAACTCTGAAGCAGGTGCTTAACTTCTCATTCTGCCTCTGATAATTATGGTAGGGGTAGTTCCTGGGAAGAGTCCTGTGTGCCAGGATTCCATCTATAAAGTGGAGATGGTATTAAGAACTCCTCAAAGATGTCATTTTCCTACTTCCTAATCTATACAGTCTAGAGACTGTTTCCTCTTTGAACTGTATCATTGCTTTTCCATAATCCTGAAATGGAATAGAACAGAACTTTAATAATATGATACTGAAATATATTAATATTTTTCCACATAGCTGAATAAGCCTAAATTAAATATGCTACCTGAAGAAGTTATAAAAGTCCACTGAATATATTTACACTTACTTAATACTATTTATAAATATATATGTGAGTTTGTGTCATTAATATTAAAGGTAATGTTATTTGACTGTAAATTGAATTTTCAAAGCTATCAAATATCAGAAAATTAGAAAACATGACTCTAGAATACATTTTAATGGTTTAAGGTCTTTCAGTAATTTCAGTAAGTGTATTCTTTCTCTTGAATTTCATCATATTAGTCCAACATCAGATATTCACAGAAACTGTCCTAATGGGATGTTTTTCTAATTAGAGAAAATAGATTAAATTTTGGAAATGTTCATGAAAATATTCTCATGTCACCTAACATGATTTGGTTATGAAGAAATCATAATCTTAAAGATTACAAAGTTGGCTTGCAATTAATGATATTAATATTGAAATATAAAGAAATAAAGGAAATACATTGAAATATGCAGCAGAAAAATATAGCTTTACTAACATGGAGGTATCACACAAAAATATTGTGTCATAAATTAGATTTTATGATTTGGATTGCATCCTACCCACCCAATGTATGTGTTAAATTGATACCCCAAATACCTTAGCATATGACCTTCTTTGAATATAGGTCAATAAGTGTGTATTTACTTAAAATGAGTGTCTCAGAGTGGCTACTAATCTCGTAATTAAAGGGAAGAATTGTTCAACTGAAGAACATCAAGTGAAAGGAAGGCATTGATGAAACTGTTTTAATAATAAACT
This sequence comes from Chinchilla lanigera, assembly GCF_000276665.1. NCBI lineage: Eukaryota > Metazoa > Chordata > Mammalia > Rodentia > Chinchillidae > Chinchilla > Chinchilla lanigera. Next base: position 10,779,313 of record NW_004955428.1, read on the forward strand.
GTGGAATGTTGTAGGATACTAGTGAACCACTAGAAGTTAGTAATATCTGTTGTTTAAGGCATCAAGCTTGTGGTATTTTGTTATAGCAGCCTTAGCAAACTAGAACACTAGATGTAAAAGATATCAGTCCTCAAAAGTTACTTTAGCAGGACATAAATATAAATATTTTTTTCTGCATTTAGGTAGCCAGATTTTCTGGCTAATTATTAGATTTTTGTTCCTCATGAAATATTGATAATGTCAGGTCTTTTTGGAAAGTCTAATAGACTATATTTAATAATTTTAACATATGAAGTAGCCAAATAAAATATATCAATATGTATATTTTACATACTGCATTCTTGTAAAATTTGTCTCATCAGCCCCATCATGTTAATGAACTTGTAATTAATTATAAATGCCATTAAAGCTGCATTTTACAAAAAATAGACAATTATAATTATGAATTACATGCCCCACTTTCCTTGATTGACAACACTGAAGTAGCTTTATTTAGTAGATTATATTCAAACATATCACATAATTTCTCTACTCATAAATTACTTGTATTTCAGGAGGAATCTTCTTTGCATAGCAGTTTTAGACAGTTTAGGGATATCAGCTCTTCTGAATTCTGAAAATAAAAAACATGTATGCACATCTTGTTGTCTTATAGGAATGTATAGACAAAAATTTTTGAGGTTTCTTGAGTGCCAGGGTATCTTATATTTATTCAAAAATTGGCAAGATTTCTCCTTTAATTTTTAAGAAAGCTATCTTCAATTAGTCTGGTATTTCATTCTTCGTGAAAGGAGATAACTGGCTATGTCCTTCCTAAAACAGAACAAAGAAATGGAAATGGAAATGGTTATCATTATCCCTAGTGGGAACAGCTTTTTATGTTGGTTTTAATTGGATATACAGGTTTTTACCAGAGGTCTTAATTGAACTATTGCTGAGATCCCTCTCAATTCCTCCAGTGCAGTACATGACCAAATACTACCCTTGTGGTAGTAAACATCCTAACAATTCTTTTTATACATTTTATCTTAGGTAGTAAAGGATGCCTACTATTAAAATGACAGACTTTACTGATACTTTATATGCAAATTGACTGGGATCTCAGTATGACATCATGTTTTGTGTCATGTAAAACCAACAATATTTTTCAAATGTGGAAGATCACCTAGAACCTTAAAAAGGGCATCCAGATGCTCCTGAGTGTTTTATTCAGATCATGGTGATACTCTGAAATTTTTATGTGTCAAGTTAGTTTACCTTATAGTTTATCTAAATTATTTGTATCTTAAAATAAGTCTGTAAAGAACATTGAGAAAAAGTGTGAATAAAGTTAGAATATGCATTCCCCTACCCAAAGAAACAAAACATCTTCTCCTTCAACTTGTAGACTTTTTGTGTAATAATTTAACATAAAAATATTATTACTGTACTAATTGAAACCCATGTTAAAAGCTCAAAAGACCAACATGATAATTTAAATAAAAATTTGTACACTACACTAATAAAGGGACTTTTACATTGTACTTTGAAACATAGTCTGATAATGACAGCTATATGACTTTTGCAAAATGCAAGTTAGTATATATATATTATATATATGGTGTGATCAATTTTTTGGAAAATAAAAATTACTGAGAAAATTGATAAGAAATTTCTTACATATCTTTCTTGAAGATCATCCTTTCTGATTTAATTTTCTCTCTTTCATTCTCACATGTTCCATGTAACTTTTCACACCTTTTATTTTAAAAACACATATGTGAAGAGAAAGGCTGAATAAACAAGGAATAGATAATTTTGTGAAGGCCATGAAAAAAATATACTGAACAATATATACACGTGCATTTGCTCAAACATAAAAGCACACCACCAAAAGTGATCCCTCATACAATCTATGGGAGTAATTTACAATTGTTATATGGCTATGTAGGTCCATTACTGTGGTGGTGGAAATTTGGTAGTGGACGATATCATGCATGTATGGAGACAGTGGATTATAGGGAAATCTCTATGCTGTTTAATTTTGTTGTGAACCTAAAATTTTGCTACCATGTTTTGTTAACTATTATATTAGAGGAGTAATAATGTGTTTTTCCAATAAAATGTTAATTTTAAAGTAATAAGGCTTTTTATTTTAGATTCATCTTAAAGGTTATAACTCATCATGTTGAATACTCTAAAATTAATTATTTATTCCTCCATCTGATCATATATATATATTATATATTATAAATAAGCTTTAATTTGCCTTTCCTTTGTCTTTAAAAGGACAGTTTGTTTTGCAAACTTTTGCTGTTAGCAGCAATGACTGCACTGCTTTTATGTATGTGTTCTTAATCAAATGTACAATGTTGAATAGATTTAACCTACACTATTTAATGGATTAACCCTGCACATATTGTTCACTATATAGTTTTATGACTTTAAAAATATTTAACAATGTGTAATAGATTTAACCTAGATCTTGTTTGAATACTTCTCACTGCATACAGAAACTGCAATTTACTCGCATTAGTGACATTGATCTTATTCATACCCAACTATTTTATTACTGACTGTTACTTTATAAATACTATTACATTTTCATACAATCCAGAGATGTCCAATAAATGTCAGTCAAAAAAATGATATTTATATATGCTGAGCTCTAGCATAATAACAGGTATATGAATATATTAAAACACTAAATGAATAATCTTTAATACAACTATTAATATGATAAAAGCAAAAATCGGGAAAAAGCATTGTAGATGATAGACTGTAAAAGAATCTCTCGAGTAGAAAGTTTTTATTCTTCTTGTTCCAATCCCCTCAAAGTCTTTGTAACTTTATCAAATTAGTCTTGAGACAAATTCTACCTGAGTCACATTTATTAAATGTGTAAATAATTATGCCTAAACAATTTGATGACTATATTTCAACAAATTTGATGTTTTCATGGGCGTAGCAAAACTGTCAAAGTTTTGGAATCAGGTTGGGCAATTTATTTACTACTCTGCATAGATTTCCATAGTGTTCTTGTTCTTTATTTAAACAACCAAGTGTTTATGTCCTTTAAGTGCCCAGCCCATCCAACCTAATAAAAAGCATCTACCTTCTGCAGTCCTACAAGCTATCTTTTTTGTTGTTATTTTTGATCATATTCATTGTATTGGGGCTGCTGTAGCCTTCAGCTTGCTTTCTGATACTGAGATTCTTCCTGACTTTTTTATCAGAAGTGCATATCTTTCATGTATGTATATTCAAAGTTGAATTTTAAAGTATAACTAATGAGAAAACTGAACTGCTTCATCATTTTATCTCTTTAATCTTGTTCAATAACATTGTTCACCCTTTCTAACAGCACTCCTATTTTATTCAATATCTTCAAAACTCAAATTAGTAAGACAGAACTTTGATGTTAGCTTCCTTTTGACAGAAAATGATTTGAGCAAGATCTTGTTTGAGTACTTCTCACTGCATACAGAAAAACTAATTTACTTGCATTTTATTCATATATGATCTTAAAAAGTTTTCTCACAAGAACTGCAGGGTGAGAGTGGCACTGATCTTATTCATGCCCAATTATGTTATTATTGACTGCTATTTTATAAATACTATTGCATTTTCATACAGTCCAGAGACATCCATTTGATTACTTTAGGCTGTGTCTATTTTTCTGCTGGTACTTGTCAGTTCTTTATTAAGGCTTTCACCTATTGAAACTGTTTCATTGAGAATAATTATTGCAAGTTTTTAAAGATGTTTTTGTGTTAGGTTCAACATCTTGTTTATTTCAGAAGCAGACAAAGTATCCTGTATAAGTGAGACTGTCACCTTTTTGTCTCTTCATACTGCAATTAGTTGTTATTGTGTCCTTGATATTTAAAATATTATTTTGGGAAAATTTTGTTTTCTGTTACTTTTTCCTCCAGGGAATACTCTTCGTAAATTTTAGCAAGAAATATTAGGCTAGGTTTAAATTGCAGACTGTTGTTTGTGTGGCAGTTGTGGTCTTAGGTAAGACCTTATCCAGGAAGGTGAGTAGATTTGAAGAATTTTGTTCCTCGTAGGGTACAGCTTCTTATTTTTCCCTTCACTGTGTGTATATGTGTACTGAATCAGTAACTATGAAATTACTTTAGAACGGTTGAAAAATGCCTGCTAGTTAAAATACCACAAAGTGAAACAAAGCCTATTGAATCATCTGTGATATGAAGGATGTAAATTCTCATGTAGTCTGCATATTTCATAGAGTCCATGATATATAGCACATAGTAAGAATCAAGTACCACCAATATGAAATACTAAATGGTTTGACAAACCCAATAGAGCCAGAAAAGGATAATTCCAGCGATACTTTTATTACTTAACATATTGATATCAGATTTAATGTAGTATTTTAAAGTTGCACTCTTTCCTTTCTTAACGAGAAGGAAATATGGATTCATTGAAATATAATTACTGAAAGGGACTAGAAGATTTTTATAATTCATAAACACACATATTTTGATGTACATTTTTCTCTAATCTTGTCTCTGATCCAAAGTGGAAAAACCTTTCTATTTAATACTCGCTTGTTCATAGAAGAGAATAGTTACTCTCTCTTCCAAAAATAACCATTTTCTTTAAAACACAGCAGTGCAAATTTTAAATATATATGTACTTGAACCAAAATATTGAGACATAAAACACATTGTAAGTATTCCAAATTTTATACTGATTTATTTATTATGGAAGGATAATTTGTTATACACAAAATAACAAATGACAATGTAAAAAGACAGGACAGGTGATGTGTCATATTTTAAATATGTGTAAGGTAATTTTACTTCTTAATCAGAAATAGATAGGGGGAAAAAGAGTCATGCTTACTGATAAAGTGGTATGTTTCAGTTGGGTGACTTCAAGGGCTTCTGTTAATCTATAAGTTCCAGTATTCTTTTGGAATAAATGTCAAAGTGTCAATGGCAAAAATCACAGTGTCTGATTTGCAGTTGTGACTAGTGCTTGTTAAACTTGTTAAAATAATAACAATTTATGTATAGTCATTATTTTGTATCACATTACATATATGAAGGTCGAAAACTGAATTGAATATCTTTTCCAAAAACAATACCTATAGAACAATGCTGTACTACATTGAGTCAAAATGTGCTGTAACAAAATTATAAAGGAAATAAACCTGGAAATCCCAGAAATTGTATAATAATTTAAGATTTTCTCCAAGTTAGTGATCTCAATGGATATTGCAATTTATATGAATACTGCCACAAATCCTAGTTCTTTACAGATCAAAAGGACTCCTACATAATTCACAATTTCTAGAAAATGCTCAAAAAAATTGAATTCTTTATGTTCCTGCTGGGTATAACACTTCGTATTTATGTACTACTGGCTGAGAGAAGACAAGATTGATATCAGGGTGAAGTTTGGTAAAAATAATTGTTCTTTGATTTAAAAAGGTTTTTGCACTTTCAACTCCATGAGTCTACAAATCTCTTTTCACTGCACACCCCACCATTAAACTAGGCACATCTTTCTGCATTGAGACATGTCATTATTAGAAAGAAATACACATATATATTTGAAATCAGAAATTTTAAACAAGATAATAGGTGAAGCATTAGTGACAGATTTTTTATTGGAGTAAATGGTTTCCCTGATACCATTTGCTTACATTTTCCTCACTTGAATGGTTTTGCCAGATGAATAAGTTTTACATTGATATACTGGGTTCATATTTGCTATCTGCCCTTTACCAAAATGAACCAGGTCTTTTTTTTTTTTTTTGAGGGGGTATTTTTCTGGTACCGGGAATCGAACTCACGACCTCGCACTTGCCATGCAGGCGCTGTGCCACTGAGCTAAATCCCCAGTCCCCGGACCAGGTCTTATAATAAATAGAGCTTAAAATAAATAGACCTTCAGCCTAGAGTATCACCTCCGTGTTTTTTTCTATATCCCTGTATAAGAGCAATGATGAAATGTGGGCAGGCATTAAAAATAATTTGGGGCCGGGTCCAGTGGAGCACGCCTGTAATCCCAGCACTCGAGAGCCTGAGGTAGGAGGATCGTTGCGAGTTCGAGACCAGCCTGGGCTACAAAGTGAGCTCAAGGACAGCCTGAACTACATAGCAAAACCCTGTCTCAAAAAGACAAAAATAAATGATAATAATAATTTGGGAATTGGAGATATAGCTCAGAGGCACAAGTGCCTGCCTTGCAAGTGCAAGGTCCTGAGTTTGATTCCCAGTATCCCCCAAAAAAATTATTTGGAAGAAAAAAATCCCGTCTTATGTGATGTGATTGTTGTAAACTTTGAAAAATAATTAAAATGTTACTTTCTGTTCCAAATTAATTAGTCGAGATTTTATTTTAGTTGGGAAGTATAGATTATTGATAATATTATTTACTATGAGATTTGGTGGTATTTTTATAGAAGAAAACACTTTCTGAAAAAAAGTATATGCAGATATAAACACATAGTTCTTATACCATGCTCAGGCTAAGTCTCAGGGAATGGCTGAGGGAAGTGTTTGGTTTTATTTTTTCAATAATTCTAAAGGAGCAAAAGGGAGAAAAATGTGTCATAAAAAAGAAAGCACAAAGTTTATCAGATAATATGAAAGAGCTGAGATAAGACAGATAAGCAGGATTTTCAGAAAGTTCTCCAACCTTCGGATTGCACTACAACCCAGGTTCTGTCACACAGTGTCAGGACAATTCAAGCATCGGATCAAAGTGAGAGAAACGTGTGTGAAGGTAACAGTCCCCACATTGGAAACCTTTGGTTCCACTTTAACAACCTTACTTGAAATAAATTTCATATAATAAGTTATGATTTGCGTTTCAGCAGTGAATCTTATAGAATTTTAGTCATGCACTTTTTAGGCAAAAACAGCAATGACGTATCTAATACCATATATTTCACAGAACATTAATGAGTATTGCTTGTTATATAATTCCAGCTTTTTATAAAGTATGCTCATGTGTGTGTGTGTCTGTGTATGTATACATGTACTTCATGTATTTGCATAATGATACAAGAGAACTGGCATGGTGAGGAATTACCACATGTGCTTTCTCCTGCATAGCTATTTCATTTCAAGAGCAACATAAAAAGCAGAAAGGAACAAAATAAACTTATTGCAATATGTATAAAAATATCAGAAAATAATGTCATTCAAGAGAGTCCCCAATCTTCTGTGTATCGTTACAGCACACAGCAGGAAAGAAAAAGAAAAAGAGACAAGAATTGTGAGGAAATAGGGCTCTGGGATGGTCAATGTTCTTATTTAGTCTATGCAGGGGGAGAGGTGTGGTGTTCTTCCTAAAACAGCATAGAACTAGTGGTTGAATGTGCAAGTTTAACACTGTAAAGGAAACAAGTGAAGATTCATCCCCATACCTGGGAACAATTTTCTGTGCATTGTCCTCAGCAGATTTCTTCCTGCTCTGTGAGCCTCACTGACTGAGAGGAAGGGAGATTTCTACATGCCAAAATGGGCCCACAAGCAGGACAAGGAAGGTCTCAGACAGACACTATGTCAATTTATAATTTGTGGTCCTCAACATTTCTCCCTTTTTGTTTAGGTAATTGCAGCAGGTGAAAGAGAGTACAGGCAATGATGATGTTCATAACAATAAACATATATTTAGGAGTTTGTGGGAGACCCTGTCTTCTCACCTGTGTTGTCTTCTTTAGTTTTCCACATATCATGGGTTTTGTAGCCTGCACAGATCTCAGAATTTCACTTTTGGGCTTTTCTCCAACATCATCCACAAGAATGCTTACACTGGAAGGCCAAATGGGAACAGGCTCCACCCCAGGGCTAAGCCGTTCCTCTCTCCATGGTTGAACATTCCAGCAGGCACCATAACAGTTTTCAATTATCTGTTAACACACAAGCATACCCTTGATCCCATGTTACACCTGCACTGGACTATCTCACTTTCCTTTATGGATTTCCTTCTATGGGCTTGAGCCCTAGGTGTACTCATCAGACTGGTCCTTTTTCCAGTGAAGTCCTAGTGAGTGATATTTATTTTCTGCAACCAGTTTTATAAGTTTAGGTAAAGATATAAAGATCTAATTATGCATGTGGAGGTAATTATATTTCTCCCATTTGTTTTTGTAATTTTGTTTTTAAGAAAGTTGAGTATGTACGTAGTCACATTGTAGTTTAGCAGTTACAAATTCTTATATACTTTATTGTAATTTTTTCTTAATAAACCATAACAGTGGTCAATTACTGGTGTAGCTGGAAACTGCTAGTAAAGCTTAGTGACTGGAACCCTTTCCTATAGCTAGTTTATTATTATGACATTATTTTATATCATTTGGATGTGCTTTTCTGCTGGATGTTCAAGACCAAATTAAAATGAGATCTGTATAAACTAAAATTAACCTCTTGCTATCTATCAAGGTAAGGTAAGTTTTCTCAGGATTTGTCTTAGTATCATGTATAGAGCCTCTCAGTTCTGTCCGTGTCAGCTCTCAGGATTAATCACAACATTTGCTTGACCAGTTACTTTCTATGAAAGCATGGCAGACTTTTGCCTCTAGTGAGCCTCCTTTGGTACACTGCTTGTTGTGTCCCATCCCTTGGAGCTCAGCAATCTCCTTGGTCTAGTGGTTGTGTAACTCACCAGAGCTGTAGGATGTCAGAAAATATTCCCTCATATCCTGGGTTCTCATTGACCTAGGAAAGCTGGAGCCAAAATATCAGGTGTCCTCTTATCCCAATTAACTTTGATTCTTTGATATTCAAACCTCAATTGTTAAACACCCAGAAGACAAGATCAGTGATACTATCATTGTAATAGGAGCAGTGAGCTAAAGTATTATAATTGTATCTTGATATCAGGTATTTTGAAACATAAAGTATAGTAAGAAGACTGATATATCTTACTAACTGCCATTGTCCTAGTTGAATCCCTGTAGAGTGTTATTAGAGAGCAGTTATAACTTATAAAGGAAACTTGAGATCAAAACCATACATAATATTTTAACATGACAACCATGACACTATTTCTGTAACACACTTAAGTCTCCATTACTACATAGAAAAGTCTTTTTAGTAAATCATCTCTATCTAGTACATAAGAAGCTCTCTCCTAATTTGTTTTCCTTTAATGGTATGTCACTGAAGAAATTTGTGACTTTGTCTGGATTTGTCATGTTAAAATATTATGTATGATTTTGATCTCATTTTTTAACAGTGAAATCCTAGTATTGAAATAGCATCATAATGTTTCCCTTTACATTAACAGTCATGTTTAAAGAAGAAAGCGTTGCCTAGATTTAAGCATGTCTCCCACCTCAGCCAGTTCATAACTGGGACTACAGGTGTGGTCCAAAATGCTTGGCCTTGCCCAGGGAAACAGAGAGGAAGAAGCTGTTTTTGCTGCATGGCTCTGTGGTTGACCTGCCTCAGTCACCTCACCCCTCTCAGCACAGGTCCTGTGCCCCACCTCCTAGCTGCACACGGGCTGTCACAGCCCCATACTTTCACTACAGACCACTGCAGTTTCACTGTTGCCATTTAATGCTGTAAAATCAGCCACCTCATATGGGCACAGAAAGCCAAGTGTCAGGGCTCCTGGTGTGGACAGAGGTGCACTTGAGAGGAGCCCTGCAAGTGGAACAGCCTGATGTCCAAGATGGCAAAGGCAGGTGGCCCCACAGCTGCCCCTGCTTTGGCACAAGATGGGCTTCCTGTAACTGCACACTGAAATGAAGATAGTGACTAGAGGATAAGGAAGCATGAGTAAGGTGTCTAACATCATACGGGGTCAGATGATGTTTTCCTACAATTGAAACTATGGTGAATGGTCCTTGAGCTCCATTACCTACCACACTCTTTTAATTATTCAAGCAGTTTAAAATCAAACACCCAATTTCTGAAGATGAGCTGATTTTGATTATTAAGGTAAGTTCTAACCACCACCACGAAACAACAGTCTGTAGATATTTAGACATACAAAGTTAGAGCTGTTAAATAGTCTGGAGGCATAGGCTGAGGAGTTTCTTTAAACGTCTCACCCAGCTCTGAGTCTCCCCAAGGAGATTGTTGCGCAATGGGAAGCCTTGATTCTTTCTTTGTGCCCTTTTCCTGTTCTAAAACAAAAACTCTGTGGGTACTAAATGAATATAAAACAGGTTGCACCAAAGTCCAAGTTGAGAAGGTCCCAGGGGAAATAATTTGTCCTCTGCCCTGAGCTCTTTAATTTTTTTTTTCCTTTACATTGTCCCAATTTAATTTTCTAAAGTTCCCACTCATGGGAACCAAGAATTGTACTTAATTATTTATTAGAGTATTTTGGAGATATTGCTAGCTGGCCCTGTACACTTTACTTTCTTTGAAACTGATTTTAAAGAAAGATTTTCAAAGAAAAAGATTTTTGAGAAAAGCAGTAATCTATCTTTTTTTTTGTCTTTTGGAAACAGTCTCACTATGCAGTTCAGGCTGGCCTTAAACTCACTTTATATCCCAGGCTGTCCTGGAATTCACAGTGGTTCTCCTGCCTCAGCCTCCTTAGTGCTGGGATTACAAGCATGCACCACAACACCCAGACTTCCCCTGGTTAATCCCAGTGAAATTATTGCTCCAGTCAGTTGAAAGAACTTATCTTATTTTAGCTCCAGACCATTGTCTCCAGAATCATCATTATAGATCCAAACACCCAGAGTTTATCCATCAGGCAGGCTAAATTATTGTGGGTTCAGCCTAGGTAGGTGCCAGTTATGGAACATCCTTGCAGTGAGTCCTCAATCTCCTGCCAAGAGTTACTGCACACAGTGAAAAAGAAAAAGAAAGAGAAAAGAAATGTAAGAAAATAGGGCTCTAGGATGATTAAAGTTCTATGAACAAAGACAAAGAGTCTCCAGCTGGCCACCAGTTTATTTAGCCAGTACAGGGGTCAGGATATGGTGCTTTTCCTGGAACAGAATAGAAGTGATTGCTTGGGCAAATTCAACACAAAAAAGAAACGAGATTCATTCTCCCGCCTAGACATTAATTTCCCTGTATTGTCTTCACCAGACTTTCTCCTGCTTTGTGAGCCTCATTGACAGAGAGGAAGCAGGATTTTCACACTCCAAAACCAGTGTACAAGCAGGGCAAAGAGGGCCTCGGGCAGAAGCTATGTCAATGTATAATTTGTGGTCCCAACACTTATACCTACATTTATATATATAAGATTTGTTCTCTATTTGAGGGATATTGTACATTCACCTTTTAATCATAGTAATGCGCCTTACATCTACTTAAGATAACTAATGCTAACTTCATTTGTCACAATCATAAATGCATATGGTAATCTATGACCCACATAACTTGTCTACCTAAATGATGATGAATTAAGGACAAAAAAATGAGATATATTATTTTTACTATCTCATAGATTTAAAAGACAGAATAGGGGCTGTGGTGTATACCTCAGTGATCGAATATGTACCTAGCATATATGAAGCCACTGATTCCCTCCCCAGCACAGCAAAAATCAATCAACCACTGACAAACTGTTTGAAAATATAGAGGAAAGAGTAAAATAAAAATCACAGATTAGTAGTATTTCATTATCAATGCATGTGCACTATGTTCTGTTTTCTAAGAAGATCTTTTTTCATATTTATTTTCTAAGTCATATGTTCTTTGCGGCCATTTAACTGTGCTTGTATATGATGAAAAGCATTAATACAAAAAATATTTTGTTTAATATTTTGCAAAAGCCTATAAGATGACAAAAGCAACTATGATCAAAAGAAAATATCTGATATTGCAAAAATATGAAACATACTCAAAATATTCTTCTTCATCCAACATTCCTTCTTCCTCTCCTTTGGCATTACTCTCCATATTATCACAAAATCAACAAAGAAGAAAGCAGTGGGACTTCTGTTTTTTTCTCTTTATAGAGTTGCTTTTGTGTCCTCTGTGGAAACTAACATAAACATACAGTACATTCCAAAGAAAGAGAAAATTTAACACGTCAGTTGTATTGGATTTAGCATTACATACATTTTACTTTAATTTGAGCATTTTTTTAGAAAAGGAAGAAACAAATATTAAAGTGAAGACACTTAAAACTTAGGATGACAACAAAATTAATGTTAGAAATTTTCCAGTAATCCAGTATACAGAAGAATTCTCATCTTGGTGGTCAAAGTAAATGACATTTTGTGGGAGACAATTTAAATGCCAAAAGTAATGACTAGAATTGAGTGTTCTGCATTCCAAAAAGTTATATGCACCCAAATTAGTGTGGGTATTTACCACAATTTTTAGTATGTGCTTGTGAAACGGTTCTATTTGGATTCATTTATCTTAGCTCAGTTGATTTTTATAACTGTAGAATTAATAAGAAAAGTAGATCTCTACTAAATAAAGTTGACCTACAATATAGCTGATGTTCGATTGCTTTAGTAATTCATATATTTAGTGACTATGTCTCTAGCCTTTGATAAACTCATAAATATTTGGAGCATATTACCCTTCACCTACCAACATTTCACATTTTTTATTGTTTTTCTCTATTTTAACTCATTATATTTAGCATGTATTGGCTTGTGTGTCACCCTTATAGAATACAAATACTGTGAGAATAGAGATTTTTGTCTTGTGTTCACTGTCATCTCCACAGCAGTTTATTCTATCTTTGAAATATAATTTCTCAAATAATATTTATGTAGTGAGTAAGAAAATAAAACCTGGAAGTGATATAGCAAAGTTGTCGAAGGAGAAAATACTATTTATTCAGTTTGTGCTTAGGTCTAAATATATTCACAGCAGAGAATATTACACATGGTATAGGATACATCCCAAGTACACTCATATGCAATGAAAGATAAAATTTCTTACCAGTATATAGTGATTTGTTTGCTTAAACATTAAATAAACATATAGGCTATGATAAATAACGTTGATGATTTTGTTGCATCAATATCTAATATAAACATAACAAACTCTTAAGAAATATAGTTGAAGGATTTAAGTAATGTAAGTAATTTTAATTTTCAGAGAAAAATGCAGCGTTCTAAATTTCTGTAAATATTCAGTTAAGTAATGTTAGCTATGTGTTAATGAAACATCTTCAGCAGCATTTGTCAGAGAATCATGTTTCCAATACGAGTAGAAAACATGCTGGTCCTCATCACAGCAGACTCTAGCTTGACTGCAGAGATAGAGTGTAATAGCCTTATAGACTCATGAAGCACATTTCATGCAAATGCATGTTACACAATGATATAAAAATTAATGTTCCTAAACGCTATGAATGAACTTGCTATGACTCATCTATGATTTTTGTGTTAATCAGTACAGGCAAGTTTGAACAAATAAAATGCAAATGATATTTGAAGTTGATAATACTAAAGGCCACTAATTAAGTAAGGCTAATTACATGATTGCAGAAAATATGTCTTTTGGCAAATTTTATTTTCAATTGATGCAATATCCCTTTAATTTTAGCTATCAGTTGTACATTTCAATTTTTTTAAATGCATGAAACAGGACAAGAAATAGAGATATCATAAAATTTAACATGTTAATTTTTTTTTCAATTTCAAATGTAGAAGAAAAGAATACTAAATTTGGAGCTGACTTTAGCTTTGTGATTTTTTGAAATGTCAGATTTTAGTTCTAACTAAAGTTAAGAAAAAAATATAGATAGATATATATATATATATACAATTAATGGTGATTTGAGAAATGCAATCCCTGACATGCTCAGTGTATGTGGATCAGGACGTATTTTCTTACCAATTTAATACAACCATTTTAGTAACTAAACGTGAAGTTTAGAGAAAATAGCACTAAATTTACCATAAATATATGATGCAGCATTGGAAAACAAGGCTTTGAGATGAAATATCTAAGCAAAGACATTTTTAGACATTTTTAAAACTTTTGCAAGTGTTAATTTCAAATTTGTGATACAGAGATAATGGCATCAGAAGCTAATACGGTCATAGGCAAGGAAAATTTATTGATTTTTATATATAATATTCTGTTTCCTCCAAAATAGATCCAAATATCTGTTTTTCATTGTTTAGGCACCTAAACTACAATAGTTTTTGTTTAAAAAGTATAAAAAAGAATTTTTTACTAAAAAAAAAGTTCTCTAGATAGCCAACTAGTTGAAAGACTTCAGTGCTTTAATGTATTTCCAAAGTTAGATCAGGTAGAAAAAAAGGTACAAGACTACTGATAAAGCAAATGATGGTTCACTATTAATGTAGTCATAATCAAATTGAAAATCACATAAATTTTCTCCTCTCTTTCCTCAACAAGTTTTATTTCATATTTTGCACTTAACTTTTACATATGGTATATTTCTGTGTTCAGTAGGTATATATGGGCCATACGGGGAATAAATCCCACTTGAAAATTCCTTTTATAAATAGTAGGTTTGGATTTATTAATATTTGTTGCATTTATGTTAATAAAAGGTAATTACCTATTGTTTTTATTGCTTGAAATTTCTTTAACTCTTTTGAATACCAAGTCCTTATGTCCTCTAAAATTAGGAAATATCCATTTCACATCTACTTTCTGTAACTTTTGCTCAAATTTTAATCATTTCTTCCTTCAATATTCCATAGAATTTAGTGATGAATTAATAAAGAAGATGTGCTCTTTATAGAAATGTATTTATTATATTTCTAAATTATACATCATCTAACTCTATAGATAGTCTAGTTCTGTAATTTTGTTATTTGCCAGTGCCTATTCGGTGATTTTCAATAATATTAAGATATTCTTTTCGCTTAGATTCTGATTTCAAAATCATTGACGCTAACCTCACTTCTCAGGACCTCTTCATCTGATATCTTTGTGCACTGCTGTTTTACTTAGCTTCAAACTTTGAAATTCCTCATTCTCTTTTGGTCTTCAACCATTTTTTCTTCTTGGTCTACATTCTTTTAAATATTAGAAGATTCTCATTTTACTGATAGTAAAATCTTCCTATAACAATTATTGAACAGTTTATTTACTTACCCTAAATATGTTCTGTAGATTCTCATTCATACATCCGAATAACCCTGAGTTCCATTGGAACTGTAACTTTATAAAAAAGTACAAATCCTGCACCCAACTTGATGTGTATAGAGAGAAATCATTCCTAGAAATGTATTTTTTTCTTTTCTCTCACTTTAATTTATCATGCTTTTGGCTTTTTTGAGACAGGATTTCACTATGATGGTCAGGTAGCTTTGAATTCACTTTATAGTCCAAGCTGGTCTCAAACTGTCAGCAGTCATCCTGCCTCGGCCTCCTGAGTGCTGGGATTGCAGGCATACATCACCACAACCAGCTCTCTCATTTTAATATTGGTAGCTAGACATGCTGAGCACTTCCTCTACCTTGTAGTTACCACATATCTCCTTCATGGATATAGTGATACTTTTGTAGGACATTTTTACATAATCGTTTCATCTGAACTATGATCCCTATAGTAATATACAATTTTGCATTATTTTGCTCAGTTTTTAGTTCTTTTGTTTGGCCTTGAAATATAATTAAAGAGCAGCAAACTCTTTAATATTGTTTAAAGCTCTAAATATTGCACTTTCCCTTTTACTTGTGTAAAATCAGGCTTCTTCAATTATTTAATATATACCAAATATTTTAATTCTTTATACACCACACAAAATGTGAGCTTTGTCTGAAATGCTGTAATTATATTAAAACTGTTTAAATATTTATTCTTAAACACTATTTGTTGAAGAGACATTTTCCGTGATTCTCCTTTTTTAAAAGTGGTCATTGTGATATTCATAGAGGTCTTCATCTTTAATAATAAATATTTTAATTATGAATTGATAAAAAGTTATTTTGTTGGTTTGATCAATTGTGGACATCATAGTCATCATGAGAAATATCCATTTCATTCTAAGTAGTAATCAATTTAAATTTTAGACAATAAAAGTACATGTAAACCTGAATGCTTTCTACCAAAAAATTATTAGAATTCTAAGTAATTATAAGAATAGTTATTTTCTTTGTATATATTTTCAGTTGCTGATAAAATTATATCCTGGAATAAATATTTATTTCAGTATTATTATAATTAACAAAAATATAACAAACATTGATCTTTACTTTTTAAATATATCCTCTAACTTTATTTTACTCTGCTATTCACTGTGCATTAAGACATGAGTTAAACATTGAGGTAGAAATTAAGAGTCTTACCAAGTATAACCCTAAAATATTTCAAAATAATAATGCTTTTATCCTATTATTTAGTCCCCTTTCTATCTTCTGTCTCTAGGCTGTCTTGATTCATAAATACAGATTTCAGCGTTATTCCTTGTTCTTGTCTGATATCATTCATGGCTTCCAATTAGGGCCTCCATTCAGAGGAGGGACTTAGGCTCTAACAGTGAACATTCTTCTAGCCTCAATTAAACCTCATTTTTTTCTTCAACAACATCAGCTAATTTGCAGGAAACAAATAATGGAACCCAGAGCATAAGTTCTTATTATATGGATGTACAATATTTGAACTCAAAAAGTATTGAGCTCAATTACAACAAAGTAGACACTGATCAACAAAAAATATATATTGTGCAAGTGTATGCATTTAAATATTTTTCAGATTAAGGAATTTAATATCATGTTTCTCAAGTCCTTTCAAGTACATGGCATGTTGGGCCTACATGCAGAATTACTGACAATGGTCTTTAAATGTAAAATTTAGCCATTTCTTCTGAACATCTTCCTCAGCATGCTCTTTGCTGTTGCTGAGGAGCAATGTTATCCTTCCTCAAATGCTGAGAGAGGAGATACAGGTGTTTAGGCATACTTAAAGCAATCATTTTTAAATTTAACATTTTGTCAGTAAGTTTCTTGTGAAGAGTCACTGACATGTGCATTTCACTATTGCTGATGCTCTGAAAAGTTTGTTTTCTGTACCAAAGTATCGCTGTTTTCCTTTTATATCTAAGTTAAACTGCAGTGATCTCCCAAATGATATGACAGTAGTCATGTTTTTTCAGACTAAGATACCACTAAGAAATTCAAGTAAACACAGCAAAGCGTTTTACACTTCCCACTTCCTTGCTTATAAAGATTCAAATTTTCAAAAATATTAAGTAAGAAACCTGACTTTCATACTGCACCATGGCAGGGGCTGTCTATGTGTGGTTTTATGGAGTTTATAGGAATCGCAGTGCTTTCTGCACGCTGCTTGTAACTTAAAATAAGTATAAAAAATACAGTCTAAAATATATTGGGAAATTGTTTGAAAACCAAATAAATATATTATTCATGATTTTAAGAAAAATACACTTGGAAGAGACTCACCATAATGTAACACTATTGTGTTTCTCTGTTGCGTACCACTTTCACTGATTTTTACCATGATGCTAGCGTATTTTTGAAGTCTCTTTGGTGACAGTTTTACAGATACATCACAGACATGTACTGTCTGTTTTGTGAGGGTTGAAGAACAGATGATCTGAGTTGAAGCCATTGTCTACCTTTTTGCCTAAATCATTTTGTTTTGTCCTATAATATTATATTTCTATCTCCACTGAGTTATAACTCTTACAGTTGGGGTTATCACATTTTGTATCTCTACACATAAATTAAAACAAAAGGTAAATATTGGGACAATGTTTACTGCTACTTTATTGTTCTTCATATCTTCCTCATCCCCATAACTTAAGAGTTAAAGGTTAAGAGTCAATGCTCAGAGAACGTTGTTTTATCAGTATTGTGAGTTAGTAGTGAGTATAAAGGTGAATGAAGGAGATACAACTTTGGCCTCAAGAGGCAGTGCTTGGGCAGAAAAACACCTAATGCTGGTTAATTTTGTGTATTTACATAACTAGTCTATTGTAATCATCTCACTCAGTCTACATATTACTGAGGAAGCATTTTGTAGATGGGATTAACATTTACAATTAGTGACTTTGAATAAAGCCAATAGCTTTCCATAATCTGGGTGTGGCTGATTGTATCAGCTGAAGCTCTTAATGATACTCAACAAGGTTTTCTGAAGGCTAGGAAAAGAGGGGCTGAGGCAGGATGATCACAAAAATGAACAAAAAGTTTTGGAGATGTAGTTTAAGGAAAAGTCCCTGGGTTCAAGCTTCAGTAAGCCCTTAATCCTTTGCATTCCAGAAAATAAAAATTCTGCTAACAGATAATAATATTAAAATCCTGTCAGAGATCTCATCTTGCATTTCGAGAGACACTTGGCTGATGGGTGCTATGAATCACATGTATGTCAGATCTTAGTTTGGCACTGTTTAATTGGTATATTCAAAAGAAAGCTGAGTAGGATGATATTTAACTTGTAAATTAAACACTGTGAAATAATAGCAATCAATACTTAGCTAAAACTATGATATCCTTTTAAATTCATTTTTTAAATGCTACTTGAAATTCAGAAAGTCATATTGTGAGAATGCTAGGGGCTTATTTGTCTTTCATATGAAACATCACCCTTTATACTTAATCATTTGTTCAAACAATGTGAGTCATGTATAGTTTAGAAAAGATTTAAAAATCAATCTTTTGTGTAAAAAATTTAGTGTAAAAGGTCTGTTCCCTAATGTAGATTTCACCTTTATTTGCCCCTTTAAACTTGCCAAAGTCACTCGCAGCCCCTTTGTAATTTATTACAAGACTATTTTAACATTGTCACAAGTAATTACGTATAATTATCTTACTACTTACAAAATGACTATCTTTCAGTTGAGCGACTGGTTAAAAAGAAAGTGATCTCATTTTTGTTTTAGTCAAATATTTTTAACTGTCATGATAAATGACAGTTTAAAATACTAAAAAAATTATTCTCAGATGTCATCTTGGCTATTTTTTATAACAGCATGAGAAATGTTTAATTCTAAAGAATAAGGAAATTAGATATTTGCAAGTATTCGTACTATGAATGGGAATATTTTGGACAAGGGAAACAAAGTAAATTGTATGAAATTTTACTTTTCATATTCAAAGATGTCCTACATATTGTTGAATCTAGCAAATGGGGAAAAATTATATGTGTAAACTAATGAACTTGTGATTTTGTATTTCTATGATATTTATTTAAAAGGACAAGCAACATATTACATATATTAAAACGTATATACTCACTAAAATCTGAAGTTTAATGACTCCATCTATGATTTGTTTTTATGTTTATTTTTTCAGTTTTTATATCCAAATTGATTTCATTTAGTTTAATCTCTTAAGAACTCTTTTCCCTTGAGTATGTGAACAGTATGTATTTAAGCCTTCTACAGTATGATGCTAAAATGTAGCTCCATTTAATATTTAAACATAAATTGTGTATTATATTTACAAAAGTATTTAAAATTAGAAAGCTGTAATGTATCACTGGAAGAAAATCAAACATTAAACTTTAATTATTCAAGCTGTATCCTCCACATATGTAATTCATAGAAAAGCAAATAAATTTGTTTATATACAGTAAATATAATAAAAATCAATTGATACTCCAATACCAATCAATTATTGTATGAACCTTATAATGTTAATATGTACCAGTTAAACTGCTCTTAAAATGACAATATTCTTTAGACAATAGAATAGAATAGAAAGGTATGTGTTAATTATGAAAGCTTTTGAAATTGTGAAGTTGTTTTTACATATTTCCAGTTAAATTTAGAAACTTGTTTTTCTTTGATTCTGTACATCTATAAAGTATATTTTATAATCCTATAATTTCAAACTTGAATGACTGGAAAACAATTATAATGAGAAGCAATGGGCAGATCAAACAGATCAAAGCCTCAGAATTTTCTTTGAGGTGAAAATGAGTTTTCTTTTATATACACAGAATTGAAAGAAATAGTGGAAAAATATTATTTAGCCTAATGAGTAAGGTAGATAGAATCCAAAACATTTCCTCTTTAATTCAAAAAGATTTTTGGAGGATGACATATAGATGTGTGAATAAGTGTACTGAAAAGTTTTAACCTAAAATTGAACATTTTCCTCCAGTGGAGTATATGGGTACAGCAGCAGCAATGTGGTCCATTTCTATTACTCAGAGAGGAAAGGAAGCAGCTGTTCCAGGCTAATCCTGCTGACAGAGTGGCCAGGAAATAGAGCGGTGATCTTTGATAGTCACAAAGTTTACACTATGGAAATCTCATTGTAGGAGGTCTCTTTTTGGTAGTACTAACGAAGATATAATTTGCTGACTTTGTGGAAAATGTAACACATGTGCCATACCAATCTTATTATAAAACAGAGATATTCTATAATCAATATTATTATTATGTGGTAAGCCTCCAGCCTAACTAAAATTACACAAGTACTCCAAGACAGAGAACATGTGTCTGGTATGAGAGCAAGTAAGAACCCGAGGAATCGGAGAGGCCAGTCTGTGTCACTTGATGCTATTTGGCTGCTTTTATCTTTGAAATTAATAGCAAATTTGACCCTGACAAGATTTCCAATTGAGTGAGTGGATTAGGAAATATGATGGTAGTTGGTCAGACATTTACCATGAACTGAAGTATCTTACACTCAGGATATAACTTCTATCCACTTGAAGTTGCAAAAACTTTGAGGAAAATAATGGAAAATGAATCTCATCAATGGAATGTGGAGAAAATAGAATTATACCAAAGGAGATTAAATAAATAAATGAGAAAAAGTATGTGAATGAAAAATGTTCAACAGAATTTTCCCCTGAATGTTGCTACCATTTTTTCAAAAATTCTAGACCTTTGAAAGATAAGATTGTAGAACTAGATATAAGATACTGTTATTTAAAAAGTAAGAATGTAGATGTATTCTTGCTTGTGTATTTTTGGTTACCTGGAGAAATGCCTAGTTATCTCATGAAATAACTCTACTGAAGCCCAGGTGTTTCAAAAATGATTAGCTAAAATGCTAGTTGAGAGTTAGAGGTAATGTAAGATGACCACATAATCTCATATACATCGTGATAAACACACAAATATTTTAAAGCAAAATAACAGAAGTCCATTGAATTAGTAATGATATGATATCTTAAAATTTGGAATTGGAGGACATGTCATTAATTTCAGATACAGCTGGGCAGCAGTGATTAGGTAACTGGTTAATACTGATGAATATTGGGGGCTGGGGATTTAGCTCAGCGGCAAAATTGCCTGCCTGGCAAGCGAAAGGTCGTGAGTTCGGTTCCTGGTACCGGAGAAAAACCAAAAAAAAAAAAAAAAAAAAAAGAATACTATAAAAAATACTGATGAATATTGACATTGGTAATAAAAAAAAATCCATTTCTTCTTTCATTACAGTTGATGTACTTTTGATATAAGTCAGTTATGTAGCAGAGTTTATCTAATGTTAATATGGTTTGGGCCAGCCACACACCACATGCTTCTGAAGGGGTAGGGGTGGTTTCATATCTTCTTCTATAACAAGACAAACAAATAAGCAAACAACCAAATGAAAAAGATTCATAAACCCTTAAAATATATTGTAAAATATTTTCATACAAACGATGCATCGTTTGTAATTTAATATATTAACAAATATATTAAAAAAGAATCTGGAAATCTGTTGTTTAAAGACTTGAAAATTTGATATGTTAAAACATTACAAAGCTATAAAAATGTACTATTTAAATAAATTTTTGATAGTTTTCTGAAATTATACTTTGTCAAATAATTTTTGCAGCTGTATTAATACTCTAAAAATAGTAAATATTAATTCTCATTTACTGAAAGATTTTTCTGTTATTTTAAGTGAAAAGTTAATGGATATAATAAAATAAAAATTTCATACCATGTACACATTTTAAATAGAGAAATTTGCAGACATTATGGAAATTTATTTTGCTGAAACCTTGAGACCTTAAGTTTTACTTTAATATTGCTTTATTTCACTTCGTATAATCATACAATATTTATTATAAGGCTCAATGGGAAGGAAAATGCAAATTTAAAGTTCTAGTTTCATTTTGATTATAGCTGATTTGATGTCTAAATAAAGAAAATTGATTTTATTTGGTAAATGTCATTAAAATATATGCATGAATCTCCCTGTTTTGTTGTTCATTTAACATATTAAAATAACTATTTTGAATTTAAATAAAATCACAAATTATGTTTCTGGGGTTTAAGATTATATCATTTCCCTACTATGTGCTAAGTCTGTGGATCTTTCCATCCGGTTGGATCTATAGTTTCAAAATCTTTCATTTAAATGTCCAAAACATTTTTCTCTCTTTTTACATTTGTTTTATTTTTATTATAGCACACTTGTCCTGAGGAAATGCCATCTGATACAGCATTCTACACATTTGTGTGTGATTATGTGTAATTATTTATAATCTATGTATCTCCTCCTCCTAACTCTTCATTCCTGAATTACTTCTCAGTTTATACTAAAAAAAAAATGCATTGAATGTATATGATGTGCTATGATTTACAAATAAGTCTCTTGAAAAAGAAATAGTATTTTTCTATTTTTTCAGAGTTTACAGGTTACATGGGATATGCCTGTGGGAATGATAGGAAACAAATAAATATTTATCTATAAAAATGAATATGTTATCACCTTTTGATAATTATGTTTTCATGAGAAAAAATATTCAGTCAAAAATAATTATCTACAGATGTTTATATTTAGATTGAAGAATTAGAAATAGCCTGTTTGTGAAAGTGGTATTTTTAGAAAGTTAACAGATATCAGTTAGGCAATGGGTAATGAAGAGAGATTTCAGAAAATCAATGTTAGGTACGAAGAGCTTCATCTGGAAAAGTTCTTCCTAGGACAAAGACTATTAAAGAAATGAAAAAGAATTTAGTAAATTAAAAGAAGGAGAGTTTGATGTACTTTGAGTTCAGAAATGTTCTTTTGTTCATGTTGTAAAATCATATTGACTATTTATGATATGCAGGCCATTGTAATACTGTAGTTAATACATTTTAAGGTATCAACCTAATCTGTGAGTCAGGTTGATTATTTAATCTTTAAAACCCATATGACTTCAGGTATCCCAGTTAACATATGAAAATATTAGGAGTTGATCAGTGAGGTGACATTTTGTAAGCACATATAATTCAAACATAGTGTGGAAGGGCTTCAAACATGTTAAATTAGCTACCTGTCCTATTTTCACACAAAAAAACTAGTAAATTACCACAAATTTCGTTAATCTCAGAATAATGGGAGCCATTGAAATACTGAAAGTATTGGAATAGTAAAATGAAAATTGTACTTAAATATCATATAAGACTGCCTTATACAAATACATAGGAATATCCAAAAATGAGAGTCAAGAAATAAATTAGTAAAGCTGTAGTTTAGACAGAGATATGCTGCTTGCTTTATGGCCATGTCAGCTTTGATTAATGCATACTAATGAATGCATTAAATATTTGTAGTGATTTAGAAATGAAAAAAGAGGGAAGATCATTATATTTTTACTGAAATGGAGAAAATACAGAGTAGGGAAAATAAAAAATTCTACTAAAAATTTTAACTTACAGATGTTTCCAATTATTCAAATATTTAAATGTTATATAAACTAAGAATTAAGAAGAAATGAGAACTATTAAAATGGGAGAAACATAAAATCATCTAGAACTGTTGACACTTTTAAGTGTGTAGTAATATTTCAAAAGTAGTATTTAGATCTAAAGTATATTAACTGATACTAGAATCTCATTCCTCACTTCTTGGCTTTTTATAAAAAGAGGTGACACTTATCTATATATTGTACACATATCTCTCATATAGGCATTATACTGATATATAAATATATATAACACAAGCTTGCTTCTTTTTGTAGCTCAGTCTCCACTTGCTTCTTTGTATACACCTAGACGCTAAAAATTTTTATTCTGACGCTACGAGTTCAATCTAAACCCAGTATTCATTTTAATGTTCCCCTTTTAATATTTGTAATTGTCTACTATCATAGTGAGAAAATAGCTCTGATTTTCACAATATATTTACTATGTGCTTACTCTAAAAGATATTAGAACTTCTGAATGGCTAATCTGTAAATAAAATTAAAAAATCACTGTTTCTTCTTCCTTTTTTTTTTTTTTTTCTTGTTACCAGGAATTGAACTCACACTTGCCATGCAGGCACTCTGCTGCTGAGTAACACAGGCTTATCACTGTTTCTGTATTTATTGACAGGATTTTTTTCATTCACTGGTTTATATAGTAAAAATACTGAATTCCAATTGGATTTGGCTTTTTGTTTATCTTGTTTTTCTTTGGGGCTGACACTATGGTTTTGATCTAGAATGTTCCCCAGAAGGTTCATGTATTTAGTGGTTAGACTTTTAGATTGTGATTGCAAAATGGAGGCATTATGCAGTGGATTTATTTCCTGGTTACTCCACAGTGCTATTAAAAGTGCTATTGGAATGTGAGGCCTGGTTGGAAGAGGAAGTTCACAGGGAGCATGGCCTTGAAGGATGTATCTTCTTCCCCAGCACTTTCCTCCAATCTGTGCTTCCTGGCCGCCATGATGTGAGCATGTTTCCACCACCAGATCCTTCCCCCAGACCATATCTACCTTGGGATGCCCACCATGGCCTGTAAATATGAGCCAGTGAACCTCTCCTCTTTGAAGTGTTTAGTGGCGGAGATGTTTTTCCAAAGATAGGAATGTGACCAAGACAGGTTACTATGTGAATTATTTCAGAAACAATAGGTTATTGTTTTTGTATGTTGTTAATTTGTTTTTTGAGTGTCTAAACATTAAAATGATTTTAGAAAGTAAATGTATGGTAAAATGGTTATTTACAAAATTGCACCTCTTCTTCTCTCCCATTCTTGTCTTAGTCATTTGTTCAGCTTGAAATCAGATTAACTTGTCTTATTCCAAGATTGAAAAAAAAAATAACACAGTAGTCTTAAAATTACTGCATCAGAATTTAAGGTATCCAGAGGATAAAATAAAAACATGAATTTCTACTGATATGAACGAGGAATCCTTCTGTGGAATTCTATCCTGTTCCATAGAATTCAATTCTAATGATCAAATGAGAAAGAACAGAAAAATATTAACACTGATCCTACAGTCATAAAAATAATACTTTTAATCAAGAATTAGATGCAACTAGTGAGTAAATATTGGTGACAAATGGGCTATATAAATTTACAAAATCTTGTACAAGAGGCATTTATTAATCATACTTGGAAAAATGTTAACTGATCTGCAACATAGGTCACACTATATTTCCTGATTTTAGTAGTGTAAGATATTTGTCCTGGAAAACAGAACTGGAGTAAAATAAAGGGTCAATATGATAGCAAATATCATGCCACTGGTTGGGGAAGAAATCAGTTACCTTGCCATATGGATCCAGCATAAATACTCACAGACACAAACATGTATACATAGGGTAAAATGCTAACCATTTGAGAATCTGAGTGAAAGCTATACAAATCTTTCTTTAATATTTTCTGCAACTTTTTGATAAATCAAGATTTATTTCTAAGTAAAAGTTCTTCTAGAAATAAAATTAGTGACTAGTATGGTGTAGACTGACTCTACATCAAGAGTAAGAAAGAGTCTGAACAATATTGCATGTCTCTATCTGTTTTCCTGAGAAACCATTTTGAAGATATCAATATGTGATATAACAAGCATTGTTAATTTCCTATCACTTTGTTTGTAACTCTCTATTGCCTGTACTGTTCTTTTGCTATTTTGTAAAGTGTTGTCTGTCTGCTAATGTTTTCCTCCTTTTATTTTTAAAATAAAGAAAAAGAAAGAGTCTGAAAAAAGTCAAAGCAAAGGTCATAAGAAAGGAGAAAATGGAAAAATAAATTTATACACAAGATATCTAAGATAGTTATACAGACAATTTTTCTTAGTTCATGAAAAAGAAAGTTTTGCGCTAATACAGTATGAACAAGATATCATGCCTTTATCTTCTACTCTGAATAACTACTATGAAGACAACAACATGCAGTGTATCAACTATTGTAACTATCCTACTAACCTATTTTGAAACTCGGTTTCATTGCTTGTTTATCTTTTTGTCTCTTTAAAATAAAAAAAGGTTCATACAAAATTTAGAGTGTGTAATTTTGAAATTTCTGCTTCTACCCATATGTAATTTATGCAATGACATATTTAGCTTTTTAAATTTAGCCTTAAAACATTTTAATCACAAAGTTCAGGGAATCATTTATTTTATTGCTTATTCTTTAGAATTGTGCATATGTCACTTTTCTTTTGTAAGAGAACATTTCAAGTATCTTGACTTCTTTAATTCTTCAAGCAAAAATTCAGAAGTATACCTTCATGTGGCTTGCACATATCTATTATTTTTGTCTCTATCTATTTACTAGTTTAATATTTGATTATACTTTCAGCTTTAATTGGCCATAGGCTGATCTAGAATAATTTTTATCAAAATAAATGAGATATTACAATGTAAAAAATAGATAATTTAATGAATATTTTGCCCTTTGTGATTCCAAGATACTGTATATTCATTCACATTGAAGTTAAACTACATGTCTTGCACTGAAAGTTTAGTTGATCACATATTTTTGATAGCTAACTCTTATAAATAAGAAAGAAGAATGTGATCTTCTATGTGTGATCATTACCTGTTTTTCTGTATGTATGAAATTGTGCATTCAATGTTGTTTTGATTTCTTAAGAAAACTATTTCAGAAACTATTGGAAGTGGACACCAAGTGCTACTTCCTTAGCTCTTAGATTTAATCTTAATATTAAGAGACAATCTCATGATTTATCGGGCAAGTTAAAAATGCAAAAGTATTTGTTTCTTCTTTCCTGAAGAGAAGCTTTAAATTACTTATGTTTAGGAATTTTAACTTCCTCTGCCAGTTCATAATATTTATGGTTTGTTATTTTTAGTTTTCAGGTTGCAGCTTCATATAGCAGAGTCAATCAGAATTATTATTATAACCTTTTCTTTTTTAATTTGAGAATTAATCGCAAGAAATTTATCCAAGTAACTATTAATTTAAAATTGTTGATAACTCAATAAAATGCACTTCTTGCCTAATGTACAATCTATTTTATGCCTATAAAGGGACACTGATTCTAAGGAATATTTGAAGAAAGAGCATCTATGGCAATAAAGCTGTGATGCATGTTTTAACAAAGACCGTTTGCACCACACACTGCTGTGACTCAAAGATAGCAGGTCTGCTTTATTGCCGCAGGAGATAGGTTTGCTATTACATAAGTGTCTCGGTTACTTTTCTCTCATTGCTGGGACAAAATACCTGGCTCCCAAAATTAAGGAAGGAAAGGTTGATTTAGCTCACAGTGTGTGAAGGATTTAGTTCATGCTCGGCTGGCTCCAAGGCAGGGTGGCACATGGCAGAGGGCATGCATTCATGGCAGCATGGGAAGATGGCAACAGCAACAACAGCAAAAGGGAGGAATGGTGACAAGCACCCTCTTTCTCTCCCTTGCATATGCAAACTATCTGCCTCAGGGCAGTGTAGCACTCACACTTATAATCTCAGCATTGGATCATGCATCAATCATAAACTCTAAAAGCCTGCCCCAAGAGGCATGAGGATTTGGGGGGACATCCAGACACAAGCCATAACAATAAGTAATAGAGAATTCTCTAAATTCCAAATGATTGTCTCCATTCTGTCACTTTATTGTTACATTATTTTAATTTCCAAGATAGTTCAATGTGGTGTTTGTCCTTCACAATTAAAATTTTATCTAGGTGCTATACCAACAGGATATAAAAATTATCCAAGATTTTAAAATGTGAGAAATTAGAAATATATCACGAGAACAAAAATGAATATTTATGCTCTTTGACAACGTGTTCAGCACCCCTCCTTTTGCTCAGGAGATATTCCTATTCCCCATTCCTGTTTCTCAATACATTTTCCTACTCTTTAAAAAATAATGAATATATATAACTTGCCGTAACCCTGTTGCAAATATTTGTTTCCTGAACCATCAACATAATGAGATTTAGAGTTCACACATAATTATTGATTTATTTAGCCAATACAGACACCTAAATTCTGAGTAGTTTTCATGTCACTGGGAATGTGAAAACTATCTAGCACAACTAAAAGTCAAGTTAAAAAATTTACATTTCATCCTGTGCCTTCTTATTGGCATACAAATTAAAGATTGCCCTCCAATAAAGGAAATATCAGAATTCATTTCTTCTTAAATCATTTGCTTCATTTTTTTGATGTGTTACACTGGATAAATGGTAAGATTTCCTTATGTCCTGCTGGTGAAAACAGCAAAAGGATACTATCACAGTATCATTTAGTATATACATTTTTTTTTTTTTTTTTTTTTTTTTTTTTTTTTTCTCCGGTACTGGGAACCGAACTCATGACCTTGCGCTTGCCAGGCAGGCGCTTTGCCGCTGAGCTAAATCCCCAGCCCCTAGTATATACATTATTACACCTTACCAAAAGTAATAAAAACATGAAAGCCAATTAAAGAATGTGTTTACATTTAACCTAATGCAATGCAAATATATAAATTACTACCTTTTCCATAATCTTTGGTAAACATTCTTTCATTTATTTTTACCTTGTTTAAAAATATTGTACAATCCTTGGGACAATTCTTTTATATGTAAAATGTGAAATAGATTCATTTGTAGGAAGTTTATTGGTAAGCATACTTGACTACACTTACAAAGAAATATAAATATCAAGTTGTAGAATAAGGAAAGGTTGAATGTCCATGAAGTCACAAATAAATCTGGGGTAATTCTTTATATATTTATTTTTCAGTACAGTACTCTGGAGCTGTTATGGATTTTCATAGAGTCAAAGAGGATAATTTTATATTGTCCTGTGGATAAATCATTAAGTGAATGACAGCCATAGTGTGTAACACTGGATGTCCAAACACAATGTGTGAGGACCAGCTCAGCGTAAGTGGCAGGTAGGTAGAGCATTTCATGATTGCCTTGACATTAACTAAACACTGTGTCTTAATGCAAATATCTGGGTACTGATCATAGTTTCCTTAGAGTCACCAAATGTATGGTTACAGTTTTTTACGGGCCTACTTTTCTTTTAGCCTCAAATTGGGTCATTTTAAATATAAGAACATTCTAATTTAATATAACAAAATAAGACACTATGCCCTGTTGATATATTTTAACCTTATTCTTTCACCTTGACACAATGACAAAATTAAAACCCACAAAAAAGGTAAGAGAAAATGCTTCACAGTACTTCAGTGAAGTATGTAATCTATTTAATTTTCATTTCTAAAATCTTGTTGCGTCCCCAGTTTCAGATATGCTCCCCATTCCAGGATTGCAAAACAAGAATGTTCACCTATAATATGAGAGTTAAAGCTAATATTTCTTTTCCACCCCTGGAGATCAGGGAAAGTCTTTCTATAAACATTAAAATGGAAGAAGCACTTGCTGTAGAACTGTCCAGGATTTTCCTGTGTACATGGCATTATTCTTTCTCTTCTGTGGAACTGTTTCTTGTCTGTAATATTTCTTCTCATGTATTTATCTGTCTTTTGTATATAGAGTTCATAATTACAAGAAATGCATCTATATTGTAACTTGAGTAATTTTTCTTTCCTTGAAAATATAACTACATCTTATTTTACTTTTCCTCCTTGCTTCAGAAGAGGCACTTAGTCTTCTGAAAGATGAAAATAGTCGTTCCCCTCTTCTACTGTGTCTCTTTATATTTCACCTCAGCAATTCTGCCTTCTATGTTATTATCTTTCTGTTCTCATGAAAAACTGTGAGAAAATCAATTTAAAGCGGGGGGAAGGCTTGTTTTTATTTCACTGTTTTAGAGATTCCATTCCAGGGTAACAGGCCTTGCTGCTTTATTCACATTGTGGCAGACACACCATGATCAGAGCACATGGAGGAAAACGTACTAAACTCATGCCAGGAACAAAGCAGAAAGACAGCAGAAGTGGATGAAGCCAAGAGACAGCCTTTAAAGCTATGCGCCTATCATCTAACATTGTTCAACTAAGCTCCACTCAAGGTAATTCTACCACCTCCCAATGATAAGATGGGCCTGCGACCAAGTCTATAACATGTGGGTCTTTGGAGCTAACATTTCATATTCAAGTTATAAAATTTTGCCCTTGGATCCCAGAGGTTCATGCACATCTCACATTGTAGAATGCATTCAATGCATCACCAAGGATCCCCACATTCTGAAATGGTCCAACATTGCTCAGTGTTCCAAATCCAAAGGTTCTTTTGGGACTCAGGGCAACACTGAGCAATGAACTTCTTTAAGGAAGTTAAATCCTTCTGAGATAGAATGGTAGAGGATAAAATCTCTTGTCCCACAGGGAAAAGTAGGGGCATATGAAAAAGGAAATGAATAAAGCAAGAGCAAGACACAGAAGGCAAGTACAAAATCTTATATTTTGTCCCATGCCAAGCATCTACACTGGGTGATATGGCTTGTTCACCTAAATGTTAACCAGCCCTGACCCCATGGCCTTATTGGTTGCAACCCACCACATGAACACTCTCCTGGATTGGCTGTGCCCATTGCCTGCAACTTTGCTAGGCAAGTTTTTGACATTTCTAATGATTTTAATGTTTGGAAGTCTCCATTAAATCTTCAACTTCACCCTCACCACTTCATACAAAGCACCCTCCCTAGGGTTGTGAGCATAGATTCTGATCCTGTCATGTACCGTGTGGCCTCAGATATTTTCTCTTGTACATATCCTGTGTGCCTCAAAAACAAACACAATATAACAAGGTCAATACCAATGTCTCCCAGTGGGATGAGGTATGCCAAGACTTACAGGAACCCCTGGGAAAGTGACCTCTGTGAGCCTTGATGGAAAATCATGGAAAGAAATCCCAGGTAAACAATTCTCCAAGCGGCTTTAAACAGGCACGTTGTACTCTGACTCTTCTCAAATAGATATCTTTAAATGTGCTTGAAAATTTACATATTTGAGTTTTCTATCTGGTTTCACCAAATCTCAACATACCATGGAGACATCTGTCTTATTATTCCTGAACCTACTGCTTGGTTTCTTTTGTAATGTCACTCTTGTCTTTCTTTTCTTTGGATGAAATTTTGGACATGCTTCCTTTCTGAACAAACTGTAATTCTTAAAAATGTTGTCACTCTAGCTTTTGCTCCTAAATTTTATTGTAAAGTAGACAGAAAGCACACAGTTACATATGTGCCACAGCCCAAATGCTGTGCAACTGTGGGACTTTTTGTGCTAGATTAATTAGTCTGTCACTTAGCCTTGTACAAAATCTTAGACCATGAACAAAACAGAGAGAAACGTTTTGGCCAGCACATAACACGAGTGCTCTCTAACCCAGTTTCTGAGTGAGTCCTCTTTGCTATCTGAAACCTCACTAATACATCCTTCAGTATCAGCATTTCTTTCAAGATTATTGCACATTGGTCACTACAATTGCTTCTCAAATTTTGTTCACAACATTCCACCCTTTCCTATCCTACTTCTCCAAATGTTACAAATATCTTTGAAAAATCAAGTCCAAAGACTTCTCAATCCTATCATCAAATATAGCACCAGCAACAACCTCACATCTTGATACCAGTTCTCTGTGTTAAAGAGCTTTTCATCAGTGTTACAAAATACCTGAGACAACCAAGTATTAAGAGGAAAGGTTTATGATTATTTTGGTTCATGGTTTCAGGGACTACAGTCAGTGGTTACTTGAATGTGCTGCTTTGAGCTGGTGGCAGAACAATATATCAAGGGAGGAGCATAAACTGGAGGATTTATGTACCTCCTAGGATCCAGGAAGCATAAAGAGAGAGAGGGAGAGAGACAGAGTCTGTATTTCAAGATTCACTCTAAGTGACTTAATTTTTCCCATTAGACTTCAAATCTTTAAGGTTTCACCACCTTCCAATTTTCCGCTGATTGAGGCGGCAGACTCTAACATATGGGACTTTTAAGGAACATTTCAGGTTTAAACTATAACACCTGTGGCCACACAGCCCAAATGTGTGAAACAAAGATTTTTTCTTTTAATGTCCACTAATGATCAAGTCTGTTTCCATTATAGCTAAAAGTCATTCACTAAAGTATCATCTATTCCAAAGTCTGTATTTCCCAATAAACACAGTTTTCATTTGATACCCATTTGAACCTACTACATAACTTGCAGCCAAATACATTCATATCTGAGTAGTTATAATTCATTTTCCTGGAATTATTTTGACATTATTATTCAAATAATGTTCATTTCTGGTGTCTCATTTGAAAGCTTTATAAGAAAATTTTCTGAGAGACAAGGTACTCATTACATTCAAATCAAGCTTTACTTGGGCACTTATTCAGGCATGATGTGCCTTTTTCAACTTTTTTCAGCTCCAGTGCTTTATGAAAAAATATATAAATTAATTTACTCTATTGCACATTTTCCTTCATAAGGCATCATTTCCTTTTATCATCTTGATTATTTCTGTACCATGTAAGCAAAACATACAATTCTAGAGATTTTATGAGCCATTCTCTGGTGTACTTCTCTCTCTTGATCATATAGCACTAGGCAGGGTTTCTCACTTTTGGCACTCTTAATATTTTGGGCTGGATAATTTAATTTTATGGGACATATGTACACAAGGTATATCACAATATACTAGGAGGAGAACTTCTACATACTAAATGACAGTATTAGGTCTCTTCTAACTTGTGCCAATCAAAAATGTCTCTTCACAATTCAGCATGTTCCCCTGAGGAGTGAAATTTCTTTCTTGTGGTAACTATTGCATACACAAAGGGACATTACAGAAGTAAGAGAAAAATATGTACAGTAGTAATAGTTGTAGGACACTTTGCTTGTAACTATAATAGTATTATATTTACAAATTCAATTGTATTATATATAATTTTTAAAATGTCTTTCTTTCACACACAAAAAAACTGTGAGGAAGATATAGCCCCTTTTGCAAACATAAGCAAACTGAAGTACAAAATGATCATTTAGCTTATTCAAGTTTTCACAGCTTACATGTGGTACAGTCTGATATTAAATGCATTTTTTCTGATCTCAGTATCCATGTCATTAACCAATATATTAATCTATACAATAATCTACCTTTAATTCCAATCTCATGCAATGACCATACAGAAAGGAAACCTAATATAAGATTGCAAGAAGGAATAAATGATCAAACTCTGAGGTAGTATTATAATAAGCAAGAAAGAGGACAAGGAAGAGAGAAAATCAAATTGTATTTCAAAGTATAGATAATAAAATAGGCCAGAATATACTAGTAGTTTGAGAGGCAAGGAAAAAATTAGTTCATATTCACAATTAAAATATAATTAAAGCTACAATGTAGTAGAATAGTTTTACAACTTTTCTTACTAAAAATATATTTCTCACCAGTAATTTCAAAAGTAATGTTAATATTTTAACAATATCTTTTTTTCTTGTAGTCACAGATTGAACTCAATTATCAAGAAGATGATAAGGCAAAGAAGATTAAATAACCCTAATTAGAAAACTATAAATGTAGTCTTATAAACAAGTATAGCACAGTGAATTATTAGCTATATTTTGTTTAATTTTCTTAAGGATAGAAGAAAAATAAAATAGGTTCCTATGACTATAAGCTGAAAGTAAACATTATGGATTGTGATTATACAAAGAACACGAAGTTTATTTAAAAATTATACATTTATATTGCAAGATGAAAGAAATTTTACATGTTAACAGAGTATAGAGCAGAACACATATAGAGAGGTCCCACACGCCAATTCCCAGAAAATACAATGAAAAGTGATAACAATATGTAGCCAGTCAGGTGGGGAAGGCAATAACATGCTAGAATGAAGTAGAGTTTCAAAAAAGACTCAAATGATTGCACTATCTGAAAAGCTGGTAAGTCAGTGCACAATTGTAGACAGTGTCAAGAGTATTTTAAATGGAGTTTAAAGGGAATAAAGGTAAATTCTAGATCAAGTAAGCCAGATGAAAACTCACATCAAGCTGTCTATTGCGGGGCACAGGGCACCACTGCCAAGGATGATGACACTTCTAATCAAGGGAGACAGTGTTTGGAGAAGGACTGAAAAATAATAGAAAGTGTTGCTCTGCTGCTCCTTCCAGAGTGGCACATGATAGCTGAAATAAGGACTATCTTTGAGTCGTATCACAGTCCTGTGAATCCAAATATTAATTTTCCAATGCAAAAATGGCACTTTCACAGTTACCTTTATAATCTCCTCATGTATGCTATTGTGTCATTTATAAGAAAAGTTTTCTAAAAGTCTTTGTACCATTTAAGTAGTTAGAATGTATTCCTTAGTATCAGTGTGTATGCTGTTGGTTGGGACTGTATGAAGAGAGATAAAAAGAATGCGAAGGATTAAAACAGGCTTTTGAGGTGCTTTTGAGTAGCTTACAGTAGGTTTTATGGTATTTAGTGTAAATAACTGGAACAATTTAGTCTTATATATGTACGGAATAATTATAATAAAATACAACATTTTCAGTAAGTTAAACACCTCAACATCTAACATTTATAGCATATAAAATAATTCTCTGCATAGAATTTTGAGGACTATTATATGCATATTAGCCTAATACAAAATTTAGTTAGCATAAAATAATTATTATATTCTGCAAAAAATTAACACACTCTCTACTTGTAGATGTCTAAAAGCATTCTTTAAAGTAAATACTTGAATACTCAAGTTTTTAAAATCTTATAATGAATTATAGTGATGTATTGACTGAAATGCTTCTTCTTTTTTATTACAAGATTATCTTAGCAGATGAACTTTGAAAATTTTGCCCAACAAATTCAGGAAAAAATTTTCAATTCACCTTCAAAAATACTTTCTCAAAGACAATTCAAGTGGATTATTGACTCTGTCTCATAGCTAGGTAAATTGTATGTGAAAAAGGTGCCCCTTTATGCCCGTAAACCACAGTTAGTATCTGTAAATCTTGTCTAGAGAAATTAAGCCATTATAGTTTACTGTAATCCTAGCAAGAAAATGACTTACAAAATATAAAGACAATGCTAAATTCAAGTCATATGAACTTTTTAATAAATCTAAGCAAGTATAATCAAATGTAAGCATAATATAATATAACCTGATGTTGGCTTCTATTTTAATTTGGAAATAATGATGTTGAGTTACATTTTTCTATTCTAGATGCAGTAAAAGAAAAAAATACACAATTTTTGTCTTTAACTGTTCTTTCTCAAAAATATTCTAAGAAAAAATCCAAAAGAAATGGTTGGCTTAATATTTGCTTGTGCTTTTTCTTCAACATGGACTTCAAAATAATACATATCTTTAAAGAGGGGTGGGGAAGGCATCCAAAACCCTTCACTACAGAAAGAATTGTCTTGATAGATATCCTGGAAATGCCATCCACTTCCAGAAAGTGAGATCACTGCTATGACTATGTATCTCTGAAAGCCTGTTTGGCTTAATGAGAGGCCAGGGACATTACAGTGAGAGTAGCTTATGAGGTTCTAAATATACTGCTGTGCCCCTTCAAGGATGCTTGCATTTGGAAATAATGCTTGAGAGCATGGAGAGTATATGTGCATCCCTCTCTGCAAGGCCATGCTTAGCGTTGTTGTTTTTCGAATGATATTCAGTTCTGTACAGCAGATGAGCTGACCTAACTTCAGAACCTCAACTGATTCTTTGCTTTGGGCTCACAATAACCTTCAGGCAGCAGTATTTTTACACATATACTAGTACATCTGATCTATCGGGTCATTATTCAATAGAATCTATTGGGTCATTATTCCTGAGTGGAACAGCTGATTTTGTAACAAACTGAGAAAATTTCCCTTTCAGAATCCAGTTTGTGACTTGTTTCATTGGGAAGATGATCTGTGAAAGTATTTTCAAGTATGAAATTAATTGCCTTTGAAAATCAAAAGGTCTACCTTAGATTATGCTTTCTTCTTCATAGTGGGAAGGTTAACATTCAATAATATTTGAAGCAATATTGCTTCTTCCAGAATTTATATTCCACAGCATTTAAAGCACCAAACATATTTTAAAAATTATAAAGCTAGCAATAGGATTAAGCATATTATGTCATTTTTTATTTAGAGTCAATGATAAATTACCCTTTGTATACTACAGAAGTAGTTATTTTTCATAAAAATAGTTATTTTTCTTATTTTTTCTGTATTGTAATTTATATAATAAAATGGACAATATTTTTGTGGAAATGAATAGCTATTACTTGGAATAGACAAAAACATTTATGGCAGGCTATTTTAAAGACATTTAAATCATGAATTTAGAATATTTGTTTATAATAAAATTAGCTAAATTAAAATACATTTTGTTAAATGTTAATTCATATGACTTCATTCTAACAATTAGTTCGGACTGAACTGTACTATAATTGGAACTATAAATTCATGAACAGATTTCATACATAAAGGGAAAAATCTCTAAAGTGGTTCTAATACAAAACTAGTGTAAAAAATCTATATTTAGCAGTTCATGTCTCAAAACAAAAAAGATTACCTCAAGAGATTATTTTAAGAGATTATCTCAGGTGGCACAAGGTTGATACTATTCAATCTCTTGCCACACGTCAGTGCAGTAGTCATAGGGCTACAGAAGCAAACTCAGCTCATTCTTTTCCTTCGAAGTGCTAAACAGTGTGTCAGACCTGGTGCATTTGGCTCAGGGCTTAGTCAAAAAAAAAAGTTATAGAAATTTAAGTTTCTCCCTGTCGAGAACAAGTGCAAATTTTCTTTTTTAAAAATCAATATACAGTAATACTTCTGTTCATGAATGCTTCTGCTTGCAAACAAAGCAGGGGGACAAAATTTTACTTCTATCTGCACCCTCCACATTGGGAGACCAACATGACTGTGGCCGCTTCCCCATGCAAGCACAAGCAGAGACACTGTAAAACAAATGGTTTCTCAACCAATATATCACTGGTTGTGTAATCAACAGACAACCACAATGTGGGTTTATATATATATACATATATATATAAAATAGTGTGTGTGTGTGTGTGTGCAATTTTATATCACTTAAAATAATCTCGTCTTTCTTGCCTCTTTGTCTGCTGGCTGCCTGTCATGGAAAACAGGACATAGTCATCTTTATTATCATTCCTCCCCTGCTTTTTAAAGTATGTATCCTAATAAATCCTCCCTTTCACCTTTCTGAAGAAACCTTTTCCTTAATTTTTCAAATACAAGTGAAGGTATCATCCATGGATGGTTCACTTCTATTTCATTATTTGTTCCTTAAATAAGTATTACATAAAGTCTATTAGTAAAATTTGAAAAACTATATAATATATTCCTTTTTGATAAGTCATCTAACCATAAGAACAGGAAAAATGCTGACTTCCTTTAAATATGGAAATTTCCATTCTGTTTTGAGATTTCTTTTTTTTTTTTTTGGTTTTTCTCCTGTACCAGGAATTGAACTCACGACCTTGTGCTTGCCAGGCAGGCGCTGTGCCGCTGAGCTAAATCCCCAGCTCCTGTTCTGAGATTCCTAAGGACCAACATCTCAAGAAAAAAAATACTTTGTGCTTTAAATTTAACCTCCCTTACTCTTTACAAGTTTTATTCAGGTATATTTAGTGTTTGATATTTCTCTGTGTGGTCATTCTTCACTAATTATATAGATTGTTTGATAATTGAACACTATATTATACTTACATATATATACTATATTTACAGGACTTTTTTCTCTATTGCACTGCAAATATTGAAATATAATATTTTAAAAAATTCTTTTAAACGTGTAAGTGAATCAAAATTATTTTATATCTCAATTCATAAAAGCTGATGCATTTATTGTATTCCTTTTTTAATATTCTATTTCAATTTATATCATTCTTAGAGTTGATTATAAAATACTCACGTGACATTTTGAAAATAACTTTAAAATTAATTCTTCTTAATTAAACAGTAACATTTATTTTTGTCTTTATACTTTTATCATTTGATTTCTGTCAAGCAGAACTTTTTTGTTTTCTGGGCTGGGGATTTAGCTCAGTGGCAAAAGCGCCTGCCTGGCAAGCACGAGGCCATGAGTTCAGTTCCCTGTACCAGAGAAAAACTAAAGAACTTTTTTGTTTTTTAAAGAGAGTCACATTTACACAGTGATATCAAGAAAGGGATGGGGTTCCAACACTAGATCAAGGCTGTCAGTGACAGATAAGCTACATCTCACCCAGTCTTAGGGTTTATATAATGTCCTTCCAGGAAGACAAAGACAAAGAATACGCATGAAGCTTAGGAACTCACAGGAAAATTTCCTAAAAAGGGTCTATTGTGGGACACAGACTATATCTGAACCTGGAGGTCAGGTTGAATTGTATTTTCTATTTCAATGGTTACTTTGTTCGTGTCTAATTCTATATTTTGAAATTCATAATGGTAGCTTCTGCTGATAACAAGGCGTAGTGAAAAGAGCAAAAAGTGCTGAGATAAAGAAAATTCTGATCCAGGATCAACACAGAGCAATAAAGATTCAGTGGTTAAGGTTAATGATTGCATCATTTCATATGTTGCTTTATTTAATCACACACTGAAATATGGACAGTAGTATCCTGGGATATTCTTTCACCATTTTCCTGGTAATTCCTTTTATTTGTGTGCTGTGCAGGAACTCATACTGGAGATGCCTGCAGTGGGCTCCAATTTCCTGCCAGGTGTTATGGCACATGGCCGAAAGATAGGAAGTGCAAGAGACAAAATGGCAGTACAGTGGGGATCCAGGATGACCAGTTGTCCATGAGAAACAAAAGACCATGAGATAGGCAAAACCTCAGCATTTATTCATTGAGGAGGGGGTTATCAGATGATTCAGAAGGTGGTGGTGATCATAAAATAATGAGGAACTTGCTCTGGAGTGACTTTAGCCTGGGGAGTCTTAGGAGTCTTAGGAGTTTTAGCCTTAGCCTTAGCCTTAGCAGGTTGTAGAGGACGTTCCACCCCTAATGGGACAATGGGCAAATTTCAAAAAGGTGATACCACAAATCCTAAGCCTATGTCCAGCCCTTTGGGAAGTATATAAAACTAGCCATAGTGAATCTGTGGTCTCCAGCAAACTCCTGGTTTTTGTAATGTGTTTTTTCTCCTTCCTAAGTTCATTATTTTGATGGCACATATCTATGAATAAAGAAGATTTGAATACTTCATTTGTATTAGATTCTGTTGAGATTTTTCAAAATACTAAATATAAGCACCAATTAATAGCACTTTCAAAAAATTGTGATTAGTCATGATAGAGTTCTCAATTGTTGAAAATTTCCAATTATTTATAACAGGCCTACAGTCTAGAGAATGTCTTATTTTATGACTTCATAAAATGTGTAGAGAATACAAAGTTTTAAGGATTTTTCATAATGGAATATAATTATTCTATAGTCATACTTTGATTGCTTTTTCTCTGCATGTGGTATTTTATTCATATATTTTAAAGAACATTTCTATTTTCATTTTACTTAACTATTTTGAAATACCTAAAACATTCTGACTTTTAATGCTTTTGATATGATTTATTTATTTACCTTTTAGGTTTTGGAAAATCCCATTATGTTCTATTTTTCTCAATTCTATTAACATTTTAGTTGGAAACTGAGAAAATAGAGGGATAGAG
Organism: Chinchilla lanigera; assembly: GCF_000276665.1. Classification (NCBI taxonomy): domain Eukaryota; kingdom Metazoa; phylum Chordata; class Mammalia; order Rodentia; family Chinchillidae; genus Chinchilla; species Chinchilla lanigera. Next base: position 10,818,852 of record NW_004955428.1, read on the forward strand.
AGATAGATTTCCTGTTAATTGTGCTTTATGCTCAATATCTTTACTTTTTTATATTTAAACAATTTGAATATTTCAAACAAATAAAAGACACACAAAAAAACAAAAAAAACCACCCATGATAAAACCTGGTTAAATTTCAAAGCTGATAGTCTGCCTGTAAACAAAGTATAATGAGAAAGCAAGAATATCAGTTAACAAGGAATATTACACACTTCTTCAATTACAGTGCTGTCTATCTGGGGAATGTAATGGAATCTCTAAGGGCTATAGAAATAGCTATGAGTTTGTGGTATGATTTACCATCCATGTTTATTGATTTCCAACTTTAAAGGATAGACCCCCAAATAATGACATTTTTTGACAGTAAATCAAATGCATATTCATGAAAAAGTTATGTTTTAAAGTATATATTCTTTCCTCATTTTCTTTCATTTTTCCTCCCTTGGAACAAGAATTAAGTTTAGGGTTTTTTACTTGGTTGGCAAATTCTGTACTACTGAACTTCAACTTCAGACCTTTTACTTATTTATATATTTGTTTTGAAACAGGATCTTATGAACATGCATTGGCTGATTTCAAACTGACAGTCTTTCTCGATCAGTCTACTGAAGTGTTGATATTACCAAAATGCCAGGTTTGTTACTGTCTTAAAAATCTTGTTGTTGTCTTAAAAGCTTAGTAGTCAACTATTTCAACTGTCAACCAACTATTTCAACCTTAACGTTTTTCTTAAAAGCAGATATCTATCTAAATTTTCTTAACACTATATCCTGGCTCTTTTTGGAAAAATGATACAGATTAAATTCAACTAATACTGAGGATTTTCTTAAGGTGTAGAAGTCTAATTTTGTTGTTTTTTTCAGCAGAGATTAAAATATGACACTATTTCAGTAATCAAATACCAGTAAAATTGAATCAGTAAAATATCTAAGCAAATGTTAAATATGGCAGATTAGTTATTAGAACATCACAAAATGATTTGAGTTTAGCAAGGGCAAGAACACTAGTAACAGATAAAAGATAAAACAGTGCAATATATTGGATATTAAAGTAAGTGTCTTTAACTTTCCAAATTTCCAATTTTATGACTACCTGCATTTGAGTAACAAAATGAGTAGCCACTTTTTAAAAATTAAATATCTAATCGTAGAATACCAGCCTAAGTAGCAAACATTATTGAAAGACGCATAGGAAAGTTGTCTCATTTTTTATATTTTTCTCTCTGGACTTCACCTAGGCCATTGCTGCCTGTCTCCTCATGAATCAGTTTCTCTTTTTCAGCAGCATGAGAGGACAGCCTAAAAGAGCCTCAGTTCACTTTTGCCTCTTGGGAGTTGAACATCCATAATCTGGATTTCTATCCTGCATAATTATTTTCCACTTTCTCTATGAAAATCACGCAGAATTACTAATAGAGGTAGAAGAATCAAACATCTTCCTGGGGCCTCTAGAAGCCACAGCTATGCTGTAGGTACTTGGTACGCTGTCAGATGGAGCCCTCTGACAGAAGGAGGTGAGAGAATAGAAGGAGATGAGAGAAACTGCTAACTTCTGGGCCAAGAGCGTTTCACTGAATAAGGAGCAGCATTAGGGAGTTTACATCACATCATTTTTGTGGTGGATTAACTAATGGGCAATTTGTAGCACCAAGTTGAACTGAATCAACGTGGTGCTTGGTGTGGAGGGAGCACCTGAGGATTGTTGCCAAGGGCATAAAAGCAAAGCTGGAGGGGAAGAGGTGGTGCTGTTGATCCTCTGGAGAAGCTTGTTGTGCTAGTTTTCCTGATACAAACTCAGCTGTTCTTAGCATCAGAGGAGACTGAGACATCACTGTTGCTGAGGATGGCTGTAGTTCTCTTTGAGGAGCTCTGGTCCTCACCGAGAGTGTCGCTTCCTGGCTCCAGTGCCAATCCCTCAACTGCTGGCACAGAAACTCGATCCCACTGGTGCAAACTTCCCTGTTTCCACCACTGACCTTTGGTCCTTCCCAGTGCAGATCCTTGATACCGATTTGCATGAGACATTGTTGTGGGCTCTAGGCCTCCAGTTTGGCTCATGGAGGATATTGCCATGGGCTTTAAGTCTTCAGCTGGATCTGTGCAGGACACTGCCGTGGGATCCAGGCCTTCCTGGATTTTTGGGTTTCTAGTGTGTGGACAGTTCTCCTGAACTCTTTTGCAATTGACTCTGAGTGAATATTACAAAATAATCCTATTAATTATGTGTCCTGTATTCAATCTTTTCCTTTGTAAAACCTCAGTATAAGTTTTCATAAATTTTTGTATTTTTTTCAATTCACAATTCTCTTCCATTTTCTTTAACTTTATATTTTTGGACTCTGTCTTCTAATTATTCCCCTACTTTCCATCATATTATACTTTTCTTTTTATTACCATAAAAATGTGCACCTGTATTAGAAAATTTTTATTAAAATATAATTTGCATTAAAGTATTTTCATTATCAACAGTTTTTCCTTGTTTTTCAGAGTATTCCTTACTAATGAATGTTTTATTTAAATTATCCTTACCATATCTTCTCTTTTACTTGTTTCTGTGAAAAATGCAACATTTTCTCTTAACATACTATTTATTTTTTAAGTTACTTTTACCCATTTGCTTGTACTTTTACTTTCTCTTGTCACAAGTTTTCTTAAAAATAATACTTGCATTATCTTTCTAATGTCAAAGTCATAGGGATGAAACTGTGAATGAAAGTTCAGAATGTTATGTAAGGCTTGCTGTCTTTGAGTTTTACTTTTGGCAATTTATTTATTCTTAATGCTCACCAAGAAAGATGCCAGTATCTGTTTTAGGGCTTCAGTGTTCCAGAAAATAGTCTTCTAATTTGTTTCTCTAAGCATTCTGAAGTATTTATAGCAGAAGAGTCCTCTGGTCTCTGTTTTGAACAGCATGAATTCACTTATTACTCAGCTTTGAATAAATCACTCACATTATCAATTCACTCGGTATCCAGCAGTCAGTGATTACTCATTTTATGTTCTTTAGGATATAACATTCTAATCTCTTTCTATGTGAAAAAAACTCATGTTCTCTGGGCAAGATTTAGGAAGCTTGTTTAAGTACATGACTGCTTCTCACGTCCTGTCTCCTTTCCTTTTTCCTCATCACTTTTGCTTTCCCTTGGATTAGATGAGAGAACTATCACTTCTTGGTCATTTCCAAGAATTTTTTCACCTGTATTGTTTTGTTTACAGCTTTCTCCACGTTATTATTAAATCCAGTTTTCCTGTTTTCGAAGTCAAATACAAGATTCTGGTCAATAAATGTCTGCTTTCATTTTTTTTTAAGTTTTCCTGCAGTTTTCATGAATTTATGACCAATTTTATTTGAAAGAAAAAAGCATGTGGGTTATGCAGCCTTCTAATTTTCCTAGGGATAAAAACATAATATTATTTTGTGTAAATATATTATATTGTATTTAGTCATCCCTATTATTTTATGACTTTTTATTATTATTAATAATTACTCTAAGATCTAGTTTCCTTATTTCTTTTTAGAGTAAATGCCTTAGAGGAGAATTACTCTGTTAATGTCCTGTTATTTCAAGTGATTTTATATATCACCAGATGACATTTCAAATCAATTAACATTTCCCTCCATGAATGTAGGTATGGAGGTACAGAGTCTATGAATTCTGTTAAAAATTTTTTCCATCACATGGTAGAGTTGTTCTCTCTGATCTTCTAACTTTGACATAAACAGATGACTTCCTTTGACCTCATAAAATGTGTTTTTAAATATCATGTGGTATTGCCACATCATATCTTTTAGTTCCAGTGTATAATTCAACAAGTTCTCTTCACATTGTGAAGATGAATCTGAAAGTGTCTGTTACGATTTATATGTAGATGTTCCCCCAAAGATTCATGAGCTCACAGGAGGGGCTTTGGGAAGGTAAATGGTTCATAGAGGTGCTATAGCCAAACATGATAGTAGGAAGTAGGGTGTGGTCAGAAAAGGTGGGACACAGGGACTTAGTACAATGTGGCACCTACTCCTCATTGTTCTATGCACATTCTGCTTTCCAACTGACCTGACATGAACAGCTTTTCCCCTGCCATTCAGCTCTGCTATGCTGTTTCTTCTTCGGAGCTGGCAGGCCATGGATGGAAACTTGAGTGAAACCATTCTGTCTCTAAGTTTTGGGCACAAAGTATTGTCTCAGACACTAGAATGCGAGTAAATTGTCTCAAGTAAAGCTTCCACTGAACTCATGCACTATTGCCATCCATTGCAAGTAGCACAGACCCTCTCAAACGTAGCGCATAATTTGTTAATTTCTTAACAGCTATTAAACCTAGCCTATTTTAATAAGGTATGAATGTGTGTTTCCAAAATTTTGGTAGAATTTAATCATTTTTCAAAGTTTCTTAAAAACATGTAGATATTAACAGTAATCATTGGAAAAAAAATCGCATCAAAGAGACACAAGCCATGTTTGATTTAAGTTCTAAAATAACATTTTGAAGGTATGCATAAAGCTTTTGGCCAGTGACAGATAACTGTAATATTGGATGTGAATTACTTTGTAAAAGTATATATTCTATCTTCAGAAGATAGTATTCACATTATTTTTAATATAACATGACATTTGAAAGTGTTGTTCCTGTTACATTTTCTTTCAAAACAATGTTGATGTAAAGTTGTAGAAAAAAGTATCTGATTGTATTTCCATCATGCCAATACCCAGCTTCAATTTTTTCTTCAAAAATGTATTATAGGAAAATTGATAATAATTACACATAAAACTATTCACGTCTTGGGGCTGGGGATTTAGCTCAGAGGCAAAAGCGCCTGCTTGGCAATCGCAAGGTCGTGAGTTCGGTTCCCGGTACCGGAGAAAAACCAAAAAAAAAAAAAAAACTATTCACGTCTTTCCCTTAGGGAGGAAATGGCAACTAAGATGCAGTGAGAAGTTATTGGACTAAACTAACAAAGAAGGATGGTGGCCCTTTCACACTTGGTGCTTTCTGTGCCTCCACTTGGATGGTATGTGAGGCAGCTGGATCTGTTGTGATTATTTTGTCATCATGAAGTAGGCATGAGATTGAAGAAACATAATAAGGAACTTGGAGCAGGAGAAATTAAGACCGTTTAGGTGTATCATGCACAAGTGTTCATGCTGATTGTGAACAGCTCTTATTTGCTATTCTTTTAGCAGAAACATACACACACGCACACACACAAAGATAACCTTTAAATATTTCAAGTCACTTCTTTTTGTTATGTGATATGAAATCAATCCATGTTGATAAATGAATTATTTCATAATCTGAAGCATGTTTTAAAATACTCTGTTAATTAAAATATGGAAAAATTTGGTTTATTTGATATTTAATTGAAAATAAAATTGAATATTTATTGCATAAAATTTGTAATATCATACATGTATAAACTGCGAAGTGGTCAAATTAGACTAACATATGTATCACCTTAAATATTTAACATTTTTAATGGAATATTAAAAATTCTTTTCACTATTTTGAAACATATAGCACATTACTATTAGCAGTACCACCCCAGGACTTATTTCTCCTAATTACTTTGTACCAGTTAAGCAATCTTTCTGTTAACCTCCATCCCAGCCTTGGATAACTACCACCTACTCTCTACTTCCATGATTTTGACGTGTTTAAAATCAATGGAACATAACATAAATGATATCTACTCTGTGGCTGGATTGTTCCACTTATCATAAACCAATTCAACATAACCCAAATAAATGGAAAAATTAGAGCAGAAGTAATATGCTAAAATGTTTATATTTCTCAATATAATCACAGATGTACTGCAATCCCTATGAAATTGTAATGTCATTCCTCACAGAAATAGAAAAAGAATTTTAAAATTTTGTGAAACCATAAAAGACTCTGTATAGTCAAAGATAACTTGACCAACATGAACAAAACCAAATGCATTACACCAGACTCTAAAATATGCTATAAAACTGCAGTAATCAAAAAAGATATGATAATACAGGCATAAAAATACAGGATCATGAGTATAGAAATATATCCACAGTTCTATAGACAATTGACGTTAGACTAGAGTGCCAAAATACACTTTGGTGTATAAGCAGTGTGCTAAAAAATGGTCTCAGAAGAACTGAATATGTGCATAAAAGACAACAAAAAAGATAATATCTTCCTTTACAGAAGAATAAACTACAAATAAAGACAAACATAAGACATGAAATTAAATAAATACTGAAATAAGAAGGAGAACCAAATTTCTATGACATTGATGTGGGAAGATAGTACTCAGATAGACCTCAAAAGCATAAACAACAGAATTAAAAAATAGAAGCATGATGTTGCCACAAAGTACCAAACACAGCAATCAAATCAATTAATGCAATGAGGTAAAAACCCATGGTTTGTCAAAAATTAAAATATTTGCAAATTGCACATCTGATAAAGGGTTAATATCTATCATGAATAAATAAATTGCATCATTAAATAGGCAAACAACTGTCATGTGTTCTATCTTGATGTCTCCCCAGGGCCTCATGCACTCAAAAATACAGCTTTCGAAAGTGATTGGATTACAGGGGTTTATAGCTGATTTGCTTTTAAGAGATTGAATCTGGTCAAAACAAGGAGCATCCCTTCGTGTAGGAACCTGAAAGACTAGGTAAAACTCAAAACGTACAATAGACAATAGGAAAGGGAAAGAAATTGCTCCAAGGAAGGAATGGCTGGGATGAGGGAAAGAAGATAAAAGAAAGAAGGACGGCAAAATATAAATATATATATGAGTAGGTGCAATGACTGTATTGCTGTTGTCTGATGGTGTATGGAAATGAACAGCTAATGCTCAGAATTTTTTATGTTCTGATCAACTTTGCATGCTTGTGTCTGGTAGTCTGAGCAACTGATTTGAAGGTAATAATATACAATGGAATTACAATGGTGAACTCCTACCGTCTTGTCTAGTGAAACTCTGTGCTATCTCTAATGTTTTACTGAAGAATTATTTTCTTATTCTCTTTAATGGTTTGAGCAATCTCTCATTCTTACATCTGGTAACCTGAGCAATGTAGCTGAGGATAGTGATATGCAATGTAACAATCAGTGTTGATTTGTATTAATTTGTCTTGAGGCCCTGTATCACTTTGAATGTTCTTGCTTCTATTTGTTCATGTTCGTGATACAGGAATGCTGCTACTGTTCTATTTTGTTTGTTCGTTTGTTTTTCGTGTACTGCTCTCTTTAAAATTAAAAAAAAAAAAAGGAGCATCAGTGGGTGTATGAGCTGAAAGAATTTGAGTCCCTCTCATGCATCTTGTTTCACTCCCTGCATCCTGTCTGCCAGGCTGTTAGCAGCTCTTCTCTGCCATGAGTCCAGCCTTGGAGGTAGCTGACTGAACTGACACCTCTAAACACTTTAAACCCAAATAAACCTTTCTTTTTGTAGTTTGTGCATGTCAACTATTGTGTCTCATTAAATCCTGGTAAATTCCAAAATCAGGAAGTTTCACTTGGGGAAAATTCCATTGACAGTCAGAGGGTAGGCCATGTGTGTTAGTTTTTGTACAAATTTTCTCTACATTTTGTCCATATCCTCAGACTTTAAGGGAGACTGAGATTAAGGGAAGCAGACCAATGTATCTGGCTGAAGGAATTTTGTGTTCATGGCTGCTGTTCCTAGGCATTCAGCTAGCTCAACATTGACAATGCAGATCAAGTGACACAGCTGAGCAATTTTAAAAGTTGTGAGTTTCACCATGAAAGAAGTTCCTATAGAGTTGGGGCTTGTAAAGTTGGAGCAGAGAAGATTTAGTTTGCTGAAAAGATGAACACTAAAAAGAAGCCACGTACATTATAACAAAACAGTAGGAAAGATAGATGCCTTGAAGGCATCCCAGAAACCAGCAGTTTCCCATTTATGCATTTTGTATAGAGGGATGTGCACAAGTCTCTTGAAGTTCAAGGGTAGAATATTATAGCTTACATCTACATGACCTCCCCAGAGCCTTATGTACTCATAGCTGGGACTTTTGGAAGGTGAGTGGATAATGGGGTTTTACAGTTGATTTATATTTAAGAGATGGAATCTGGTTGAAAAAGAAGGGTTGCTATTGTATAACCTTGAAGAATTTCTGCCTCCAAAGCTTCTATCTTTAATCTCTGCTTCCTGCCTGCCCTTTATAGAGCAGCTCTCCTTTGCCATACACCTGCACCATGATGTTTTACCTTGGAGCCAGCCAACTATGGACTGAGGCCTCTACAAAACTCTATAAAATAAACCTCTCCTTTATTCTGTGACTGTGAAGTATTGGTTCTCAGCAATGAGAAAGCGACTAGGACAACAGCACAAGTTAAAAATGGGCAAAGAACTTAAACAGACATTCATCAGAAGCAAGCATGCATTAGGAAACATATTGAATATCTGTACTCATAAGAGAAATGCAAGTGAAAACCACAATAGGGTATCACCTTTTAACTTTTTGATCGGTTACTACCCGCAACTTGAAAATATACACTGTTGACGATATTATGAATTAGTACATCCATTTTGAAAAACAATATGGAGGTTCTTTGAAAAGTTTAAATTGTGTAACATTATGATTCAATAATCTCACTTCTGAATGTATACCTAAAATAAACAAATTAATATGGCAAAGTGATGCCTTTACTCTGTCATTCACAGCAACTGTATTCACAGAGCCACGACATGGAAAAAATGTAAATGTCCACAAATGAATACACGGATTAAAAGTTTTGATACATACATATCAGCTTAATAAAGAAAAAGCAACAACAACAAAAACCAGGAAATTTTGCCACCAGTTACAACACTAATGAATGAATATAGAGGATATTATATCATGTGATATTTCTGTGGTTTAACTTATATTTCTACATTTTCATTACTTTATATTAATAGGACAGTATACTGAATTATACATATATTTAGCATTCACATATAATCTCTGGATGTCAATTATGTATTTAATATTTATTCTATTATTTCATTACATTGCTATAATTAATTTCTTCTACTAGTTTTCTCACTTCCACAGTATTTACTTTCCTAAAATACATCAAATTCTTAAAAATATGATTAATTATAAAGGTTGTTTTTAATTTTTCACCTTGTATGTTCTGTTTGTTACCTTACCTGGGAATTCAAAAGATATGTCAAATTGAATATGGATAATCTATTAGTTATCTAGTGCTAATGTAATATATGATCAGAAATTTAATGTTTAAAATTTCATACAAAATTATTGTCTTAAAGAACCACAAGGGAGAAAAGGAACTTGGTGGGTTCATGATTCCAAGTTTTACCAATTAAGAAACAAATAGGTCTGATTTCTTTTTGAAAGTTATAGAAGAAAATCTATTTCCCTCATTATTCATGCTGTTGGCCCATTTCAGTATCTAGTATTGTAGGAGTGAAGTCTCTGGTGTTTTCGTCCTGTTAATCCAGTTCATTCTCAACTCAACAAGCTACCCACATTCTTTGGCTAGAGAAGACTTTTCTCAATCTGGAATACAAGCAATGGTAGATGAATCCATTTGCATATTTTGAAATGCTTTTACTTCTCCTTCTGCTCTATCTCTTTTGTCGCTTTTTCCTCATGTGTTTCTCATGGGGTCCTTGGCCTTCCTCTTCTCTTTCTTGGATTCATGTGACTACTGTGCTCTTACATGAGCAATACAAGCAAATGTTTGTATTTGAAGCAGATGATCAATGAGCTTTACTACATGTGCTGCAGTACGTGTTCATGTCTGAATAAAGAGCCAAGGGAGAGGAATTAATGTTTGAGTAAACTAGCAAACAGGAGCCTGGGAAGATATCTTATAGTTCTGCCTCTGAGATGATTAAATTTTAGATTTTTCTTTTAGAAATATGTGGCTGTCCTTCCAGATGTAATGCTTCTCTTTGTTTCATCAGCAGACACTTGTAATAGTAGTATCAGACAAAAACACTCTCATCTGAAGAATGCTCCTGGTTCCAGGCACTTCCAAGTTGCTCTTTGACTCAAAATGGGAGTTTGTACATGACCTTGCACCTCAACTGATCCATCTGCCATTGGACTATAGCTTGCTATTTCATTCCATCTTCTTAACAATGTTATAGGATGGTGTTTCTTGTTTTAACTTGATCTTCAAATATGAGTTCACTTTCTTTATTTCTTTAATGAATTATTCATGATTTCTTAATTCCTCAAATTTGTTTTCTCATTTTTGATATAGCTTTTATTATCTATGTATATATATATATATAATATATGTGTATATATATATGTATCTATCTATCTATCTATCTATATATATATATATATATATATTGCAGATATTTTGAATGACTGACACTCATGTAGAACCAGGTGCTCAATATAATATCTATTAACAGAAGTTCAATCCATAAAAAACAAGTGCCTCGTTACAATATTAGAGATTATGAGAGTCCATCACTCTGTGTCTGTGTATGTATGTATACATATATCCTTATATATTATAAGTATGTGTGTATTCATACATTATATGCATTTATAATTTCCATAGTTTCAATAGTACCTTACATTATCAAAAATGTTCATTACATTGAAATATATACCATAATTTCATCTTATGTTTTAAGTTGGCTTTTTATTGATATTTTCCATAAAGTGATAACTATCTGTAGTTTACATTTGACATATGCAAAGTATATATATATGTGTGTGTGTGTGTGTGTGCATGCATGTGTGTGTGTGTTTGTATACCAAGGTTTAAATAAAATGTATACACAAGTTGTAGTAGTTTTTCCTAAACCCTAGAACATTTTCCCAAATATGTTGATTTGAGTATAAACTGGTTTGGGGAGATTTGGACATGAAAAAGTCATTGCTATTCATTCTATGTCTTCAGTCCAGTTTAGGTCAAAGAAAACATCTGGCATTTAATGTTTGTCATCTGCTCAATAGGCTGAGACATATGAAATAGCTTGGTAGTCTCATTTTGCTTTGTATTGAATCATTGTGAGGTAGTAATTATTGACTCGTGAAGAACTTGGGAAAGGTTAAAGTATGTTCCATGTTGGAATTCTTTTCTATGCCCACACACACTGTTTTTAATATCTTCACTAAAATATATTGGCAAGAAGCCATCTATGTCCCTCTTTTCTGCTGTTGAATAAATAAAAGACTACCTGCCATTATAGATTAGGCCTTCCAAGAAGTTCCAGTGTTTGAAAGTTTGAAGAAAACTAATTATACTGTGCTAGGGACATTTAAATCCAGAGGATATTTGAGAAGTTATTAAAATATTTTCTTTAGATTTACAAAAGAAGAATAAAGTATTGTTCCAAATGAAACACCTAAAATAATCAGGAGTTTAAGAAATATTTACTGTTGATTGATGTGCTGTTAACTATTTTCATTGATTTTAGACAATTTTCTACTCTAATGAAAATATTACCAATTAGGTAAGTAGTCAGAATTTCAGTGTTGCCTAGGGACACCTTTATGGCTTATGTCTATATGTCCATTCAAAGATTCATGTGCTCATGGACAGGTCTTTTCAGAGGTGGCTGGATTGTAGTTGTGTTAATACAATAAGTCCCTGATCTATGAACATTCAAGTTGCAAACTTTCACTAGTGAACTATATAGGACTCACTTTTTGGCTTATGAATGATTCCTGCTAATGAACAATTATACTGGAACAAGTCTCATTAAAACACATTTGTAAGTCAAGGACTTACTGTATAAATTAGTGGTGTGTGATTACTAAATTAGTCCACTGAATGTTTTAGCATAATTTTGCATGTGGATAATAACAAGCCCTATCCTGGATATGGATGGCACCAATCAGTGGGTTTATAACTAATGAATGAAGATAAAGGGTAAAATGGAAGCCAGGATTAATGCTTGCTGATTCCTGCCTACCATTCCATGAACTGTGTCTCCTCTATCAAGCCACCATGCCTTGGAGCCAGCCCACTGTGGACTGAAAATTCTACAGAGTGTGAAGCAAAATAAACTTCTCCTTTAACTTATAGGTATCGAGTATTATGTCTCTGCAGCAAGGAAAATCACCAGTGAGATTTTGGTATCAGAGAATTTGGATCCTTGCTATTACACTACCTGGCCATGTACTTCAGGAGCCTTTGGAACTGGCTAGTGGGAAGAGTTTGGAAAGGACTGGAGATGCGGGCTGAAAAGTAGCTCAGGAATGCTATAAGCCAAGCTTGATGGGAAATTCTGAGCAGAGCTCAGAAAAGCAGAATGTTGATAGAAGTGCAATTAGTAAACATCAGGTTCAGTAGGTTTCAGATGAGAACAATGACTCCATTGCCAGAGGGACTTCAGACCATGTGTAGCATTCTTTGACAGAAAATTTGTCTGCATTTTGCACATATCCAGAGACATTGCCTGAGACTGAGATTAAGGGTAGCAGATATGTTAATCTGCCAGAAGAAATTTCAAGACAGTCTAGTATAGATGTGGTGGTGTGCTTACTATTGGGAGATTTTAGCTAACTCTGCCTTGAGAATCAAGAGTAAAGAGCCCAACACAATAATTTGAACAGCTCTGAGTGTGGATAGAATCTTTAACATATGGCTGGCAAAGTTGGAGCAGGGGAGAACTTGGTTGTTGAAAAGGAACAGGACAATAGGAGAAATGGCTAGAAGACACCACACAATCCAGGAAGACTCTACACCTTACAGCCTCAAAATTGCAAGGATGAAGTACTTTGATTTGAGAATACAGCCACAGTGTACCATATTTTAGATTGACAACAGTATAAAGAATTTTTCCTTAGGATGTGGTTCATAGCAGTCAGCAATTTGGGCACTCAACCCCTTCAGCCAAGAGAGAGGTAAGCCTGGGTATTGTTCCAGCTGGTGGCAGATATTGGCATCATGCATATGGTGATGGTTTTAGGTGAATGCAGAATGCAAGAGTTGTGGATCAGGAAGGCTTCTATCCAGATTTCAGAAGAAGGCTTGGGAGGCCATACAGTCTAACCCTTAGAGAACAGTGTGTGAAAATCTGAATGTCAAGCCAAAAGTGCAAAGGAGACCTACAAAGGTTTGGAGAATCCAGAAATATGAGTCCCCTGAGGAAAGCTGAAGGAAGTGAGAAAAGCTGACCCAAAGGGAAGCCATGGTAGCTACAGCCACAAGCAGTGCCATACGGGCATGGTGAATGAAGCCATTTGGATTTCACATCTTGCCACAGATTGACCCAGACACTGCACATGGAAATACAGGACATAATGTTTGCCTTGGGGATTTTGGTTTAGGTCTCATTCCTTTCTATCCCCCTATTTGTACCTTTTCAATGGGAATGTTTGCCTTCTGCCAATGTATCTTGAAAGCTTTTATTTTCACTTGACCAGAGACTTGCTTCTAAGAATTTGCCTTACATCTCAGAGGAGTCTTGGGACTTAGACTTTTTAGCAATCCTGAATCTGTTAAGATTTGGCAACAGTTACAGGTGGATTAAATATCTTTTCTATAAAGAGATGCCTATAATTCTTTGGGTTCTAAGAGGAAGAATGTTATGGCTTGTATCTAGATGTTCCCCAAAGCTTCATGAACTCATAGATGAGGCTTTTCAGAGGCAGCCGGATCAGCATGTGAGAATATGGAATATGCATGTGTGATAAATAAAGTACTCCACTGATTGGTCTAGCATAGTCCTAGGTGTGGATAATGAGAAGGCCCAACCTGGAGGTGAGTATCACTAACCAATGGGTTTGTGCCTGGATGGAATATAAAGAGGGAAGCCAAGGTAGTGCTTGCTGATTCACACCTATCATGCTGTCTTGGTTACTTTTCTCTCGTTGCTGGGACAAAATACCTGATGTCCAAAATGAAGAAAGGAAAGGTTTATTTAGCTTACAGTTTGTGGTGGTTTCAGTCCATACTGGGTTGGTTCCAAGGCAGAGTGGCACATGGCAAAGGGCAAGCATTCATGGCGGCAGAACACCGCAAAACAAGATCCAAGGGAGTAATGGATCCAAGCAGATTCTTTCTCCTCTTTACATTGCAAACTATCTGCTCTAGGGCAGTGCAGCACTCACACCCATAATCCTAGAAGTCCACCCCATGACTGCATGAGGATTTGGGGAAACATGCAGACACAAACTGTAACACCTGCCAAGGACTATTCCTCCTCTGAGATGCCCCTCTGCACTGCTATTCTGCCTAGCAGTGAGCTAACTATGAAATGAGTTCTCTCCAATCGGTGAGATAAAGGAAACTTTTCCTCCTTTAACTTGTGGGTATCACATATATTTTTCCTGGAATGAGAAAATAACTGAGACAGAAATTTAGACCATTGTTCCAAAGTGAAGACTATTAAAAATACGAACAGAGAAAAGGATATTCAATATAAGCATAAAACTAATTAGAGCACTTCTTTGTAATATAGTGCAGATTTGAATTTGCTATTAGTTTTAAGTTGCACATATATTTTTCTAAATAATTCTTAATTTAAGAAATAATTTATAAAATATTTTTGTGAAATAATATTACTTAATAGCTACTATATAAATATTTAAATGTGTTCCTTTTGCAAATAATTATTAGCTGTATACCTCTACTTTGAACCACCTATTTTGCTATGTGCTATTGATCCAAGAAATGATGTACTGTGCATTTGCCTTTAGAATCCTAGGCTCCAGATCAGTGGTCCATATAGTGGAAAGTATTTTCTGCTGACAAATTTCAAGAATATATCATGGGTTGCAAGTATAGAATATTAAACTTTCTCAATTTTGCTACACAGATTGACTCTTGTCCTATTTAGTGTATGTGTTAAATAATCAGTTCTGACATGTAATTATATGATTTAAAATTTATATTATTTTATAATTATATTTCCCTAAGATAACATTCACAGAGCACTTTAGATATTTTTGCAAAGACTATACCATATCAGGATAATATTAATTCAAGCAAAATATAGATAGCAAAGTGGCACATTTGATATTTTCTTCATTGTAAATGAATATACCAAGTTAACAAGGTAAAAGTAAATGCCATTTAATAGAATAGAATAAATCAGATAAAAAGTTTTGAATCATTCTGCTGGGCATGGTGGCCTATGCCTGTAATCCTAGCACTTGGGAGGCTGAGGCAGGAGGACCATTGAGAGTTTGAGACCAGCCTGGGCTACAAAGTGAGCTCAAGGCCTGGCCTGAACTGCATAGTGAGACCCTGCCTCAAAAATACACACAAAAAAAAGTTTAGAATTATTGAAAAACATTAAAATACAGGTTTTTATTTTGTGTTCTTGGAAGCAGAATCATAGATAAGTTGTCTGTGTGACTGGAAATACCAAATAATGACAGCATCAAGCAATTAGTATTAGAAAGATACTGCAAAACAGTGTTCTGTATTAAAAATCTCAAATGTTCCAAATTATCTTCTTCATGCATAATTAGATATTCTATTTAGAAAACAAACAAAACTCTTAATTGTGATGATTTAGAGAGTTTATCTGATACCTTACTTAAAAGTGAAATTCTAATACCCCATGCCATAAAACTAACCCTCCTTGTGATGCTGAAGGCACTCAACTAAATCGCTGAAAACAATGAAAGATTGAAATACAGTGCATTCTTTTGTCAGAAATATTGCCAGAAGATATTTGTAAAACTTTGCTGAAGTTCTAAAAACAAATACATTTAAAACATATTGCAAAGTTGAGGAAGATTGTTATAAAATTAGATGAAACTATATAGGTTTCTACTGTTTCTAATATTGTGAGTTTCACAATATTCTATTTCAGAAATGAAATGTGTAACGTGCTGTTTTGAGGAGGTGAAAAAAGGTGTACTATATAGATAAAATTTTAAGACTGAATATCTCTTGAAAATATTCTAAATGTAGAACATGTATCTAAATATTACCTTTAATAGCCATTTTACGGTTTTTAAAATAAATTATAGAAAAAACTCACACAGAATGTTAGTCAAGGTAAATTGATTATTTAAACATCAACTAATATTTTGCCTTTCATGAGCTGCTATGAAAAGAACTAGAAGTCTGTAAATACAGAACAGAGCAGACAGAAATTCCTGCCTTCACAGGGTTTGTCTGGGTTGACAGAGATCAAAACATTCATTGAACAAATAAATACATTAAAATGTTTCTTAGAAAAAGAATCACAAAATGAGCAAGAGTAAGGTATCCATATTGAAGTTATACTACATATATATATATATGCTACATATATATGTATATGCTACATATATATACTATATACATATATATACATATATATGTATATGCTATATATATGTATATGCTATATACTATATACATATATATACATATATATGTATATGCTACATATATATATACTACATATATATATATATACACATAGTGATCTCTCACTTATTGCAGGAGTTATGTTCCAGAGACCCCCCAGGATAGGGGAAAATCTGTGAAGTAGCAGTGTTATATTTATTTTATTATTTATGTATATTTTAAGGCTTTATAGACCTTTCTCACACTTCTATAAACCTTCCTCACTCTCTTATTAACCTTTCCCACACTCTTATTAACACTTCGTATGCTCTTAAACACTTTCTATACTTGTAAATCTGCATAATTTTAACAACATGTAAAATTCTCTATCTGTACTTGAAGTGAAGTGGCCAAAGAGAGATGCTGAACACATGAGCACAGTGTGGGAGAGCAAGCAGACCAGTGTTATGGTCACTGAGCCAATCAGCATCCAGGACACAAAACACAGTGCTGTGTTTGGTTGCCTCCCATTCCATCAGCCAAGAGTGTGCCATGTACAACCTCACTTTGGCAAACTTGTGCAAATGGTTGTGGTATATTGCATTTGCATTGTGTACACAAAGGTATTCATCTGCTGATGAAATACATACTGTATTTTATTTGATTTAATATTCTTTTAATGTTTGAATAACATTTTTGATATTTTTATAATGTGTTCATTTTTAAGCAAAAATAATTAAAATCATAAATATTATACAAATTCCTATATATTGCAAAATTCCACAATATAACCAAAACTCTGTGATAAAGAATTAGAAGGCCAGGGAGATAGCTCTGTGGCATAAGCTACTGCCTGGTAAGCGCAAGGTCCTGAGTTTGATTCCTGGTACCAAAAAAAAAGAAAAAAAAGAATTAGATATATTTTTTAAAAAGAAGCCACAATAAGTGAACCGTGATATAGTTATAAATGACTGTGTATATAGATAGATACATAGATAGATAATGTAGATGTAGATATAGATATAGGTAAGTAGATATACAGATATATAGATGATATATAGATATATAGGTTGTTTTCCCCTTTGGTACTGTGACTTGAACCTTTTGAACCTGGGGCCTTTGCACCTGGCTATATCCTTGGTCCTTCATAGTTCCTTTGTTTTGGAGGTAAGTAACTTTCCCAGACTGTCCTGGAAACTGTGATCCTTCTGCCTCAGCCTTACAAAATGTTTGGATTACAGGAATATGTCACTATGGCATCATCTACTTTTACCACTTTTATATGTATTTTAATCATTCCGGGGTGGTAGCTGTAGCTCATTTCTAGTGCACTTGCCTAGCATGTGTGAGCCCTTGCTTCTACAGTAGAGAAACAGAGAGAGAAAGAAAGAAAGAAAGAAAGAAAGAAAGAAAGAAAGAAAGAAAGAAAGAAAGAAAGAAGCAATGATAAAAATAAAAAGATTGAAGCAAAGGAAAAGTAAAAAATTTACCCAAAATCACATGGTAAGAAGGAAGAAAAGCCATTATTGAATCGAGTCTGTCTGTGATACATCATTTTAATAATCTATATCACACATCTACATTTTCATGCACCCCATGGTCTGTTCAGCGTCACTGTTCCAAATATATCTCCTGTTTTCAATGTGGCTTGGTTCATTTTTCTTATAATTTTCCTTAAGTGTGTTATTTGGTTTTTTTTTTTTTTTTTTTGGTTTTTCTCCGGTACCGGGAACCTTGCGCTTGCCAGGCAGGCGCTTTTGCCGCTGAGCTAAATCCCCAGCCCCTGTTATTTGAATACTTTAATTTCACAAAATCATTTCAGTTCTACTTGATATTTGATGAAGTGCAAACACAACCTTGAGGTTTGCCTTTATTTTCCCCATGTATTGTTTCCAAGGTTAGCTGCTCTGAAAACACCAATGCTGGCTTTGAGCCGCGCTTCCATAGTGTCAATGACTGGTATAATTGCTTTTTAAAGAAACACCTACTTGGAATAATTGCAAAGAGTACCTTTGAGATAAAATTTACAAAATGGGAAGTGTGGTAATGGCTATTATACACAAGCTCATTTCCCAAAAGCTCAAGCTTTGAACTAATGTTAGAACCTGAACCTGGTAGTCCTGGTAGATATTTTTGGTGGAGAATAATATTCCCATAGTAATTTATTGGAAAAGCAGTAATATGCTTTTAGCCATTTAGGAACACACAATTATTAAATTAAAGTAAGCTATACATTTTAATACAAGTATTCAATTAAAATATTTTAATTTTAAAATAAAATATTTCATACTTATTTTAAATCCAAAAATTATTTATTGAAATATATTTCAAATAAAATTATTTTGT
>NW_004955428.1:10837546-10870401 GCF_000276665.1 Chinchilla lanigera
TTCAAGTTACAACTGTCCTCACATGTGAGCAACTTGATACATTTTGTTGGATATCAACAATACAGATAAAATAATATTTTGAATAATTTATTTTTTATACATATCGTTGATATCCAACAAAAATATATTTGCATCTACTTTCAAAATACTATAATTTTATTCTTAAGAGTCAAAAATCCATCAGCACCAAAAAGGAATCTGAGAAGCAGAAATGTAGACTTTCGTTTTGATTCCAAAGAGATACTACAACTAGATTAATGTATATAGGAAGACAAATTTTCTGTTTTAGAAACAAAAGTATGCACATGTTTTTTATGACTATTCTCATTCATTTCTCTGGCATACAATTTTGACCATATACTATATAAGATACTGTGGGAAACCATATACTATATAAGATACTGTGTTATAACCTATCCCTTTAATGAAAATCCAAAAATACTTGAAAAAGTAATGTAATAGGAATTATAGCTAAATGATAATCAGACACTTTAATATTCTGATGCAATAAGATTAAGCTATAGATACATTTTATCCTACCTTCAAACATAAGTAGCACTAGCTCTATTATAATGCTGTCTTGACTGATTACTAATTCCAATTAGGATGGCAATATCCATAATGCTTTCTCGTATTATAATACTGCTCTTGCCATATAATGACTGAATCCAAGGTTGCACTGTCTTATTTTATAGAGCAAATATTCAGATAGTGCAAATATAGAAGGTATGATAAAAATATATAGCAAATGCTGCTACTGGGTCTCATCTAGTGGAAAGGTAGGCTTATAAAATCTTTGAAAGAGAAATTCCATATATGCAGCAGGAAGCGACAAAAATGATGGAGCAAATGTCTTTGAAGTGAGAGGGAGTACATTGTGAACATTAATGGCAATATGTCTTTTATTGCAATATATTTCACAAGAATTTAAACATTTTTCCTACTGTTTCACTATACTATATATCTGTCTACTATAGTAAAATATAAACCTATATATCAGATTCAATTGAAAAGAAATACCCTTTTTCACCCTTTAACATATATCTTTGAATAATTTCACATCATTTATGTCCTTTTAAATACCATTTTTGAAATAAGCACGTTTAATGACCACATTCATAAAAGGGAATTTACACCTGTGTATAATATATCTTATTTTTTTCCTATCCACCTCCCTTCCTTTCAATCCTTCTTCACCTCTCCGTTTAGAAAACTTTGTTTCTATTTATTTACATCCATTGTTTATTTTTATCCCTATTCCCTTCCCTATCCCTTGCCCCTTAATTTTAAGTGAAATATATCAAACACATGTTAAAATACTGCACTTTTAATTTTGTGTGAGAAATCCAAAGGTTAAATAAAGGCCAAACTGGAGGATAGATATTGGGAAATAGGAAGAAAAAGGTCAATTCGTAGCATATTTATAAGAAGAAAATTGAGGAAGTTTTAAAAATTGTTTTACCAGTTTTAGTAATGAGAAGATATGAACAAATTTTCCTCCCAATGTTTTTTACAAATTCAAAAATATCTTATTTAATTGATGCTTTATTTTTTTCTTAATAATGAGTATGTAAGCACAGTATCACATATTTCTAGCATAATACAGCTGACGGCTCATTTCCTTTGTTTTTTTTATATATAATTTTTATTTTCCTTTTATTCTTCATAACATGAGCTAGTTAATGCACAATAATGTAATATAATACTATAAAATACATTATTTGTTTTTTTTTTTGGGGGGGGGTTTTTTTTTTGGGGGGGGTTTTTCTCCGGTACCGGGAACCGAACTCATGACCTTGCGCTTGCCAGGCAGGCGCTTTTTGCCGCTGAGCTAAATCCCCAGCCCCTATTTGTTTTTTAATTTTGCATATTTCACAATTTCAGTGTTTTGTATTATATTTCATTTATAATATTTTGAATTGATTGATGCCCTCATAATATTTTCCTCTCTGATTTTCCCTTAAAAACTCACATATCCTTATAAAAATATTAACACTTACAATTTAAATTTATAAGAAAATCAAATACCATTATAACAAGTACAAAATGCATTCCATGTTTTATATTACATTGTCACCATTAACATTTGCATTCATTTGTATACCTTTTTACATGTTGCATTGATCTCTTAATAGATTTAAATCTCAGTACCATTTCCATACCTCTAAATACAAAAAAATTCTTCAGTATTTTGAAATCGTTGTAACTGATCATTCATCTTTTCAGAAACATCTATTTATTCCTGAATTTTTGTTATCAATACTCAGTCTTTACAAATTCTTTTCTTTTGCCATAAATAAATCTTACATAAAATATGCAGATAAAACTGCAGTCACTTTTTAGTCTCATTGAGAAAACTTTCTATCAGTGTAATGTATTTAGAGACAGAGACAAAGATTAAAAGACAGAATGCATGCAGCTGAATGTGTGCAGTACTGGATTTTCCTTCTAAATAAGATTTGTTTCTTTTCTCCTATCTTCAGTATTTCTTTTATGCCTCTCAGAAGACGCACTGCTTATTTTTTACAGCTGACTACTCCTGGTACACTTTGTTCTCCTTCCATCCCTGCTTTTGTAGGGGATCATGAGAACAAGGATCTCATGGCTGGCCTGAGCTAGTGAGGGCAGATTTACATACCTCTATCATCAAAGCGCTTATTTCTGTATCTTAGAATCTTGATATAAAAAAAATAAATATTGCTAAAATGCGTACAAAGCACAGACATGAGATGCAATCTCCAGTATATTGCTTTGCATCTTTTATAAAAGATATTGTTTTTATTTGGTGCTGTCTACTTCACGGCATTCCACATTCTCTATATTTAGTGTCCTATTATCTCACCCTGGTAATCCAAACTTCTATCAGTGCTGCAGATGCATTACCTAGTAATTGACCCATTACCAGGGTCAATTACAAGTCTTGCAAAATAGCAAGAACAACAAATTCTTTTCATGTCATACTCTTTTCGGCCTTGGGGTTAGGTTAGAAAATTGAAAAAATAAATGGTGTGCCTTTTAGGGTACTTTGATCACAAAGGATGATACACATCTTGAGACAAAAATACAGTGAAAGTTTAAACTAAGAAAATTACATTGGAAGATACATTGCCATCAGTGAATCTCCTATTACACCCTTTAACTTTGAATGCTGTATCTCTATGATTCTTGCCACATTGTGATTCCTGAAGTAGTTATTGCTGTCCTCTTTGTGGGTTTAATTGTAGTAATGACTGCCTTCATGTCATAGCTTGACTCCAAATGTTATACATTTATGGTCAGTCTGATGTAAGGAAGAGCCATACGTGGTACAGTGCCATATTCAGTGAGTAAGGAGCATGAGCACGTATCGTAATGGTTTAATGTCCCTGCCTCTCTGAGGGATGGGACTTGGCACATATGTTCACCATAGATTTAGTCAGACATCATAAGACAGTCACAAAGGAAGACTTCCACTTCTAACTGCTTCAGAAAGTGGCAGGAAGATTGGAATAAGTGTGCTCAAAGTGAAGGTATGTACTTTGAGGGGATCCATAACATCTTTTGGTATAATAATTTACTATAATCATATCTTGTATATGGAAGACAGTCATCAGTTCAACAAAAAAGACAGATGATTAAGACACAGCATGGAAGATGAACCAGAAATAATTACACAGACCTGGTCCTCACTTTTAGTAAAAACTTATGCCTATTAACCAGGATGGAATAAAAGGGTGGAACCTTTCATGATAAACGCTTTGACATGAGAATTAATGTTTTTATCAGCATATATCTAGGCTTTACCAAATTGAACCTTTTAGTACTTCTGTGCAATACATAATGCTTACATTCTTTGTGGGGAGTTGATACATGTAGACAACACATCTTCATTTCTTCTTTCATCACCTTCCCCTCCTCTCTCCTTCCTTCTCCCTATCACTTTCTCATCTGAGAAAGATCTGTCTGCCAACTTCTTCTTACGGATTTTTGTCTTAGCTTTTTACCTATATTTCAGGTTTCTCATATAAGAGAAACCATGCAATACTCAAGCTTCTATATCTGATTTATTTCATTTCCTAGTATGTCTCAGAGTACCTCTATCTTCCTACAAATGACTCAGATTTACCCTTTTGATGGCAGACTAGTGTACACTGTCTGTAAATACTACATGTTCTTTATCCATTCTTCTGATGATGAAAATATATGCTGCTTACAAGATTTGCTAGCTGTGAATTTTACTGCTATAACCATGAATATACATGTATTTTTAACCTGAGAAAATCAGTGATTCCAGGAAATTGTAAGCTGAACCTGGGACCTGATTGTCCCAATTGTAAGTTGAATCTGAGGTTCTTTTTACTCATGAGAAAACAAGCAAAAATATGATGATTATTTGGTGAAAGATAATATTCCCGATATTCAAATAGATAAAGCTGGGTATTATACAGTGGGCCCTTTTATTTCCAAAATGTTTAACGATATCAGCTAGTACAGCATAAATGTGCACCTCAGGGGTACGAGTACCATAAACACATCCAAATGGAAGTTTGTGTCCCAATAGAGAAAGTGACCTTATAAACTTGTTAGCAGAGTTGTAGTCTATTGTCCCACAAATAGATAGTAGAAGATGAGAATCATCAGTTATACCCCTTAAACTTTTATAGACGAGGCAATTTTACTAAATATCATCTCATCCCTCTCCAAATAATTATATAGGGAAAGTAGAGGTGATGATTGATAACTTTGTCATTTGAATCATAGATTTAAAAAATTGACCAAAAAGAATTAGATGTGGAATGTCTATCCTGTAGAAATAACACTTGGAAGGGGCACTCAGTAATGAGATTTAGGAGTATGGGAGCTCCCCTTCCTTGTAACTGTAAAAATTGTAGCTATATTATGTAGGCAAAAACCTGGAAATTTAACTGTGGAGAGAAAGATAAGTGTCAGTGTTAGAAACCCGATAGGATTCTCATTACATTTCAGCTCTTTGTCATGTAACACCCACTTTCACAAGTGGATGTGACCAATTTTATGTAGCCCTGCGGGAAATATTGCTGTACCTTTCATACCGGCAGATGGATATTCCAAATATTTCTTAGCTGCATGGAAAATGGGGTACTTACATCTTACTCAGTCATACAGATTTGCCTCATATTTTAAATGCAGAGCTAGCAATATATTTAAGAAAAGACAGTGAACATGATTTTTACAGATTTGCATCTCCTAAGGTTCCCAGAAGTAGCAATTGCTTTATTCAGTAGAGGCAGCAGCAGACTAGAGTGTTCGCACCAATGATGTTCACTGTCAGCTTTTTCTTTTTTTTTTTTTTTTTTTTTTTTTTTCTGTCTTTCTGAGACAAGGTCTCACTGTGCAGTTCAGGCCACCCATGAGCTCACTTTGTAGCCCAGTAGCGCAGGCTGGTGTCAAACTTGTGAAGATCCTCCTGCCTCAGCCTCCCGAGTGCTGGGATTACAGGCATTTGCCACCACACCTGCCTCCTGACAGCTTTTGCTTAAGATCCTGTGGGCATTTCATTATTTACTCTTAATAAATTTTAGTTCCTGACTTTTTTTTTTTTGGTTTTTCTCCGGTGCCGGAAACCGAACTCACGACCTTGCGCATGCCAGGCAGGCGCTTTTGCAGCTGAGCTAAATCCCCAGCCCCAGTTCCTGACTTATATACAGGCAAACTCTTCAAATCACAAATATAATCTAGAACTTCTTGGTTTCATCCAATCACTTATGTCATTTGTGTTTAATCTCAAGAAAGCACATTTACTTCACTTGTATCCAAGATGTCTAAGTATTATGAAAGAAAAGAAAAAGAAACCTGAATTTGAAATTATAATGTGCATACCATGTACTTTAAGTATGTTTGCTTCTTTTATTTTCTGATATTAAAAAATATTTTAAGTTGTAGTTGAAAAAGAGGAGGTTGTTTTTTGCCATGTTTTGTAAACAGCTTCAAGGTTTCTACAGAGAATCTTACTCTTCTTTCTTTTTAATCCTGTAATCATCAATTATAAAAATTATCTTATTATTTCAAAGTTATATGTTTCTTTCTGAAATGTTTTAGGTATAAAATTATACTAAGTAAAGACAATTTTACCTATTTCTCTATGGTTAAAAAATGATTGGCTAGGAGTTGTAGAATATTAAATAGTAATGTTTATAATAGATAAACATTGTTTTTCAAATTTTTACTTCTGATGATGCAATATTATACATAATTCTGGGTTTTATAATGAATAAAAATGTAAATAAATAATATATGCTTCATTTTATTAAAAGCTTTTACTAGAAATGGGTGCTATTTTGTATAAAATTATTTTGACCCTTATGGGAGATTGTGTTTTTCTCAGCAAATGAATTTCTAACATTATAAATTATAATAAAGATATTCTGACAATGAACTTCTTTTCCAATGTTTCCTTTGATTTCACTTCGTATTAGTTTTACAAAGTTTAGCTGAAATTTATTCTATTATATTTGATATTTCAAAATATTTTATCAATTAAATATTTATTTTATGTATTACTTTTATGACAGTATTGAATTAGTTATCTCCATGAAGAATATAAACAGCACAAAATCATGAAAAATTATTAGAATTTCCCACTGCACTATTTCAATTAGTCTGAGAGAATATATACGTAATTATCAAAAGAGTAAGAAATAGTTGATCAGTCCACCGGACATAAGAATGTAAGATTGAACAAACAATCAAACACAGTAACAAGTAAAAAAAAAAAAACCAGAAAGACAACATTGGAAATTATACAGAGCTTCACCATACAAGATGGTAGGAATTCAACAATGTTTCTTATACTGCATATTGTTGTTTTCAGATCAGTCATTCTGATTATCAACTTAAAGAGTGCAAAATTGATTAAGAAAAAAGAAAACTTTAAGCATTGATTGTTCCTTTCAATAAACCACAGACATCAGTAATGCAGCTACTCATATACATATACATATAAATTCCAGCTACTCATATACATATACATATAAATTTTGTTTTTCATTTTGAAGGTAACAGTATATAATGTAGCAACCATTGAGAATTCCTATCATTTTATTTTGAGGTCATGTATCATTTTTGTTGTTTTTGTATTGTTTTGATTTTGCCTTCATTGTTGTTTTGTCAGTTTTTTTAATTTTTAAAATAAAAAAAGAAAGTTGAAAAAATATGAGACAAGTTGTTGTATTTTCTTGATTTTTCTCAAATGCTGTCTTAGTTACTTCTCTCTTATGGTTCAGACAAAAGAACTGGCATCCAAATTAAAGAAGGAAAGGTTTATTTAGCTCATAGTTAGTGGAGGTTTCAGTCAGTAATCAACTTGCTCCAAAGCAGGATGGCATAGAAGAGGGGCAACAGTTCATGGTGGCAGAAGACAGCAAAAACAACAAAAGCACTAAAGTGGGGGAACAAACCTCTTTTCCTCACCTGTATTGGATGCAGGTTACCCACTCTTCGGGCAGCTGTAGCACTCACACCATTTCCTGGCCCTTCCCTTGCACAGGATGAGGATGTTTGCAAAGTGAGGACCTTGGTCCTCTGCTGAATAGCTTAGTGAGACTTCTAAACTTCTCAAGTTGATACATTGTATCAACCATTACAAATGCTATTAACATTATTTTCTATTACATTACACATGAATAACTAAAATTGTGTTTTCTTGAAAACTATCCATGTAATTTAGATCTTTAAATCAATTTAAATGCCATTCATTTTTGTTATTAATATTCTTGCTAATTTATCTCAATTGTTTTAAATGTTACATATATATGTCATTTTTCCACTTTACATTCTTAATTTTACTGAGTATAGTAATTTCATATTTTTCCTATTTAGTTAATCAAGTGATTATTGTTTTGAGTTTTTAATTAAAAGTCAGCCTCATATATTTATAGATGTTCACACTTAAGAGTATGGACTGAGTGTCAGGGAAGACTTTGGACTTGGACATTTCAGTCATGCCAAAAATGTTAAGACTTCGGTGACACTCAGAGACAGACTAAATGTGTTTTGCATAATGAGATGGAAATGAGTCTTTTGGGACAGAATGTTATGACTTGGATCTAAAATGTTCCACCCAAATCTCATCTGTACAGGTGGGAACCGGGCTTTAATGGGTGAATCACAGGAGGCAGGACTGACAAGGATATATTTGACTCCCACAGGGTAAATTTTCTGAAAATCATGATCTAAAATAAATCTCTCTTCATTTAAGTTGTGTCCATGGCTTAGAGTCATGGATCCCTGTGTGGATCCCTCTTATGGAGAACTAAGCCAGAATAATTTCCACATTCATGGCTTACTTTAAGAATTTTATGTATGGACACCTAATGTGATTAAATATCCAGTAAAATTTAAGTCATTACTTATACAATTACATATACAAATTGTTATACTTCAACTATTACTTCTTGACATTATTTTCTGTTATTAATTATTCATCATTTGCTAAAGTTGTTTAGGAAGTAAGTACATTTATGAAGTTTTCTACAAAATTTCAAGGCCATTATTTGTTCATTCTTTAGCAACTACAGATTTATTCTTTTTTGAATCAGTGGGTCCACATTGAGCATTGTATATTTGATGTCATGTGAAAGATGAGTCAAACTGTGAAACAGGATTTTCTCACATTCCTTCCCCAATTGTTGATTACTCTTAGTTATTTTATTTCTGTTTTACTTTTTTATTTTATTTCAAATATTTTCTGTGAAATCACTTAATGGCAATACTAATGCTCAGTACTTTTGCAACTGAACTTCTCTTACTGTATTTTATCACCATTTTCTTTAAAAACAGTATAAATTTTAGAATGTTTGCCTATTTTCAGTATTGTTCATATTTCTTCCTTTCTTATTAGAAGAAAGAATATCCATGTAATTGCAATTTTTTGCACTAATTTACATCCACGTATCTCTTCACCACACACACACATGCTCCTATACACTAATTACCAAAAAACTGTTAGGATTTATCTTGATGTCCCTGTAAATACTCATTCTTATTTTTCAGACTACTTCACATGAAAATATTTTTTACATGATTCCATTTTGTCTTTTCTTCATTTTTTACATAAAAAATGCACATGTTTTTTCTTCTGCATGACAAATGTTTTTTACTAACTTTAAATTTTAGTACTTTTCCATTTAATTTTGCTTGACACCTGCAAACTTATTATCTGTGTACTAGCTTCTTTCATTATACAAATATATTTTCCTTTTATTTCATTGAACGTTAAACATTTTTTTCCTTCTACACTCACTTCCCTTTTCTCTCTCATTACTGTCCTGAGATTTACTGGCTCGGGTTTTGTCATATTTTATCTTTTCTTAGAAGTATTTGACCTTTCATAAACTTTTAAATTTTTGTTTTTAATATAGTCCCTTTACATTTATATAAATAATATCATTTCTATGCCATATTTTACCTCATTTTCTTGTATTAGTAGCATAAGTTGTATATGCAGTTATTCATTCACCATTCTGAGTGACTTGTAAAACAGCTCTTAGGATTGGAAAAGAAAGTTATATTAAGAAATATAGTCTTGAACTGAGATTCTTGGAAAAGTGAACACAAGTAATTTTCTTGGAACTTTTTTTTTTTGAAAGCTGCTTCCTGCTATGCAATCTTTCCTGGTAGTCCATCTGTGAGTGTGGTACTCAACATTCAGCTATGTCCTCCATCAGAAAAATCAGAAAAGCCCTGTATGTCTTGTTTCTGTTTTGGATGTTGAATGGCAATTTAGCTTTATTTGTTTTCTTCTTCAGCTGCCTGTAACTGGCAGCTGCTGGTCTCTTCTTTGCTCTGTCACCTGCCATACTGCGTGCCTGTATCTTCTGAAGAGGTTGAACTACATGCATTCTCATCTGCACTAAATCTTCCCAAAATTTCCCTTTAAGATCGCAGGCCAACATTATTGACTTTTAGAAAAGTACACAACTGCTCAAAACCTTCAGAGGCTTGCTTCTTTCTTGTGCACATACCTTGACTGCAACCAAATAACATTAAATTACTTTTAGATAATGATTCAGGGTTGTTTTAGATCCTGATTTCACTTACAATTGTTTTTCTCTTTTTCTTTCCCTGTGGTTTTATTTTATTTTATTTTATTTTATTTTTTTGGTTTTTCTCCGGTACCGGGAACCGAACCCACGACCTTTTGCTTGCCAGGCAGGTGCTTTTGCCGCTGAGCTAAATCCCCAGCCCTCGCTGTGGTTTTAAAGAAATGTGCAAGATAGTATGTCAATTGAGGCAATGATTTCATGAAATGGAAGTTACAGTAAGTTCTTACTTTAGGATTATTTGTGTCAGTAAAGGAAATTTTAAATTGGAAGATAATAGCAAACACTCAAATATTTGAAAACTCAAATATTTTGTGAAAAATATTAAATTATTGTTATGGTTGATACATTGTGTCAACTTGGGGAATCTAGAGGCTTGGATAAGTGACTCAGCAGTTATGCCTCTTGGGGTGAAAAGGACACACCCTTACCCTTCTGGGATGTTGTTTTTTTGGGTTTTTTTTTTTTTTTTTTTTTTTTTTTTTTCCGATACCGGGAATCGAACTCACGACCTTGCGCATGCCAGGCAGACGCTTTTGCCACTGATCTAAATCCCCAGCCCCTGGGATGTTGTTTATTGTGTTAATCTGAGAAGTTTAGAAGGTTAACTATGCAACTCAGAAGGGGTCCAGGGTGCTTACTTTGTATTCATCCTGAGCCTGTGCAAGAGGCAGGCATGCAGAGGGTGTGGGTGTGGAGGACCACCCCCACTTCCCCAGAGCAGGTAGACTGCATAAAAAAAGGAATTGAGGAAGGACTGGCTGGGGGTTCTTCAGAGGAACTCCGGTCTTTGCCTTCAGCTTGGTCATCTCCTGGCTTCTAGTGCAGACTGTGGGCATTCCGTCGCAGATTCATCAGCCTTCTGGTGTTGGCTCTCCGGCCTTCATCCTAGATTCTTCAGCATTCCGTCGCAGACCCATCAACCTTTTGATATGGACTTGCAAGGACACTGCAGCGAGCTCCAGGCCCGGGGCTGGGCTCTTTAATCTCCAGCATGCAGACACCCTCTGCATGCTTCCTCATCCAACTCTGTAGTGGACCATTGTATGCCAAACTTGTAATTCCTTGTACATTTGTTTATCTTGTATTATATCTGTTCCTCTAGTAAACCTTGATACAATTATTTTTTCATTAAAATATCTAAGCTTACGCTGTAAACATTTTTTTAAAATTTTACTTTAATTAACAAGTAATAAGTGTACTTATGTGGCACAACATGATGTTTTGAGATTAATGAATCAGGACTTCTGGAACTGTCTCCCAAGTCAATATTCAGATAATGATCAGCCCATTCTAATTCCATTAAAGGTGTTCCCTTCCTCTTATTGATGGACAGTCTGATCCTTCCTAGGAACTGTGCCCTTTTAGTTCTTTAAGCCAAGGACGATTTCTATTTTCTCTTATACTCCCATTATGTGTCATAAATCTGGCTGTGCCTCACGCTAATGGATCTGGAAATGCTTTTCTACATGGATGAGTTAAGAACCCGCTCTGTGGGGAAGTTGAGATCCTCATCTAGACTTCGAGGGACTTCCTTGGATCCTGTTCTTTGACAGAATTAAATTAAACTAATTAACTTATTCATTGCCTCACCTAAATTTTTGTGGTGCAAACATGTAAAATCTACTCTTGGCAGTTTTGAAATACAGAAAACATTGTTAGCTATCTTCATTTTGAGAAGAAATAGATCATTAAAATTGATTCTTCCTAACTGAAACTTCCTATCTTTTGATAAGCAACTCCTCTTTCCCCAATGCCCCATCAACCTTTGGTTACCAGGTATTGTAATGCTTCCTGTTTTGAATTCAACTTCCACACATAAATGAGATTATTCATTTTTTGAAAATCTCTGCCTAGTTTAGTTCATATTATGTCCTACAGGTTTGTCCATGTTGCTACAAAAAACAGGGTTATCTCCTTCATTTGTTTATTTTCTTTTGTTTCTTTATGACTCACTATAATTTAACTGTGAATATGTACTAACTATTCTTGTTCTTTCACTCATTAATAAGCAGAAGGGGGGCTGGGGATTTAGCTCAGCGGCAAAAGTGCCTGCCTGGCAAGCGCAAGGTCATGAGTTCGGTTCCTGGTACTGGAGAAAAACCAAAAAAAAAAAAAAAAAAAAGTAAGCAGAATGGTGGGTACTTCCATATTTGGCTATTATGGTTTATGCTACAAGAATATGTGCATACACATCGCTCCTAAAATGATGGTTCCAATTTCTTCAGACGTTGCCCTGAAATGCAATAGTTGGTTCACATGACTATCATATGTTTAGTTTTTTATGAAACCTCTATATCATTTCCTATGATAGGTGTACTAATTTACAATCGCAACAGCACCTGTTTCCACACCCAACAAATGCCTATTGTTATTTTTCTGTTTTGAGACATGTGTTGGTTTGGGGCGTATTTTGCAAGGGGAATGATGTTATACAGGACACATATTTTATAAGATTATTTATAATAGTAACCCAAAGCATGATATACAAGAGAGTGCAGGAAATCTGTTCACACAACATAAAGTAAGAATCCAGCTGAGGGCCTGGATCCTGTGATAATGTCCTACAGGAGTCCAACTTAAGACCTATAGCTCATAACAATGCTTCCCACAAATCCAACTAGAGGCCCAGAGCCCATAACAATATCTCCTGCAGCCCTGTCTCATGGGTTTGCACTGGGAAGGCCCAAAGGTCAGTGGTGGAATCTAGGAAGTCTGTGCCAGCAGGATGAAGGATCTGTACTAGCAGGCTGAGGGATCAGTACTGGAGCCAGGGAAGCAAGACACAAAGTAAGAACCACCGGTCCCCCGAAAGGTACCACAACCATCTTCAGCAACAGTGAGGTCCGAGCTCCTGTGATGATGAAGATGGCCGATTTCCCATCAGGGAAGCCAATACAGCAAGCTTTTCCAGGAAACCAGCAGTGCACCATCTTCCCCTCCAGAGCCAGGAAGCAATGCTCTAAGTGAGGACCAGAGCTCCTCCAAAGTGAACCAAAGCCATTCTCAGTGCCAACAAGATCCTGAGCTCCTCACAGGATGAAAACAGCCAAGTTCATCAGGAAAGCCAGCATGACAAGCTCCTCCAAGAGAACGAACAGATCCTTACAGCTTCTACCAGCTCCAACAGCCTTTCTCCACTCCCAACAGCCTTTCAGCTCCTAACAAACTTCTTCTCCTTCTCCAGTTTTGCCTCTTATGCTGCTGATGACAATCCCCACTTGTGGGCCTCCCACACTCAGCACCATGCTTACTCAGTTCAGCTGGGGGGTTATAAGTCGACCACCAGTAATCACTCCATTATAGGAGATGAATCATGCCAGTTCTTATGAGAGGTATCATGGTGGTTTATTCACTTTGCTGTTTTGATGATTAATGTTGCTAAGAATTTTTCAGATATGTTGTTTCTTTAATCTGGCTTTTTCTTCTAGTAATTCTATATTTTCACATTTCATATTTAAGTCTTAATCCACTTGAAGTTGATTTGCACCACTGGTGTAGTGGTATCATGCAAGATTCCCACATTAAGCTGATTTTTATGTATGGTGTAAGACATTGGTGCAGTTTCACCTTTTATGTTCCCCAAGTTGTGTCACTAACTACTCAGCAGTTTTAAAATACACTTTTATTTCCTTAACAAAAAATAAATTTTTTCTATAAAAATTCATCAACTGCAAAACGTCAGAGTATAAACTGTTTTTATTTGCCTTTTTCTTTCTTCCTACTGTTTCATGGTTATAATGTCAAAGTCATTATTGTAATTATATTTATATTAACTTATATATTTTCTCTATGACAATCACTATACTAATTATTGTTTCTTTTATTCATAACTCAAAAGTGTTTCTACTTGCATTTGCTTTTTAATATATACATAAAATCAAAAATAAGCAAGCAAGTAATGAAACAAATCTCCTCAATTAATTATTCCTTCCTCTCTACTATGTTTCTCAATGTCAAAGAAATCATATCACTAAAACTTTATTAAGTTTTCTTTAATGAAACTTCACATTAATTTTAATAATGAATTTTAAGTTGTTGGAATACAATGGTTAAATGTAAAGCCATTGCCTCTGACTGCATTTTTGTATTAAACTATTGAAAAATACATCTTTTTAAACACCATTATTTTGTACTTTGGGAAAAGCATTCTTTTTGCCTCTTTTACTACTCTTTAAATGTCATACTAGGCTTACATTTGGTTCCCCATTCTTCTCTGGATGGCTTCAACTCTTCACATACGTTTCAACTAGATTTATACTTGGCTATTTCAAATACAATATCCAAGGTCTAAACTATTCTCTTCCTCCCTAAATTAACATATTTCAAGATTTATATGTGTTATGGTTTGTGTCTAGATATCCTCCCAAAGCCTTATGCAGAGAAATTTTTGGAGGTAGCTGAATCTGGATGTGTGATTCATTCATAGGGCAGTGCTAGGATTTAGGGTGCCAGGATTAAGGGTGGGTGATTGCTAGATCAGTGCAACGATTGGATAGACTAGATTGGTACAATCCAATCGGGTAGACTAGCTACAATATTAGGGACAGAAAGAGGCTTTTCTTATGCTCTCTTGCTGCTTTTGTGTCTTCCACCATCTTGAATTGTTGTCCCTGTGTCATGTGCCACCCTGACTTGGATCAAGCTGATTATGGAATGAAACCAGTATAAACTGTGAGCTCAATAAACTTTTCTTCAGTTTAGCTTTGGCTGTTGGGCATTTTGTCTCAGTAATAAGAAAAGCAACTAAGATAGAATTTGGTACCAAAAGTGGGGTCATTGCTGTGACTACCCCTGACCATATCTTTCAGGAACCTTTCTGAAAGGCTTGTGGGGAGAGTGTGGAATCATTCAGAGATGAAAAAAGTAGAGCTGGAATGTCTTAGGCTGAATTGTGTGTGAGATTCTGATCAAATCTCAGAAAGCTGATAGAAATTCTGCCAGTAAAGATCAGGCCCAGGTTTCTGCTGGTAAAAAGACTGCATAGGTTGGTGGAATTCAGATGATGTGTGTTATGGCTAGGCAGAATATTTGTCTGTATTTTGCTTCTTTCCTGAGTCTAAGCTTAAAGGTGACAGACTAATTAATCTGTCAGAGGAAGTTTCAAGGCAGTCTAATGTTGAAACATTGGCATGGGTACTATTGGGGGCTTTTAGACAGATTTATGTTGAAAATCAAGACCTAAGAGCTCAGTAGGAGGATTTAAAACTTTGTGAGTTTGACCAGAAAGAAAGCTGCAGTAAAGCTGTGCACTGCAAAGATAGGGCAGTGGAGATTTTGATTGAGAAGAAAGAACAAGAAAATAGAAAAGATGAGGGCATCACAAGAATCAGCAAGTCTCTAACCTTTGCAGACTCAAAACTGCAAAATGAAAGACTTTGCTTTAAGAAGAAAGGCCCAGAACACCATGTTCCAGAATCATGGCAGACTAGAGAATTTTTTCCTCAAAATTGTATTCAGAATGCTCAGCAATGCAGTCAGTTGAACCCTATAGCCAAAAGAGGGGGAAACTTGGCTACTGCTCCTACTGACAGCATACCTTGGCATCACCCATATGGTGCTAGTTTTACATGCATGCAGAATGAAAAGTTGTGGGGTAAGGAATGTTTCCACCCAGACTTCAGAAGAAGCCTAGGAAGTGAGGCATTGTGCCCCTGAGTGTACAGTGTGTGAATCTGTGAGCGTTAAGCCAAAGGTCCAGTGGGGATCCCACAAGTTTGGAGAAACCAGGAACATGGATTGTATAAGGAAAACTGCAAGGAAGGAACAGGACATGCCCAAAAGAGAAGCCATGGAAGCTACAAGCAACAGAAGTGCTATAGATGCAGAGCTACCCAAGCCCTTTGGAGTTCACATCTTGTCACAGATTGCCTCAGACGCTGCATAGGAAACTAAGGGACTTAATATTTGCCCTGGTAGATTTTGGACTTGTACCATTATTTTTGTACAGTCGTTTGTACCATTCTTTTGTGTTCCCTTGTTTATAACTTTTGGAATGGGAATGTCTATCTATAGCCACTAAATGTAGGAAGTATTTAACTTTCTTTTCATTTGTACAGTAACTCATAGCTAAATGTTTGCCTTACATCTCAGAGGAGACTTTGGACTTGGACTTTTCAGCAACATGGAAATGGTTTGGACTTTCACAACTCTTGGAGATGGATTATATGCCTTTTGCATAAAGGAATATACATGAGTCTTGAGGGGGTCCCTGGGGTGGAATGTTATGGTTTGTATCTTCATGTCCCCCAAAAGCCTCATGCTGTCTTAGATGGGGCTTTTATGACCTAACTGAAACTGGAGTATGTGATTGTTTCATAGTGTAATGCTGGAATGAAGGTTGCTGGGATTAAGGGTGGGTAATTGCTGGATCAATACACTGGTAGGATTGGCACGAGCCTTCTCAAGGTAGACTGGATACAATATAAGGAACAGAAAGAGGCTTGTCTTGTAATCTCTTATTGTTTTTCTGTTTTCTGCTGCTGCTGTTGAACTGTTGTCCCTCTGCCAGTTGAGCTAAGTAAAACTTTCCTTCCTTTAACTTTGGTAATTGAGTATTTTGTCCCAGCAACAAGAGAAAGGTAACTAAGACTATAGGTCTACATGATTATTATGTATTTGTACACTCATATTTATTTATTATTTCATTATCAAATATATATGCATAAATTTTCTACAGTCTCTATATAAACAGCAGGTAAAAATTTAATTTTCCTAAATTATTTTCTTTGGAAATATAATAGCATCTCTCTTATATTAGATTTTCCTCTCTTAATATCTAAGAAATAATAATATTCAAAATTCCAAATGTGAACAAGCAAGTTTTGTGTTTCAAAATCTCTAGTGTCTCCTGGCTATTTTAAAAGTAGTATTTGGCAATAATAGCTTGTTGGGTAAGTGCTGCCAAGATCTGGGTCTTGCCTATCTTACAAGCAACCACACCATTTAATAGGCTTAAGAAACTTTACATTTCCTATATCCCTAATATATAATAAATTTTATCTATTCTATCACCTTTCTTATGAGGTTATTTTTGTCATGTAATACTCTATTAACCTTTACTCATCTAAGTTAATCCTGGTTTTTGTAAGACTTTGCTCATATTGACAACTTTGTAGAACCTTTGTTAAACATCTCTCTAAAATGCCACTCACCTCAGCCATGCCTTTGAGGTCATATGTTTATTTCTAGTAATGAGGCTTTTTTCCCTACTAGGCATTCCACCATGTACAATAAGCTCTAGGAGCTTATAGGTTAATGCATTTTGTTCAGTGTACAAGAATCTCCTTCTCATGGTCCAGGAATATTTAATTATACTAATCACCTAAGTGCTTTATTAAAAGTAGAAAATATTTTCCATCCACTTTAAGAAGAAAATTATACATATGCAATGAATATCTCCATCTGTCTCCTAAAGCAAATTATGTGAAAGATATTGTATATACATGCATATGTACATTCAGATATGCTTCCATAATGGAAGTTGTAACAAGAGGCTTTCATTTATTCCTCATTGTGGTACATTGTAATCAATAAGCCTATGACTCTGTGGAACCAAAACAATAAATTTTTTACCAGTTTTTGACCCTTTGGTTTCAAACAGATCCTATACTTTGCCATAAAGAATGAGTTTTTTGAGAGTTTAAACTTCCTGAGGCTCCACAACTCTCATAATTAACTCTTTAGCTTGTTTCTAACTGCCTTTGCTCTTTAGTTACATGATATGAAAACTTGGTTTTGAATTGTCAATACAAGACAACATTCAGGTTTCACATAGGCTTGCATTTGCTTTTTAATATCTCTTAGCCTTTTGTTATACTTGTCTATAGGGAAGTAAATCTTAGCCAGAGACAGTTATTTTCATTTTCTCTGCCTTTATTATTTCTTCCAGAGTATCTAACTATTGATAAACCCACTAATGTAGTTTTTGCATGGGTGCACCATTATAACGTAGTTAGTAAAACTGTAAAGTAGCACTTTTGCAAAGTTCGTCTGTAGTCCACTTAATAACAGTGAGAGAGTCTTCCCTGCACACTGAAAGTAAATAATTTAGAACCAAAATTCCATCTTATATTTCTCAATGTAGTTCTCAAACTAGCTGGTGTGGGTAAGTTTTATGAGAGATACATAGTAAATTTTACTGTTTATATTGTTTGTTATGACTGCCATACCAAAGATCATACTTCTGAGGGGCTTTAAGAAGAGAATTTAGTTTTTTCATAGTTCTGGAACTAGCTAGATCTATTTCTTCTGAGGTCACTCCTTACCTAGTAGATTTTTCTTATC
Source organism: Chinchilla lanigera (assembly GCF_000276665.1). Classification (NCBI taxonomy): domain Eukaryota; kingdom Metazoa; phylum Chordata; class Mammalia; order Rodentia; family Chinchillidae; genus Chinchilla; species Chinchilla lanigera. The sequence continues at coordinate 10,855,891 of NW_004955428.1, forward strand.
CCTGCATCCTCACATGGTCCTCCTGCTCTGAACAATGCCACAGCTGTTTCTCTGTGGGTTCTACTCTGTTCTATAAGAACATCAGTCATGTTGTATTAGGTACCATCATAATAGTACCATTTTAATTTAGTTACCCGTTTAAAAATGTAGGTTCAAATAAGGAATTTTTCAAGTTACTGAAGCTTCAACATATATATTTGAGGGAGATTCAGTCCAATCCACAGCACTGTACAAGTTATTTTGAAGGATGACTTTGGAATGGATATCTGTGGAAAGAAGGAGGGTGGACAGAGGAATAATATGAGTTGCTACATTATAGACCTAAATCACAGGCTTGGATCACCCCATCAATAGCTTTCAAGAACTCAGTATTCACCCGCTAGAGTTGTCCCGCATTTGAGCAAAGTGTCCAGGCTTTTTAACCCCAATACTCAAAGCATTTATAGACATCAAGAAGCACAACACACTCTGATACTGAACAGAATCCTGAAGGGGTTCTTTGATTGAAGCTGCCTGTTACCAAAACTTCCAGAAATGGAAGGAGAAAGATTGCCACCTTGACTAACACAATATCCTTTCTATAGGTCCCTCTTATTAAAATATATCCAGATTATATTTGCAGATATAATTTTCCATTTGTAAAAGAAAACTTGAGAAAAATTTGATAGTGAATATTGAAAAAGGTATAACTTTCCCCTAGTATTATTATGTCATATCTATCTATCTATCTATCTATCTATCTATCTATCTAAATGTATAATTTTAGGTAGCTCACAAGAGTAAAAGAAATTTATTTCATTAAACAATAGTTAATCTAAAATGTGAATATATATCATTTCAAGAATCATGTCCAATACTTACCTGGCAGGAGAGATACCATGATCACGAAGATGGTTTCCCAGGGCGAGGCTTATCCATTGTACTCTGGATGTGCTGATCCCTGCGATTTCCCCAGCTGTGAGAAACTTGACTGCATAATTGTGGTAGTGGAGGACTGAGTTCACACTCTCCCCTGTAAAAAAGAAAAAAAAAATCATCTCCAGCATATCAATAGTATAGCTACTACACAGACTCAAAGTCAAGGCTTAATGAAAAACAGACATTTCATCAGTTCGAGGTAAAGAATTCTTGTCATTATATATTATGCATAAATTCCAAGATAGAGCTTCAAACAGGATGAAAAATTTATTTTATATCCCCTTAAATCATTCCTTATTATCTCTTGGCATTTGTTGCAAGACCAATCAGCACTGAGTTCGCAATTCAGAAAACAGCAGGGACTTTGCTTGGAATTTCCAGTGCATAATTAATAGCTCAGTTATAAATACAATGCACATTTCGCTGTGTTATGCAAAGATGGTTTGGAATAGCAGATGTTTCACTACTTTGTAACATCTCTAATCATTCTTGACTTGATGTTTTAATGCCTAAAACTACATATAATGACAACACCTGTTAGGAAAATGCCACTCAGACGTTAGAAGTCACCTGCATGTGTGCAAATATAGTAGAAAATAGCAAAAAATTATAGTCAACATGTTTTTAATATACTGTCTAGAATAATTTGCTTAGACTGATTCTTTAGGAAATTGAACAAATGGGGCAGTTCTAAAGATGAATTCAGTTCTTTCCATTTTTCTTTTTTCATTGTGTATTTTCAATACAAACATTGATGTTAGCTTTAAGAAATTGGTATATACATAATAATATATCTTGGTTATTTTAAATCCTTTTAAATCCACTTCCCTTTCCTTTATCTGTCCCTTGCTCCTCACATTTATCTCTAAGAATCCACCTTCTGTCATGCTTTTGTTCTCTTCATGTGTCCCACCAGAGTTCTCATAGCCCAGAGAGATATCAGTGTCTCATGAGCCAAAAGCCATGTCTTTCTCTTAATCTCATGATTTTAGTTCTACCATTTCTCAGTCATTTTTGTCCTAGGCCTGTGATAATTATTGTGATTGCTATTCTACCTCTCTCTGTACTGCAGTGGCAGTTATATTTTGGAGTTACTTAAAATGTTAATTTTCTACACATAGAATTGCTCAAGATAGTTTCCTATCCCCATTCTGTTCAAGTTCATCTACTACTTGTTCTACCTGGACAAGGGGTAGGGAAGCTTCTAAGATGGTTTCCTAATTTGACCTGTCTGGATCTGAAGAAAAAAGATGGAGGTTATCATTCCTGTATCCTACGTCTTTGCTATAGTAGGATCTCTTGTCTGCTCAGGCTACTCCAGTAGAATAACCAGTGCTCAAGAATCTATGTGGAATTTTTCCTTTTTACTGGTATATGGGAGGGGAAGTTCCCCATTCTGCCTCAGGCTCATTTCATTCAGTGACACACTGTGCTGCTTCAGTTAATTTATTCCTTTTCACAAAACAAAGTTTCAGTGTTTTGCTTTGTTCTTAGCTTCCTCAAGATGGGACCCTATGATTTCCAGTGCTACCCCTATCTCCTCACAGAGCGCTATACCTTTGTTTTGGATGACAATTCCAGAGTGACCTATGAGTGCTGGCTACCTCAAGTCTACTAGTTTCCAACATTTCTTTTCTGATACCTAAGTAGAAAAGTATTGCATTGCCTACTTTATGTCAGACTTCTAATGAAAACTTTTCTGAATTTTGTGGTATATGGAAACATGCTTGGTTATGTCATAATTAATAATATGATCATGGTTTATTGGTGCTGAATTTGATTTTGAATGATCATAGTATACCATGCCTCAGATTAACTATGATTTATTTACATTCTCCTCTTTTCAATTTAACTTATTACTTTCTAAATGACATGTCCATTTCACTTTTTATCTACTGTTTGAATATATATTGTGGAATGATAGCTCTATTATATTCTACACAAGCAAATAAAAAGGAAGAACAAGAGTGAAAGACTATACATATTTATACATATGGCATTATTTATTCATTAAATTCTACAGTTGTTGCTATATTATTAATAAAATATTTAATTGTAAAATATTCAGTTCACTGTGCATATGAAAAAATTATAACAGAGTTAAACTCTTGCAAATAAATGACACAGGACATTCAGTTCAAATAAACATTCATAAACATAATCTTTAACTTATTTATGATTACCATATTACTTAGTTGTAGTTTGTAAGCACGTTATCTAGAGTTGGCTTAAACATAGCAGTGATAAAGGTGAGCTGAATTCACAATATAAAATAACATAGGTTTACAAAACAGCTATGATTGTGTTTTTGCAATCACTTGAAATAAAAAAAGTGAGCATAGGGATTACAACTTCATATGGTACATAAATAACAATGACACATCCTTTCACCTTACTGTTAGTGGTGTACAATATTTTTGTACAGGCAAAACTGTTTCCCACACCGAAAACAAATTAGCATAAACATTTGATCCTGTTTAGGTAAATCACCTTTTTCAACAGAAACTTCAAATGAAAACACAAATCCTGTTCACGTATGCTGTAACTTATTCCATTACAATGTTTTTCCAAAACCTATGGTGCTTTTCTACATATGCAACATTTATTTCCTTAACAGTGTTTTGGCCTGAAATTTAAAATATAAATAAAGCCTATTATATTCCACCCTATCTACTTCACAGGTTTAATAAAAAATCATTTTGCTAGAATCATTGCATGAAATTGAGAATGTTTAAAGCTACATTATTTTGATTTAATATTATGCATACTCTATTGGGAATTACACTGAACTAACTGAGAAAGCATCAGAAAGACAGAAAAGTATAACGTGTACTAACATGAAACAAAATGGTCAAAAGCATGGATTTGAACAGTAATGAAGAGCTATAGCTTCAGGTGTATCTTAGATGTTAAACTTTACTGAAGGAATAACTCCCCTTTGGTTTCTCGCTTGGTTGCCTGAGACACTAATTCTCAGCTCTGAAGATTATCTCACACTTCAGTGGCTGTGGTGCCTTAGTATAATCATCTACTGTGAACTTTCTCTGCATTTCACAGATACACTGTAGGGAACAGAGCAGTCATAAAGGATAAAAAGCTATAAAGAGCTACAGATAGCTTCATTCTAATCGCTACTACTTTCTTTAGATATCAGAAAAAGTCTCAGATATTTTATTTTAAGCAGAATTATGGAAAATGTAGATTTGTAGTCTAGGGATTCACCATCCCTGCTTCAACTATTTTCTCTCCAGATGTGTTCACAAGTTCTTCTCAGGTCAGATACTGTGGGTAAATGTGTACTGTAAGTAACTCTGTTCTTTCAATTTTGACAAATAAAATTGAATTTTAATTTTATAAAGGAAATTAAAATGTACATTAAAGTAGAGTATACAAATATAGTTCTTCACAAAATAGTCTTTAAACATAAAGAATACTTCATGTATTTTTTATGAAAAATACTATTTGATACTATTATCAAATAGTATTTTACTATTGATGCTATTATCAAATAATATTTTAGTTTACTAGTAACCATCTTTTTATGGTTTTTAATAAAATTATGCTTTATACTCACATATTATATGGTCAGATCTTAAACTTTATACATATGGATTGGTAGTGCAAATAAATGCATTTAATTTTACTGTCTGAGTACTTAAATGATTTTAAGCTAGAAACAAGCTATTTCAACAGAAATGCCAGCAAAACATTTATTCTACAAAATTATAAAATATAGACATTTAAAAATAATCATAGATAGAATAGATGTATGGTGGGGGGGAGGATCCTATAAATTGTATGTGATGTAGTATCATTGTTAGTCTGCTTTTGGTTACTGTAAGTAATTCTTTTGCTCATCATCTTATGAAAAGAAAAGGTAGGTTTTGGCTCACAGTTTTGTCAGTTCCAGTCTATGAGCTGTTGATTTGGGAACTGTGATAGGCAGAATACCCTAGCAGCGATCACAGTGTATGACAAAGCTTATTTTGTGTTGTCTTGAATGCTAAAGAGGAAAGGAAAAATGGTCCAGAATCCCACAATCCCCTTAGAAGGAACATCTCCTACCAATAACTTAAAAATTTTCATTTGGCCTCTTTGAGGATCCACTGAAGAAAATAAAACAAACAAACAAACAAACAAAATGGGCTTATTTGCTCAAACAAATTTATGTTTCAATTTAATGGAAAATATATACATCAGTTTGCTGGCCCTACCTTGGCTCTTATTATTCTATAGTCAACACAAAGTAAATTCTAATTGAATTCAGGAGCAAATAGGTATAATACAGAAAAATAATGAGCGAATTTTTTTTTTCATTGTAGATTAGAGAAAATCTTTGTTTAGCAAAGGGAAAAATCGGACTCTTACAACTACTCATATTTTAAAGATTTTTTTAATGAGAAAAAACACGAGATTTATAAACAGGAATATTTGTAAAATATGTAATAGGCAAAAGAATAACAATCTACATTGCAGCAAAACTATAGCAAAATAAAGAGAAGACAAAGTAATGAATATCTGACAAAGTGTATGAATGGAAATCTGTCTCTGTTTTAACATTTAGATGTCAGATCCCTTTTGAATTCAGTTTATTATATGGTGAGAGATATGGGTACACCTTTAATCTTCTGCATATTGATAGCCAGTTTTCCCAGCACTATTTGATAAAGAGGATTTCTTCCTGCCAATGTATATTATTGGCCTCTTGTCAGAGAACAGATAGCTGAATGTGTCTGTGGTTGTTTCTGCTTCTTTTATTCTGTCCCATTGAGCCATATGTCTGTTTTTGAGTTAATACTAGGCCACAGTTATAAAAGCAGCATATGGATCAAGCCAATGCCATGCTATCTTCTTCAAGATTTTTATCATGAAAGGGTGTCGGATTTTTGTCAAAAGTTTTTCTGTACCTATTGAGATGATCATGTGATTTTTGTCCTTGCTTCATTTTTGTGTCATATTACATTTATTGATTTACATGTGTTGAACCATCCTTGCAACTTCGGGATGAAATCTACTTTGTCATGATGGGTGATTCTTTTCATGACTTGTTGCACTGTGTTTGTTATTGTGTTACTACTGATGACTTTTACATCTACGTTCACTCAGGAGATTGTCCTCTGGTATCTTTTTATGTGGGTCTTTTTGTATTTTTTATCAGAGTGATGTTGGCATCCAGAAATGAGTTTGGAAGCATTCTTTCTTTTGCAAAGGCACTGCAGAGTTTGAAAAGTACTAGTGTTATAATGTTCTTAAAGTTCTTACAGAACTGAACAGTGAATCCATCCAGTCCTCAGACTTTCTTAATTGGTAGAGTGTATAGTTCTTTCTCATTTTCTTTACTTGTTATTGGATTTTTCGGAATTTTTCTGTCAAGTTGCTTAATTTTGTAATTTAAATGAGTCTAGCAGTCTACCATTTCTTTATGATTTTCCAACTTTTTGGAAAAATTTGGAATAGAATTTTTCATGGTAGTTACTATCTTCTGCAATTTGATGGTGTCTGCTATGTTTTCACCATTTTTATTTCTAGTTGCATTGATGTAAGTCACTCTCTCTTTGATTGTTTAGGCAAAGATTTATCTATCTTATTTATCCTTTCTAAGAATTATGACTGCCATGCCATAAAAATTGAATGCTCACACTCTTCCCTGCTTGCCTTTATTGCAAGGCATATTGGTGGTTACAGCATGCATTCAGTGCACAATTCCTGTTGTATTTCTTGAGCCACTTTTTGGCCAATATGTTATTTATAATTGCATTGTTTTAAAACATTTGATGATTTTATCTATTTTGTTTTATTTTTTCAATAGAAAATTTATTATTTTAATCTTGCATTCTGCGAACATAATTTGTATGAATCCTAATCTAACTTTTTCAGGTGTATTATGTGACTTTAGAAGATGGTGTATTTGAGAACGTTACAATTGAGCTTAAGAAAAATGTGTCACTCTTGGTATTGGTTGGACTTTCCTATAAGTGTCAATCTGATCTATTTGACAAAAAATATTGCTTGAGTCATCTCCATCTTTACTAATTTTCTAAAGAGTTATTTTTCCATTTTTAAAGATTACTTATCAATTAATTATCAATTATTAAAGAGTTTTGTAATGACAAAAAATAAAAGGAATTTTTTTCTTTTAGATTTACTAACTTTTAAAATATATTTTGATACTTTCTTTGAAATTACATATAGGGATAGGATTGCTAGATTTTCTGGTGGAATTTACCTTCTTTATTCATTATATAATTGCTCTTCATATCTTTTATACTCTTTCTTGCTCTAAATAAAGTGTTTTATTAGAGATTAGAGCACTTGTTTTAGCTATCTTTAGATTGTTGTTAGCTTGGCAAATCTATCTTTACTTTTATATTTCAAAAGGATTGGATATAAATAAAATGTAGCTCTTATAATGCACACATAGATTAAGTAATTATAAAATTGGTTAATATTTATGATATTTGCAACAGTTTGTTATTCCATGTAGTTTTTTCTTTAACTCTCGCACTTAAATATTCCTCAACATAACTGAATGCTACATACAGTTTTGTCTCCCTTCATAATAGATATTCAATTTTAAATGTCACATTTGGTTTAAATTGCTTAAATCCTCTCAATTAAAATGTTTTTTTTTTCTGAATCAGAGAATAGCCATATCTTTTTTGAAGAATTATTTAAATTTTTTGGAATTATTGGAAAGCATATATCATAATAAAGTTACTGACCCATCTTTAACATTTAGATAAACACTAATAGCATTTATCATTATTCCAATCATCAGAATATACAATGATTTTGTAATGTTTGTGGATAAGTATACCTTCATCTAGAGAATGTGTTTGTAATATACTTCTCTTTCTAGGTAATTGTTTCAGAAATAAAATACAAGTAAAATAAAAAAATAAAGCAATGCATCAAAGGACAGAAGAATGAAAACATATTGACAACCTGCCAAAAAGCAGTGTTCAGATAAAGAAGATAAGACTTGAGGATTGTTCATATATAATATCATCCCTGCAGACAGAGCACACTGATAGCAGATTTCACTATTTGATTAAGAACAGTAAAATTATATAGCTATAGCATACACATTTTGAAATTGCTTTTAAATACTAAAAACTGGCAGAAGACTCTAGGAGTGACTTAAGAAGTTTTCTTGGAAAAACAGCACTAGTCATTCAGAAATGAATAGGAAAATGTTATACTGTATCTAAAGTGATGAATAAAAGTTTAATAAAACAGATTTCTTCTCACTCCACTTTTTCAGAAGATGCTTACTTTATTAAATGTAGTTCAAAATTAATTTCTTATTCTCATAATTTTGAAATAGCTGCAGTAAGTCAAATAGAGTTCCTTTTCAAATGTTCTGACAATATTCTCAGTACAATTTATATTTTGTAATATAAATCCCATGATTACAAACATTACATCATAAATAATTACGTGAGATGATGGGTAAGTTAACGTATTAATATGTATACATCTGTTAGAATAGTGTTATATACTTTAAATGAACATTATTATTATTATTATTTTTTGTACTGGGTATTTAAGTCAGGACCTCATGCTTGCCAGACAGGCACAGTGCGACTAAGCTACGTCCCCAACCCTAAAATGCATTTTTAAAGTAAATAAAAATAGTACCCTGAGTGACTTTTTTTGCACAAAAACACACTTTTGAGCTCATAATGATGGTTATATATTATTACACCTCTATTTGTCCAGACCAAGAGAATGAGAGCACCCTAGTGTAAGCTTTGCATATATTTTGATAATTATAAAATATGAATATTGGTTTCTTTGTAACAACTCCAACACTGTGGTGGAGTATGTAGATTAGGGAGTAGCTGTTAAATATAAAAGCTGGAGGGTGCATGGTAATCCTCCAAATTTTTCATTTAATTTTGCTGTGAACCTAAAGCTGCTCAAAAATAATTACAGAAAACCATTTGATCATGTACATGTTACTATATACAATGGCTGGTTACTATCATCAAATGAAGTCCCTATCTTCCTCTTTACCATTTTTTATCAATGTCATTGCTATCATTATCATAGATTTTTTTATATGAGTTATCATTATATATTACTTGGTGCCACATGAAATTATTTTATACTTGTTATATTTATAGTTATTTTATATTTTGTATTAGCAACTTCATATGGCTTAATTTAATACATGTTGAATATTAAGAATTTAACTAAATGTATTTGTTTATTTCTTTGTATCCTGAGAAGGTAATGCAGATAAAGTTATTTTTAAACATCAAAAAACTTAGAGCTTAAAAGGCAAAAATTATTTTGCTAGAGATTATATATATATATATATATATGTTATATATATATATATCTTGTCTTCACAATTCCATATATAAATATGGATATTCTATATATAAATATGGAATTGTGAAGACAAGATGCACATGAATCCCTAATCTCACTCGTAGTGATGCAAATGAATGCTGTGAAAATACCTACCAATCTATTTTCTAAAAAGATAAAGTCTTTAAAGTACCCCAAAATATGTTTAATCATGGAAATTCATAGAGAGATTTCATACAGAAGGTATATTTTTCAAATTACAGCCAGTATTAATTTTGTATGATCATCTTCTTAACTCATTTTCAAGCATGAATTTAAAAAAAAAATAAAAATAAAAGCAAAGCATTTTAATAATTTCTCCAGTGCAAAGAAAACCACAAGAACATGCACAAAAAAATGTAAATTTATGTCCGCAGCAAAGATCCCAATGCTAATAAAAAGTAAAATCAGGATTTGATATGCATTCTTGTTAAAATATCTAAAAGAAATTTAACTGCTCTTCCAAAGTAAGGGTAATAAAGTAATCATTAACTTTAAAATTATATTTACTTAATTGCAATATATAATTATTTAAGTATCACAAACATTAGTTATTTCCCCTAAATAAGTATGATGTAATATAATCTAAACCACTTGTGTATCAACTGTAATGCACAAATAGATGTCCAGAAAAGTTTCCATTAAAATTGAAAGAATATCATCTGAATGGTATGTACAGATTTTAATGACAAAAATTGTTAAACAAATTATACCCAATACTTTATAACACCATTGGGATAATTCTTTTGAAATAGCATATTTATTGCTACAGTAAGAAAATACAATTTATGTAATTATTTTTAGATTTTTCTTCTTTGATATAGGGTTATGCTACATTTTTAAATTGCTCAAACAGAGCTCACACTTTTGGATCTTTCTGCCTCATCTTTCCTGAATGCTGAGATTATGGGGATATTTCTTTGGGCCGGGAGGTGAAAGTTGATATAGTAATATTTATTTATTTATTTATTTTTTGAATGAGAGCAAGACTTTATTCACGGCATGCAGTTTGCAGAAGACAACCAGCATGGCAAATGTGCACAGCCCAACAAGGCCTGGAGAGGGAGGGGTCCTCAGTACATGAAGGGAGATTTTGGTGCTTGGAAAGCCTGTGCATCATTGTCCAGGAGAGGAGCAACACAGCCCGGTAGGACCCCCTAGCAAACACATCAAAGGTGTTCCAGGTGCAGGGCACAGTCCACAGTCCACAGGCGCAGTGGGAAGGCCCCCACTGAAGTTGGCCGGCCGCCTCCCGGGACATCTGTTGAACGGTGTGCAGCTGAGATCCACCCCAAAGGCTGGGAATCCCTTCCTCTTTGGGTTCCTGCCTGCCGTCAGCCTGGGTCTTCAGCAGCTTCCAGGCGCATCCCAGGCTGCAGCATATGCTCTGGCCCTGGATTCCTCCACTTCCGCCGACAGTGGCCTCTCCTGGCTGCCTCAGGGTCACTTGGGCCTCGCTGATCGTAGCATCTGCACTGCCTTCAGGTGACTGGAGCTCCTCTGTGGTGTGGGCCATCGGGTCCCGGACCTGTGAGTCTCGGCAGCGTTTCTTCCATTTTCAAAGAAATTTTCTGATTAATCTTTCCATATATATTTTTTATTTTTTTTAACTTACAGGCAATGCTATTTTTTCTTTGCATACACTTTGGAATCCCTGTGTATACAAAGGGATATGTATTTATTTATTTTTTGTCCCCTGGCTACTAGGGGAATGGCTCCATCTTCAGTGTCAACCCAGTGCAGCAGCTGGCATACATGGAAGTGGATCTCTCTGCAGCTCTGGCAGGAACGGTGGCACAGTGCCTCGAAATTGTCGAGTGCCCAGGCCCAAATCTGTTCTGGGCTCAGGCCCGGTGGCTCATGGGGTTTTAGATGCACCCAGCCTAGGTTCTGCTCTTCCGGGGCTGATGGCAGGAGCTCCGCAGCTGCCGCTTTCCCAGCGGGCCAAAGTAAGCAAAAGATCACTATATACACTAATATTTAATACTAAAATTACAATGCTATTCACATACTGTGTGCATATAGTTTCCCTATATTTCCCCCTGTTTCTCAAGAGCACAATATTTGAAACATTTAACTTTAAAATTTATAAAATGAAAATGATAATTCATTATATTAAATATTTTTTTTTCAGTTCTACAGTTGTTTTAGGTGGCAGTCATGACATTTTAGTGTGTTGTTGCTTGATAGAGTGGTTTCTTAGAAATTTACCTGACTACCAACGAGATGAATGAATGAATGAGTGAATAGGCATTGATTGAATTACCACTAATAGAAGATTTCAAAGTGTATATTTACTTATTGAATTACCACTAAGAGAAGATTCCAAAGTGTATACAAAGAAAAAATAGCATTGCCTCTAAGTTAGAAAAGCAAAAAATATATATGCAAAGGTTAATCAGAACAATTTCTTTGAAAATGCAAGAATAATATGCAAAATAAATATTTTATAAAAATGCCTTAATATTTGTAAATAAGTTATATTGAATTGTTATGCATTTAGTAACCAGAATATTGGTCTGAATGAAGTATTTTATATGTCTTCTCAGGTGTTAGATAGGGTAATGTTCACAAAGTATTTTAATTGCAATTTAAAAATGCTAGTTTTACATACTTTCACAATACATGCTGATTGTGATTCTAGTCAATTAGAATAGGATTGAAATGTAAAATGGCATAAAAATATTCTCACAAATATAAAGCGTCACTGCATTGGGTCAACTTGGAATACTCTACGATACTTTCTCTTGGAAAGCACTTGAAACCTAAATTGAACAATAAAGTTCTACATAAATAATAATGATGAACAACATGTAGCATCTTAGCCAAAGATTCAGAAAAGGCTGTGTAGTTATACAGATATAATTAAAATTGATAGGGGAGATGATAGTATGGTTCATAAGTGAAAAATATATGCTTACCAAACTAACTGATACTAAATTAAAAATCTCTAATTTTAATTTTAAAAATGGTTTCAAAAAGCCACAGAAGTTTAAAGTAGCCAACATTTACACCTTCTGCACTTGAAAAAAATATTACATGAGACCTATTTTTCTATTTAGCACAAACACCTTAGGAGCCCACATTTCATTTTATGTTAGATCATAATAATTTCAGCATGTTTAATTCTCTATTGTCAGTAACAGATTGGTTTCATAAAGTAAGAAATTAGTGACAAACAAAGAAAATGCATTCAAATCCCTTGCCACTAAAATCAATCAACTGACCAATTTTAAAACTGAGCTGTTCTATTATGTACTAATGAAGTTTGCTTACATTTTTCGCAGCCACATTATAGCTGAGAAACTTATCAACCACTCTAACAAAAGACATTTGTATACTTTTTAACTGATCCAATTCTTCTTCAGACAGAAATATTCATTATTTATTCACTGAATATTTAGTCTTTGAAACCTTAGATCTGTTCACTCTTCTCAGTTGACTTGAATAATTCAGGCTTTTTGTTTTAGTGTTTGATGGCAGAGGAAAATAACTGGCCTAAAGTTTTTCTTCAGAGTATGCATTTTCTTAAGGAAAATCAACATCATGAAATTTCTGAATTCAGTTCTATTAAGCCAGCTCAACCAAATTTCAATTTATTAACATCAAAAGCACATATTAATGCCAAGAGCCAAATATTAGGAAACCATATAATAACACTATAAAACACAACTAAAAGCACCAATCTGTGAATATATTATAAGAATATCATATATACCTCAAATTTCCATTATTTTTACATATGTTAATTAGGTTGTATAAGGGTCGATATTTAAAAACATCTAAAGTAATATTATCAAAACTCTATAATCATTTAAGAATAGCTACTGAGTATAGATATAATTTTTACATCTATGGCATAGAAGATTTGAATTATCTCATTGATCTTTACTGATATTTCCTTACAATACAGTTTCTGGACCAAGTAAATAGTTATTTCAAATTTGCAAAGTATGTGAGTACTGAAATTTAAATTTCCTTTCCCTCAAACAATTAAATTATTTAGTATTCAAAAGGAGCAAATATTTGTGGAGGCATTATAAGGCATGTTTGTATATTTTCAGCCACTTTTACTTTTACAAAATGGTATGTCATACACCTAACATCATTTCATAGTCAAAATGAATGAAATAATAATACAGTAGCAAAGTCATTTAAGAGAATATATATTAAAACATGTAATATAGATACATTTACTTGTATTATATATCATGTGTGTATCTATATAATATGTATGCAAGTAGAATATATATCTATCAACTATTATTCATCATTTCTGGTTCCTTCAAATTCTTCTAGAATTAAGTTGCCAACTGACGTTATTTCTTTACTCTGACCTAGCTTCATTTCTTCCCACTCTTTGATATTTATTTTCTCTATGTCTTATTTTATTTCTTTTTTTTTGTTTGTTTTTTTTCTCCCATACCGGGAACCGAAATCACGACCTTGCGCTTGCCAGGGAGGTGCTTTTGCCGCTGAGCTAAATCCCCAGCCCTATGTCTTATTTTAAAAAGTACAAATTTATCGATATAATTTATGTAGTATTTCATCATTTTCAACTTGCAAATAAAAATTAAAAAATGTAATTATACTGTCTTCCTCAACTGCCTATATAATTTTTAGTGCTTCTGTTTCATACATTTGTACTTGCATCTAAAACATTTTCTGAAATGATTTGTTTCAATGTAATTAGTAATTTTACATATTTCTTGTGAAGCTGAACCACTAGCAATAAATTGTTTTAATTTCATTCACAAGTTATGTCTTCATTTCATCTCCACCACCTTTGAAGTAGAATTTTGCCAGGCTTAGTATACATGACTTAATTTTTAGAAGCTTGAATGTATCATCCTGGAGCTTTCTGTGACCCATTGGTTGTTCAGGAGGTTGTTGTTTAATTTCCAAGTGTTTATGGAGTTTTTGGAGTTCCTTTTGTCATTAATTTCCAATTTCATTGCACTGTGGTCAGATAATATGCATGGGATAATTTCAATTCTTTTGCATTTCGGAAGGTATGCTCTATGGGCTAAGATGTGGTCTATTTTAGAGAAAGACCCATGTGCAGCTGAGAGAAATGTATATTTTGATGTTGTTGGGTGGAACACTCCGTATACATCTACTAAGTCCATTTATTCACAGGTTTGGTTCAGATCTGTTAGTTCCTTGCTGATTTTTTGTCCAGTTGACCTATCTCTTTGTGTCAATGGGGTGTGGAGGTCACCTGTTACAATAGTG
>NW_004955428.1:10871179-10872550 GCF_000276665.1 Chinchilla lanigera
CACAACCAAAAACACACTCAGCCACCTAATCTTTGATAAAGGGGCCCATCAAACTCACTGGGAGAACGACAGCCTCTTTAATAAATGGTGCTGGAAAAATTGATTGCTATCTGCCAAAGACTGAAAATAAACCCAAGCCTATCACCATGCACCAAACTCAGTCAAAATGGTTCACAGATCTCAATATTAAAGCAGAAACATGAAAGCTATTGGAAGAGAAAGTAGGTAAAAACCTTGAAGACATACGGGTAGGCAGAGAGTTCATGAACAAAAACTAAATTGCATGTGAAACACTTGAAAGAATCAACAATTGGGCTCTCATCCTACTGAAAAGTTTCTGCACATCTAAAGAAATCACCAGGAGAGTAAAAAGAAAACCCACAAACGTGGAAAAAATTTTAGCTGATTGTCCCTCAAACAAAGGGCTTCTATCTAGAACATATAAAGAATTAAAAAATATCAGCCCCCCCCCCAAATTTAAAGACCCAATCCAAAAATGGGCAGCAGAGATGAACACACACTTCTCAGACAAGGAGACACAAATGGAAAATATATGAGAAAATTTCCAACATCATTAGTCATTTGAGAAATGCAAATTAAAACAACACTGAGATTCCACCTTACCCCAGTAAGAATGGCTAACATCAAGAAATCAACCGATAACCAATGCTGGCAAGGTTGTAGAGAAATAGGAACCCTTCTCCACTGCTGGTGGGAATGCAGACTGGTGAAACCACTGTGGAAATCAGTTTGGAGATTTCTCAGCAAACTCGGTCGAGAGGTCTCATTCAACCCAGCTGTTCCCCTTCTGGGTGTTTTCCCAGAAGATCTAAAAACATCATATCATAGTGATATATGTGCACCTATGTTCATAGCAGCACAATTTGTAATTGCTAAATTGTGGAAGCAACCGAAATGTCCATTCACCGAGGATTGTATAAGAAAATTGTGGTACTTTTATATAATGGAATATTACTCAGGTATAAAGATAAACTTGAGGCTTTTATAGGTACATGGTCACAACTACAGACCATACTCATAAGTAAAATAAATCAAACATACATGTGCAAGCAGCGCATTTTTCACTAGTGTAAAATCTGAAAGAGTTAATTTAAAGTAGGAGGTATGATAGACATTGTGAAATGATAGGAAAACTCTCAAGGGTAAAGGGCAACTGGGATGTGGGAAAAGAGAAGGGAAAGAAGGAGAAATTTTGTATGTATGTACATACAGGATAGTTAACATTGTTGTTCTACTGTTTTCTATTTCGTTGTTGAAAGAAATTGTCAATGAGTCCTTGATTGATCAATATTGCATGTCTCTATCTGTTTTCATGAGAAACCACTTTGAAGATATCAATATGTAATACAA
>NW_004955428.1:10873411-10898198 GCF_000276665.1 Chinchilla lanigera
GTATCAAGCTGCTTCTTAATATATTTTATTTAAGATAATCGGGACTACAAATGACTGACTTATTCCTCTGAGTATAGGTAAGCATCATTTTAAATGGCACAAAAATTTCAAATTTCATGACGGGGATCGCAGTTTTATAAATATTTGGAGAGTTTGATTGCAACGCTTTTACGTGCTGGTTGGGTTTGCAGAATTCAAGGAGCTGTGAAAGCATGAGATTGAAAGCATTTCCTATGAGCTGCTGGGGGAAAATTGGGCAGTTTCACACACTTCAAATACAGATATGAATTGCAAGTCTTTGGTCACAGGCAATATTATTCAGTTGCAAGAATGCTTTCATTTTTCATCACAGAGAGCTGGTTTTTCTATTTGTATTTTAATATCGATATTATGAATGAGTAAATTTTATGTATATGTTATACTACAACATGAACAAATGTTAATACAACCAATAATGATATTAATTTTATATGTAAATCTGTAAACCTATTTCTTTTAAAGAAATGTGGGGAAAATATTGCTTTTCATTTCCATTTTCAATTTTCAGTAGGGCACTAAGATTCAGCTCTGAAATAAACAGCATGTATTATCACTTATCTCTTCAAATCTGCTCTGAAGCATGCCCACACAGGCAACACGCATTTTCCATGCTACCCTTTGATGCATGCAGCATATGGGAAAGGGCTGTCTAACCTCAAAACTCCTCTTTATATTTTCTCTAAAACAGCAATATTTTAGCATTTTTGTTTTAAATGTTTGATAGCAGCATATTAGTGTGTTCCCTGTTAAAGCAATAAGAATTACTAAGTAAGTTCTCCACCTGGAAAGAAACACTAATGAATGCCATTTTTGTTACCAGAGTTAGATGAACGCCCTTCATACAGTTCAGAGAAGCAAACTATGCACATATGCTTATTTTTAGTGGTAAAGTATTCTTCCACTGCTACTAATTTTATATTAAAAATTGTAAAAATTAGTTTATATTATAATATAAATTTACTTTATTTTATGAATATCTGTCCATAAAGAGTATCTATATGTCATGGCTAAGATGAATTATGTAGAATACAGGTTGAAGCAAAATTATCTATCAGTCTTTACCTGACATTGAAATTTATTTGTAGAAGGGAAAATAAAAATAGTGAATATAATAGGACTTACAATCAGCATGTGAAGATCATTATCAGAATTTTATGAAAGTTTTCTATAAATTACTAAAATGTTACAGGTAGATATTGCCATGGTAAATCATGTACAAAACGTGAATACTAATGACATCAATAAGCATTTAAGGGTACTTTTGTGTTAGGACATCCTAAGCTTAGCAAGCATCACCTAGATATATGAATAATTATTTTTTTCATTTCTCTTAGGTGTGTAGTATAATTTGAAGGAAAAAGAAACAAACAATGCTGACAAAAAGAAAGCAGATGGTTGTCTTTACCTCATTTTGTCTTCATTTTCTCCTCTCTTCTTTTTTTTCCGTTCCTCCCTTCCTCCTGCCCCCTCCCTTGTACATCTTTCCATTTGAAAATTTTCTTTTTATTTCCCAATATCTTTTGTACATTTTGATCCTTATTTACCTATTCAGCATCTCACAACATAGAAATAATGTGTATCTGATTTATATCACTTACGTGTGTGGTCATAAATTCTTCCATTTTCTTAGAAATGTCTCAAGTTTATCCTTCTTTGTTGCAGAGCAAGAACACTGTTGTTTAAAAATTCCACATCTCCTTTATATCCTCATGTGTAAATGAGTATTTGGGCTGTTTCAAAAATTTAGTTACTAAAAATGTGCTGATATGAATATGGATGTGCATATATTGCTGTGGTATGATGATTTGATTTCTTTTGAGAAGATACCAATAACGGGAATACCAGGGTCAAATAGACCCTCTACTTTTAGTTTGTTGAGCAATCTCTATACTTTTTTCCACAGAGGTTACACTGATCTATGATCCCATGAACTATGGAGATGTGTACATTCTTCCCCACAGCCCCGTCAGCACTTGCCACTGTATTTCGTGATGATAGCCATTAACTTTATAGTGAGATGGAATCTCATGGTTGTTTTAATTGGCATCTCTTGAAAGACTAGTGATGTTAAACATCTTTTCTTGTATTTATTTGCAGTACTTGTTCCTCTAAGAAGTATGTATACATCTCATTTTCCCACTTGTGGATTGGGTCTTTCAATTTGGGAGCTCTGACTTTTTGAGTTCTTTATATATTCTAGATATTAGTCTTTTGTCTAATGACCAGCTGGCAAAAAATTTTTTCTACTCTGTGGGTTGTTTCTTCACTCTGTTTTTCTTTTACTGTACAAAAGCTTTTTAATATGATGTGATGACAGTTTTGATTCTTTGGTCATATTTCTGGTGCCATGGGTTTTGTTCTTAAAGTCTTTTCCTACCACTATTACTTCAAGAATTCTACCTATTCTATCATCTAAGAGATTTACTATTTTCATATTTAGATCTTTGATCCAGTTCAATATCATTTTAGTGCACAGTAAGAAATATGAGGTCATTTTTAATCTTCAATGGGTGGAAAACCAGCTTCCCAACAGCAGTTGTTAAAGAGATTTTCATTTTTACAGTGAAGGTGTCTGGGTCCTTTGTCAAAATGAGGTGGCTGAATGTGTTTGCAGTTGTGTTTGCATTTTCTATCTATGTTTATTTGCGAATAACATGCTGTGTTTATCATTGCAGCTTTGCAGATTACACACTATGGCCAAGCAGATTTCAACCCATGCAGGCAAAGATGTTTCAAATTGTTCAAATCAAAAAATGTGATGTATCATTTAAACAGAACAAAGAGAAAAACACATGATATTCTCTATAGATACAGAAAAGTCATTTGACAATGTCCAACATCCATTCGTGATAAAAACTCTACAGAAAAACTAAAAGAGATGGTCTTCATATGAGTGTGATAAAAGCCATCTATGACTAACCAAGAGCCAGGATCATATTAATGAACAGAAAATGAAAGCTTTCACCCTAAAATCAAGAACAAGAAAAGGATGTCCACTATTGCTGCTCCTATTCAAGAAGGTTCTGAAAATATTAAGCACAGTAATTAGACAAAAGAAAGAAACAAAAGGAATAAGAATGGAAAAAGAAGTAGTCAAATTATTATTTGCAGATAACATGATACTCAACAAGAAGACACCAAAAACTTCACCAAAAGACTGCTAGATTTATCAACCACATTCAGTAGCATAAATGGGTACAAAATGAACACTCAAAAATCAGTAGCATTCCAATTTTGTTATTTTTTCCTCTTTAAAATAAAAATAAAAATTCAGTAGCATTTCTGTACACTAATAGTCAACTCACTAAAAAAAGGAACTGGAGAAACCATACCTTTCACAATCGCATGGAAAAAATGAACAAAGGAAGTAATGACCTTTACATTGAAAACTATAGTACTCTGAAAAAAGAAATGGATGAGGATATCAGAAAATGGAAAGACATCTTTTGTTCTTGGGTAGGAAGAACTAACAGAGTAAAAATGACCAAATTTGTAAAACTGTTATAGAAATGTTTGCAATCATGATCAAATTTCCAATAGTGTACCTCACAAAATTAGAGAAAACAATTCCAAAACTCATTTGGAACCAGAGGAGACCCCCAAAATCAAAACTAATAATGGCCAACAAAGGCAAAGCAGGGGGTATCACAACATGTGACTTGAAAATATACCTTTGTCTTGATGACATTGTTACTTATTTTGTTTGTTTGTTTATTTGTTTCTATTTTTCTTCCAGTACAAGGAATCGAACTCACTACCTTGCACTTGCCAGACAGGTGCTTTGCCACTGAGCTAAATCCCCCGCCCCGACATTGTTACTTCTTAGTTCGGAAGCATGGAGTCCAAGCTACAGTGTGGAGTTTCATTGGCTTGGAACATGGAAAAGCAGATGCTACCGAGGTGGCTGATACCTACACAGAAAAATCATAAAAAAGAGGAAATAACAGACAAGTAAGCCTTAATATGCAATTTGTCCTTTGATCTTTTTTTCTTTGAACAATGAGCTTATGCTGTGCAGCAGAAGATTTCAAGGCTAATATCAGATGGAATTAATATGGACCCTTCACATTTATGTGCATACAGTTAGCTTTTATAGAGGAACACTGATTAGCATTGTCAAACAGTCCTAGGTAGGAAGACTGTTGGAGTAAATTGAAGACCAACATTTGATTTACTCACATCATAGCAATAAGATCTGAATCACAAAAAGAAAAAATCATCAATAAGTTTCTTTTGAGAAAAGAAAATAATACTGTACTCAGTGAAAGACTAGATCTGCTGCAAGGAACAAAGCAGACTAGAACAATTACATATGCCTGATCCGTTACCTACTAATTGTGCCCTTTCAAACATCAACTGGATCATTTTACTTGAGGTTCCTTTTATGGTACAGTTTCACAGAAGATCTAAATAGCCCAATAATGCACTTGCAGGCTGACAGTTGTCTCATACATGCAATGCTCAAGTTTGCAAATAGTCAGGGGTGGGTAGAGTTAGATGGAAAGGATAAGTTAGATTTCAAAGATAGGTAGGGTTTAGAAGAAAAGAGACTATAGAGAAAGGTAAATAGTAAAATGAATTGTAAAATACTGACACTTGCAGGCTTACAAGATTTTCAGGAAATCTGAATAGAGGAAGAAATTCACTGTCAGAGTGACAGCTGGAAATGCTGAGAGTTCTACTGAGGAGTTTCCCCCACATAGGCATATTCTGAAATTTTCAGCATATGCCATGGTACCTGTGAGGAGCAGAGATTAAACTCAAGTGATTCCTGAGAGCACATGCTGGTTTAGGATTGCATACAGTGTGAATATATTATGTATTTCACTTATATACACTGTTATTTCCACAGTTATATACATTGCTTTACTTTGTTTGCGCTTTGATAATGGAACACTATAAACTGGGTATCATATGAATGACAGAAATTTATTTTCCACCATTGTAGCGTCTGAGAAGTTGAATATCAATGTGTTGGCAGGTTCAGTATTTGGTGAGAACTCCCTTCTTTGTTCAGAGACAGTCGCTTCTCACTCTGTCCTCATACATTTGACAGAGTTGTCCAGAGAATCTTTTAGGTTAGTAATCCCATTCATGAAAGCTCCACCCTCACAACCTCATCTAATATTCATTTTTCTTAAAATCCCCACTTTCTGAATACTACCACATTTCTGGCTAAGACACCAATATATGATTTTTGAAAGTAAAAATCATCCAATCTTCAGAACATCCTCAATTCCAAATTTACTGGTGTCCAAGCTTTTGCCTTTCCTATGCCATGTCACACTGAGTGCGCATTACCTTGGGCTGCATATGGAATATATAAAATAATTATTTTATACTACTAACAAAACTTCCTTTTAAAATAGTGTATGCAACATAAAGAGGGTAACAAGAGCTAGAATAAATGCTGGACACCTTTGGTAAGTCCAAAGTCATGCAAATATCATCTAAATCAGACATGGGTGGGACTGAAGAATGATTCTTCCTGAAGTAAACTACCCTCTGGCGATGAACTTGCTGTATGTCTCCAAAACACAACACTGAGCCAGGGATTAGATAGATATTTCCATTCTGAAGAGGAAGTATAAGAAAAGACACAGGGACCGTTTCCTAAAAAATTCTGAACCCCTCTCTCAAGTTCCTTTAGGCCTTAAGGCACAAGACTTCAGTCCTAATGTTCTGTGTTCCCACTGTGCTGTAGATCTTCCCTTCCAGAACCAATAGCCCCTGGAGTTCTATAGAGTTGCAGCTACACAACACCAGATATCTGGCAAGAGACCCTTATCCACCAAGGTCTTGGGCAGCACATCAAGAGGTGCTAGAAAAGTGTTTGTGCTAAGAGGAATGAGAGAAAAATCAATGTGAACTACGCTGCAGAATGAGGATAGCTCTTCTATTGAGAAAACAAATAATAGAGTCTATCCTAAAGACTCCAGAAGAAATCAGCACTGCCTGCATTTTTATTTTAATCTTGTAAAATTTGTCTGGAGTCATTCATTCTGAAATCATAAAACTTTCTGTGTTACTTTAAGCCACTAAAGTTATGGTACTATGTTAAAGCAATCATAAGAAAGTAATAAAACTAAGGCAATGACATCAGAAATGATGAAACAAGGCTCACTATTTGTTGTTAAAAGGAAGCTTTTTTTTTTTTTTTTTTTTTTGGTATCAGGAATAGAACTTAGGATCTCACCCTTGCTGGGCAGGCGCCCTGCCATTGAGTTAAATCTCCAGCCCCAAGGAAGCATTTTAGAGAAGAACATACTAAAATTTTACGTGGAAAACATTTACCATGAATTCACCAGAGAAGGAGAGCTCACAAATTAAAGAGAAGCTCCAGAAAAGATCACTTTCTTTTGATACTAACAGGGTCAGTTAATATAGAAAAAAAAATTCTAAATGTATCAAATAAATAGATATTTAACATTCATAAAGGTAAGACACATCCTGCAAAAAGTAATCTATAATACAGTTGGCAATTGTAATATATCTTTCTTGATATTTAATAATGAAAGAGCAAAGAGGTATAAAATACTTAAATAATACTATGAAACTATATCTAATCAGAATGCAAAGAACATACACATTCATCAGAAGTACAAGTACATATGAAGTTTTAAGCAGTTCTTATAAAATTTCAGAGTTAAAATCATTTGCCAGGTGTTACCGGATAAAAATATCTGGTATGAGTAAGATAAACAAAAAATTCACAGAAACCTCAGACTCAGCTACTGTACTTATTAATAATTCCAGAGCCAAAGAAAAAATTGCAACATAAATTAGTGAATAATTTCTACTGAATGGTAAAATGGGAATTTACTTAAATTTTTAGAATACATGTAAGTAGTATTGATAGGAATTTTGTAACTTCAAAATTATGAATAATGAAAGAGGAAAGGTTGAAAATGAATGAAACATGCCTCTCCAAGAAATATGAAAAATGAAATAGCCTTATATTTTCTTTTCAACTTCTGATCAAATTAATGCTAAAATGTAGTAGGTACAGGGATAGTTTTTGCAGTACAAATGTAGTTGAGTCAATAAATTTAACCTAATTTATATTCTACATAAAATTATAGGCTTGATGAATTTAGCTATGAAATTGATCAATCAATGTTTTTCTATGAATTAAAACACCAAAGTTTATCTTAAAGGACATACTGGGCAGAGATTTATGTAAAATAACAGAAATGCAGCAAACATAAAAGACTGATACATTAAAATTCATTAATATTAAAAGAATATGTTCATCAAAACAAAACATTAAAAAAATAATGCACAGAGCAGGAAAAAGGCACTTTTTAAATTGGATTTTTAAAAGAGTCCCTGCAATTAACAAGGAAAAGAAAAGAAATGAAATTTTCCCTTGTAAAATAACAATAGCAGTAGTGCAAACATATTACAATGTGCATAATCTATGAACAAAAATGTGTTCAAGTACTATTAGTCTCCATAATAAGTCAAATTAAAAACCACAATGCACAGACCTCAAATTAAAAGATGTAGACTGAAAGTGCTGGTAGACATATGTAGACCACAGCTCAGGAGTCTACTTCAGTGCTAGAGCTCCTGCCTGCATTATGTGAGGTCCTGGACTTGACAGGCAGCACCACAAACACACTACAGGCCAAATGGCAGTGCCATACATTTCCAAAGAAAGCACAAAATGTTACTGTCCTTTTGGAAATTAGTTATTATACTAAGCTGAAAATGAAATTACACTAAAAGCCAGTGTTTGTTTTTTCAGGTATGTAGAAAAATAAAAGGATGTGGCATAAGCAAAAAATATCAGTGGAGTGCTGGGGATTTAGCTCAGTGGCACAGAGCCTGCCTGGCCAGCGCAAGATCGAGAGTTCAATTCCTGATACCGGAAAAAACAAACAAACAAAAACAAACAAAACATATCAGTGGAAACATATCACAGCACTCTTATTTAAAGTATGAAATAAAAATGAAAACAATCCACATGTTCTACAGCTGAAAGATGGATTTAAAACAAGTAGTATTTCTTACAATATGAAACTATACAAAAACTTTCATGCAAAAACAAAACAAAAAATTGTAAAGTATATATCATGGATACATTATATTGATTTTAATATCTGTTAAAATATCTTGGTAGAAAATAACATATATTTTTTATATGAAGTTCAAGAATGAGCATACTGAAATCTCTGGTGTTAGAAGTGAGAATGTGTACTACACTGTACAGTTACAAACCAGTGCATAGAGGCTATTTTTTAGGGTTTCTCAGTGTTACCTATTATTTTCTTTTGAAAAATTCATATATGTCAATGAAGTATAACATGCTATTTGATATTTGCATATCATAAAATAATTAAATCAAGCTGTGTAGCACACCACCACCTCCTATGCTGTTTTTGTTTTAAGAAATTTTTAAATCTAATCTATTAACAGTTTTGAAGAATACTGTACGTTGTTTTTAATTGTAATGCTATCTTTACATTCTTTTATTCCATATCCAAACTCCTAGTAAATACAAATTATTTTCAGGTTCCACACATATGGGAAATTACACAGGAATTTTCTTTCAGAACTTGGCTTATTTCAATAAGTAAAATATAAACACCTAACCAAAGCAATTAGTTAAAACAATAATGGTATCCAGACTGGAAAGGAAAATGTTAAATTGCCTTTGCAGAGAATATGATCTTATGCAGAGAAAAGCCTAAAAAATCCAACACTAAAAAAGCAAACTGAATAAAGTTGCAGCATACAAAGTCAATTTAAGAACATAAGTAACATTTCTACACACAAGTAATAAATTATCCCTAAAGAAATGAAGAAAACAGTCTCATTTTGCAATATCATAAGTACACTTAGGAATACATTTAAACAACGATGTGAAAGATCTGCACACTGAATACTATAAATTACTGACAAAAGAAACATAAAAATAAATGCAAATATATACCTCATTTGTGAAGCAGAATTAATATTGTTAACTATTATGTATTGTCATCTTTATCAAAATTTGAATGATATTTTTCACAAAAAATGAAATGTTAATGAATCCACAAACAACCCTGAATAGTCAAAAAGAATCTCGAATAAGAAAGAACAAAGTTGGAAGAATCAGGCAACCTATTCTCAAAATCTGCTAAGGAGCTCTAGTACTCAAAACAGGATAAGAGTGACACTCAGAAATAGGCATATGGACCGATGGAGTGGAATAGATAGCCTAGAAGTAAATCTATAGTCAACTGATCTTGAAAAAATACATGCAGAATATATAAAAGGGAAAGGACAGGCTCTCCAACAAATGATGTTGTGGAAGCTTTACACCCACACGCAAAATAAAAGATTGGACTCTACCTCCCCGCACACAAAACCAACACAACACAGGATGAATTCAGGACTTACATGTAAGAGCTGAAACTGTAAACAGACTGGAGAGAAGCATATGAATCTAAAACACAGGAAACAAAATTTAAAAGAAAAATGGACAAAGAGAATTGTATCAAATTAATCCATGTGCACAACAAAATAAATTAAATAAACAAATGAATAAAGGCAGTGAAAAGATAACCTATAATCTAGATCCATCTACTAAGGGTCTAGTATTCAAAATATATAAGGAACTCAACTCAATGAAAAGAACACCCAAATTAAAAATGAATGAATGAAGGGCTGGGGATTTAGCTCAGCAGCACAATGCCTGCCCGGCAAGGATGAGGTCGTGAGTTCAAATCCCGATACCAAAAAAAAAAAAAAACGAGTGAATAACTTTAAAATATTTCCAAAAAGAAGAGGTATAAATGGGCAACAGATATATTTTAAAAATATTGAATAATAGTAATCATTTGTTAAGTATATATTAAAAGCACAATGAGATATAGCCTGCCACATCCACTGGCATAACTCTTATCAAAATCAGAAATGACATGTGTTGAGGTTGTTGAGAAAGATAACGATTGTATACAGTTGGTATGAATATAAATTTCTGAAATCATTAGAGAAAAAATTATTGAGATTTATCAAAAAATTAAAACAATTTATCAAAAAAGTAAAGCAATCTCACTACTTACTATAAAAACAGCGGACATGAAATCAGTATTGCCATGGCTTGAATCTAAAACGTCTCCGGAAGACTTAGGTATTCAGACAGTGTTTGGATCACGGAGAGCCATAGATTAACTATGGGCCTTTGGGATGTTTGACTCTATCCAAACAGTCAGGACCCCGCAGGACTGAACTGGAAGGGTGGAATTTTGTCCCTAGCTTCTCGCGTCTTTCTCTGCTTCCTCTCCATGGTTTGAGATCTTCACCTTCGCAATGAGTCTGCCATCCTATTCCTGCCTCAGAAGCAGTGGACCAGAGGCTGAAACTATGAACCAAAAGAAACCTTTCCTCCTTTAAATTGTAGGCATGGGGTATATTGTTTCAGTGAAAAAACTGACAATTTGTAGAAAAGACACCTGCACTTTCATTTTTTTATTATAACACTATTTACTGTAGTTGAGATATGAGGTCAATGTAAGTGTTCCTCAGTGGATGAAAGGATAAATAAAATATGGCAAACATATACAAAGGAGTACTTCTCAGCCTTCAAGAAAATAGCAAACCCTAGTATCTGTTACAAATATGGATGAATATGTATGATATTTTGGTAAGTGAGAATATAACATATCTTCACCTTGGTAGTAATAACCTGACTGGAGGAAACAGTCAACAAATTTTATACTGAATATTTTAAAAATTTGTTTTATGTTCATTGTATATATAATTTCATTATATGCAGACTTTGTCTCACTAGTCTGAAAAATGTGGCTTATATAATTTGCACGTTGACTTCAGATCAAAATATCAGCTTTGTATTCTATTATACTCACTATATTTTATTTGATAATGTATTTTATTTTGATCATTTTTGCAAGTCATTTCATATTCTGCTATATTCCTATCAAAGATGACCACTAAAATTTTTGTAAAAGACTTTTAAAAACAGTTTCATAGATAGGTGACATACTGTGTAATATGATGGAAATATTAACATATTTAAAAGATGGTATGCTTAATCTCTCCATTATTTTATTACTAAATATTTAGTGGGTAATGCTATTAAACATTTTATCATTCTTTTCTACATTTTTCTTGGTATTATTTGTAACTATGCTATGCAATTGAGAGAATTATTATGATATGCATTTATATTTCTGTCCAGAAAAGTAATATCCAGATCCAGATTGTGGCCTGGAATATATCTGCTTATTGATGATTGTCTTATCTTAAAAACCGCAGAATTTCACTCATTGATTATGAATGGAAAACAGTTTAAATTTTCACTTCTCTCTCATCATTTCCAACACCACCAAAGTGTTGAGAGCAGATCAGGTAAGAAATGACGGAGCTGAGGGGAGAAAATTACTCTGTCAAAGCTCAAGAGCACAGGACATATGCGATGAGTAGGCAGCTTCGCAAGGCAAGGGAGATGGAGGATAATTGAGAGGCATGCTTCTCAATTCAAAATTCTTACTGCATCACGTTATTGTTAAACATTTCACAAGTCTTTCTGGCTCACACATATTTTTTTTTCCATAGATGGGGTATCTCAAGTTGAGAGACACCTGTAGGTAAACACTGTTTTTATTCTTTATGGAAAAAAATTAATAGAAAATGTATAAAACCAAGAAACCGTAGAGATTTTTTAGCGTAGAGATTTCTAGAGATGTGAGAAGTACAGAAATGCAAACTTCCTTAGATTGCGCATGTACTTAAGTTTTTATTAGAGTCATATTATTCTGACAGCTATCTAGAAAGGTCAAATGCCTCGTCACTGAGACAATCATAGATACGCAATACAGCAGAAATTTTCACATAAAGAGCATAAATATCCTTTCAAAGGGAAAATCATAATCGAGCCTGCTCTAATCAAGTCTGCATTGTGGCATAAAGGATGCAGCTGAGTATGAGGAAACGCTTAAAACAAAAAAAAAAAGAAAAACCCAGAGAGAAATTATTATGAAATGTTTTTCAAGAAACATTTTAATCCCTACTTGTTCAGCTGAAAGTAATTATAAGTTACAATTTACAATTAGTAGAGAGTCTGCATTCTTACTAATAAAATTTTGAAATGTATTAAAATAACTAACACTGTAACTCCTTTATATACAGTCAAATCCAACAATATTTATGTTCATCTCAGAGCACATCTACCAAAAAATTAATAGAGATTGATGAGTATTTAATGTAGAGTTTCAAATGTTAACTTCACAGTCTATGAAAGCAAATATGGATATTAAGTTTAATTTAAAATGTCATTGTATCACTTTTTTTACTTTAAAATTATCCAGTTTCATGTGCTTAACTAAACAGAGCAAACAATGGAAATGAGACTGGAAAATGAGAGGGGACCTACCTGACTCCACAGGTAGCTTTGTGTAAAGCTCACACAATCACAGAAAAGGACATTTAAACATGGAATGGGGGCATGGTTCTCCTACTTGTTTTCTTTTATATAAACTGAAATTTGAATTGTGTAGTAGTTGGGGAGATATTCACATAGGCCTTTTAGACATCATTATCCTTATCTATAAAAGAAGTAATTCAGGAAGCCTCATGCTGTATATCTTGACTACATTTATATTCCTGTGAAGTATTTTTCAAGCAAATAAATATCACTGACATGTACCTTGTTTGTTTGTAAATTACATGAGATACAGATTTACTTTAGTTCATTTTACATATTTAATACCCCAATTAGAAATTTCTGAGCTCAAGTCACCATCTATTTTTAATCAACTAACTAATCAACTAACCATCTATTTTTAATCAGATTTTAAAGCAGACAACACAATCAAATCTAAATTTTAGAACACTTAGGGGTTTCAAATGTACTGTTTTGTCAGTGACCTTAATAATGATCCCTTACATATTAAAAAATGTAGCTTCATTTCAGTAAAATTATTGTAGACTGAAATACTCGATAATTGTGCTTCTTTAAGATTGTATTAGGTCATTCATAATATATTTTTCTAATTAAAATACTAACAAAATGTTTTTACGATTCTTCTGGATAAATTTTTTGAATTAGACATAAAATTTTTCAAAATTCTTTAGCACTATATTGTGAAATCAGCAGCACACAATTAGTAATTCCTAGGCAGAGTGATGAGTGAAATAAAGTAACATTCCAAATGAAATATTCTTCAAGCAGTAGGAATGTTGAATAGCATGCCAGTTTTTTCTACAGATATGACTAACTGGGAACATCAATTATTTTTATGAAATTAATCTTTACAGCAAAATAATATAAAGAGAGATATATAAATTAGAGATGTGTAAATTGTACACATAAAATGATACATTGTATAGTTTAAAAAATATCAACATTGCCACTAATTTCCCTATATACATTTGAAAAGATATAAATATTCCTCTTTTCATGTTTCTGAGAAATAAACACTAGGTGAGAATAAGAGAGGCATTTCAACTTTGTTCATCCACCCTGATTGTGAAATATTGATTTTCCTTACAATTCATCAGTGATGTATTATTCTACAAATTAACTAACTCCTTCTTTTAGAGTAAGCTTATCAAGGATTTAATTTCCTCTCCTCTTACCCTCCAGATGTATGAAGAAATATCTTTTTCACATCATGTTCATGACATTGAAGAACACACATAAATTGTATTGATAATGTTTGTCCTTTATGTTATATGTACAGTTTGATTTCTTTTCTCAAGGCCAAGTACTTGTCAAGACCTTGATTGTTTCAATACATCCAGCAACTCTAAGTGCTAGAGAATAAAAGAAAATACATTTAGCTGTCTTGTTCAGCATTTATTCACAGACATGTACACACAGTATACAACAGTATTGGGAAAAGGTTAAGAAACACCACCCATATTTTTGTGGGTATCCATAGAGACAACAGTTTTCTAGGTCGCAATAGACATATAAATGAGTGCAATAAAATTGTTCATTGTCAACTGACACAGAAACATACAAAAGAGTCCTTAAAAAGGTTGATGATGTTTTTCTTAATGAGTTAGAAAAGACTACATAGGTAAGCCTGTTACTCCTTTCGGAGGATGATTATCAGTGGGTAGGCAGGAAGATGGTAGAGCCTGTCATGGCCAAGAGTAGAGGAAGGCCAGAGAAGGGCTTCACCGAAAGGGCAGCTTCACAAAGATGTGGAGACAAAGCTTTGGAAATTCAAGAGAACCACAGCAGTTTAGAGCCATTGTCTAGGTAACAGACAGGGGAAGAGTTAATTTTGAAGTCATACGAAGTGATTCAATAAATGCAATGATTTTTATTGCATCATTTTAATTCTATACAATAGCACATAAAATATTTTACAATACATCATAATGTTATTGTGTAAATGAGAACAAAAAGCTTTGCAAGAGTACAGGACAGACACTGATCACTGAATTTTAGGAAAATAAATACCCCCCATATATATATATATAAATTCAAGTACAGAGTTCAGATACAGTCTGGCAGCTATACACACTTAATGTAAAGTTCAGGTAAACCTTTTTGAAAAATGGCAGTTGTCTATGTGCTTCATACAGTAAACTCAAGTGTAACAATCATGTTAGATACACAGAGGAGAAGACGGAGTCCAATTTTGCTTGGTGATAACAATGAGATTTATTTAGGGATTGAATTTTTATGTAATTATAAATGTCCTATGAAGGTAATCATTTTACCTGTTCTAGCCTTATAATTATAACCCCCAAATGTGATAGTTGTCTAATCTATTCTGAGCGCTGAGATTCCACTTATTTGTATTGTGAAGCTTTTTTACTTATATGTTTGAAAACATGGAAAAACACAATTCAATTTTATGCCTTGCTAGACTTCTCTTTATTTCTGTTCCTACTTTTTCTTTTCTGTCCAAGTTCTTTCATAAAAGAGACCATGCATTATTCATTTTGTTTTACCCATTCTTTCTTTAACATACAGAATGGTGCACTGAAGTGAAAGCAATCTACTGGTAAATGACACAGATGTTTCCTTAATTTCTTTCACTGGATCTAAAATTGGAAGACTAGAGTAACTGATTAGACAGAAGAAATACCAATATATAATATATGGGCAATTTGGTTTTCCATAGTGCCATTTAGCAAGAAAGAAAATAGAAGATGGAACGCATGCTTTTCATTGGTAATTCAAAGTCTGAGTGAAGAAAGCAAGAGTCTTTTCCTTGTGGATGCTTCAGTGATCTTTACTGGTGTAGAAGAATCAAGTAACAAGATTATGTGCAAATATAACATTGCCTCTGGCACCAGTTAGCATTCATAGTGGCCAAGCAGTGAAGGAACAGGGGTTCAGGGTAAATTTAATTATGAAAATGCTGGCTGAGAAGGCAGTGGAATTTTGAGTTAAGGATCATCAATTTGCAGCTGTGTAAGAGAAGTATAACAGAATTCACTACATTAAGAATATAGGCCTTGTCATCTCACAGACCTTTGTCTGAAAATAAATAGCTCTAAATATGATTCAATTACTCAGGCTCTTGGAGATTCAATTTTCTCAACTCCAAAGAGAGAATAGTAGTGCTAGGTGCAAAAGATAATGTGAATTTGCAATAAGAAAATAAATTTCAAGTACTTAGGTCATAAATAAAATTCTGGATCAGGGATTTATATCATAAGTGGTTATTGATCTATGAACCATCATCCCATTATTAAATGTCAGGAAAGTAAATTAGACAATTCAGAGAGAATATAAGTTTAGGTTCTTGGACAATCAGGGTTAATCTTTTAGTTGGACCTGAAAAAAAGATCCACCAAAAGAAATTTGATAGGGAAAAATGGAGTTAAGGAGAAAAAAGGAAAATGAAGAAATAAATAAGCACAAAGGAGAACATATATGTATATATGTGCATATATAATGTCTGCTTCTATAAAGCAGCAAGAAATGGAAGAAGAGAGCAAATCCAGTGAAAGGAATGAGGGGACAGCGCTGCATTTGCCAGTGGAGCTTTGAATGGAAAGTGGCTTGCTGTGCCTTAAAGAGAGAAAAGATAAAACAGAATGAATAATGAGTAGAGTCTTTTTGTGAAAGAATCTGAGTATACAAGAAAGAAAAGAATGTAGGTAATGACTAGAAAAGGAAGATTATTGAGAAATATTCTTTGTAGGTATTCACAAGTGTGATAGAAGGAAATGTTGAAAATACAAAAAGAGTGAGATGACAGAATGCAGAATAAAGAGTAGACTCAAGTCCCAGGGTGCAGTTAGTAAATGCAAGACTGGCAGAAAGTAACACTTCTATATTCGCTTAGAATACTTTTCTAACTGTGGGAAAAATCTATAGGATTTTTTTTCCTGTTTAAGAAAAATCATATGCTGATATTATAAGGAACATCAATGTAGAACTACCAATCTCAGATTACATAGACACTTCTCTAAAAGATGAACAATTGAATTTAATTCACTATTAAAATATATAAATATGTAAGTTCACATACATATAAAACCATAATATTTTAATATTTTTATTTTATAGTTTTTTTCTCTCCAAGTAAAAGTGCTCAATGATTATAATAATTACTTACTTACTTACTTAATAATTAATTACTTACTTCAATTTTAATTTAACCATGTAGAAGTATTTTCCAGCTTCAGATACTTATAAAGCCTATTGGGTAATATCCACTGAGACTAAATTATGAAATTAACTGAACAGAGCTAAGATCAATTAAACTTTTAATAGGAGATTATTCAGTTTATTGATAAATGTCAGCGTTTTCTATAATAGAGAATTTGGAGTCATGAATTTAATCTGTGTTTGGTTTCTTATAATTTTTAATTATTATATTTTCAAATGAATAAAATAAAAAATCTGATGTTAAAAGCAAAAACTTGGATAAATTTGTTAATGTTTCCATTTTTATGTATCCTTAAATGACCATTGTAATAATGAGGCATAAAAATCTATAAAATTTTCCCCCAGAACAGAAATAAGTAAAATTATACTCAGTTTATGAAGCAAAATGAAGAATGTTTTCCAAAAAGACATAGGAGGAAAACAAGAAACATTCATATCAAAAGTGGTGTTTTTAATGTCTAATTATAGCCCTTAATATTTATACAATTTCAATCCCTTTTGATTTTGATTATACAATTTGGTGTACTTATCCCAAATTATGACCACCACCTGAGCCTAATTCTAATCCATAATGCTTTCAGTTGTCGTACTTATGTTCCTGGAAAGCATGACAAGTGTAAACCTAAACTCCTCCATTAAACCAAGTACTAGAGTTCAGATGTAAATTTTGTTTGGCATGTAAATGCACAGATCAATCCTTAATTTCAAGGAAAATTAAAACTAAAACAAAAATAACTCCTTGTTTATATACGATTCTTGGCAACTTCAGATTTTCTCCTTATGTAATTTTTGAATGTGTCATATCCAAGGATATATTTTCATTTGCAATATTAGTTTATGTTTTGAATTGATGAATAATAATAAATTAGAAAAAATGACCTTTATTCAATGGAAAGAATTATTTCTCATAAGGAATAGTATTTCATAGTACAAACGTGTGTATGTGTGTTACTTTCAAAAATAAATTGAAGTAACTTTTGTCAGTTGCAACTTGTTTCTAAACCAGAAAAAAATCATTTAAATATTAATTGAAAGAATCTGTAGATTTTAAATAATAAAGATTAACATAGGCTCCTGGATAGTCAAATGCTAAATACAAAGACTGTAGTTACCTTTTAATGGATTTTGAAATCTGATGAAAATTAAAAGGTACATTCTATTCAAACAACTAAGTGTCTGTGTCTGCATTGTAATTTTTTTAAACAATTACATGTTATATACCCATTTTGGCTTAGAAAAATAGAAAATAGAAAAATAGAATGATCAGGGGCCTATCACTATGTTCACTGGGCAATTAGCAGCCTTCAACGTATTATTTCTTCTTCCTTTATTATTAATATATAAATCAGTGAGTGGTATCTTTCTTAAAACTTTGTTTAAGCTAATATGAAACATAAGATTCTGAGGATTTACAGTAAGGTCATTCTTTAAAATGATATATGAACATAAAGAAATTTCATTTTTTTTTATTAAACTTTTAGTCTTTTTGAGACAGGGTCTTACTATGCAGTTCAGGCTGGCTTTGAGCACACTTAGTAGCCCAGGTTGGTTTCAAACTCACAACAATCCTCCTGCCTCAGCCTCTGGAATGCTGGGATTACAGGTGTATGCCACCATACCTGGCTAGAAAATTTAAATTGTTAACTTTGTACTATATATATATAGTGTGTGTGTGTGTGTGTGTGTGTGTGTATATATATATATATGATCTATGGTACCAATTTTTATTTAGATATTATTAAATAAATTATATTATTTCATTTATTTTGAATATGTATGCAAGAAAAGCTACATAAAAAATACCTTATCAAGCCTAGAGAGTGAAGACAGTACAAGACACAGTAGAATATCTTTGCCACTGAAGCCACACAGCAGGGAATAAAAGTATTGAGGCTATCTGGCAGCCAACTTTGCTAGAAAGAACATTCATATATTTTGACTGGATTTAGTATTAATTGTAAATTCTTCATTCTATAATTATGCTTCATCTAACTGGAATACATTCTGATAATTGTGCAAGAAGATGATTTTATTAGTATTTGAACATCAAAGACCAAACTTACACAAAGTAAAGTGGCCACAATATCACTTGATAATATAGTCTTTTGACGGCTATTATGTATGCATTGTGTTATGGACTCACATGTCATTAAGCAGTACATGACTATACACAAGTAAGAGTTTCTTTTTCCTTGGAAAGGCAAATATTTTCAGAACAGTTATGTAAAACTCTTTGTAGTTATCCCAAAGACCCTATGTAGTCTCAAATCACAAACATAATTTTAATACTTAATTGTGTTATTTGAAGAAAAAATAAGCTTCTGAGTCTCTCTGATTCATTCTATATTCTGTTTTCGTTTTAGCTTATTTTTCAAAAATGTTTCAATATGTTATTTTTAACTGAGCACATGATAATTATGTTTATGAGGTATACCATTACAGTTTAATAAATAAATAGGGTATGTTATGATCAGATCAGGGATACACCTTTTACCTTAGATATATACTTTTTGTTTTGAGAACATTCTCAATGCTATACTAGAAGATTTAAAAATTCATTTAATTATTACTAATAGTAGTTTCCTTCCTGTGCTATAGAAACTGTTAACCCATAGCTCTGGGAATATTTTATTTCTAACATTAAAACTAAGCATCTCCAGAGATACTCATCAATTCAATCCCCA
The DNA here is from genome assembly GCF_000276665.1 of Chinchilla lanigera. Taxonomy (NCBI): domain Eukaryota; kingdom Metazoa; phylum Chordata; class Mammalia; order Rodentia; family Chinchillidae; genus Chinchilla; species Chinchilla lanigera. The sequence goes on from NW_004955428.1 coordinate 10,892,726, forward strand.
AGAGAGTCACTAAGCTACCTACACTGTAGTGTGAGGTAAAATGTTCTCGGTGTGCTAGGTAATTGAGCGGCAACCCCTAAAGCTCTTACAGTGAATAATTAGATCTGCATATAAGAATGGTTAGTGATGTAAACTAGTATTCTTGGTAAACAAACTAGAATCGTAGGTTTTGAAGTATTTCCAGGAAACCTCGAATGTTACTTTGATTTTAGCTTCTCTAGAGAATTGCAAAGAAATTAAAAAACACTATTTCTTTGAATTTATAATTTATCAATTATACAATTAAATAACAATATCTACAATGCTATGGAAAGATACATAAAAATTCATAAAAAATATAGTAGACTGTTTGCATATAGTTCAAACTATAGATCAAACACTAAGTGACATATAAGTTACCAAAGACAATTGTCATTACCTGGTTTACTGTCCAGATAGTAATATTGTGAACAGTGAAACAAGTTGTGATCAAATTGAAAAAGCTTCTTTCTTGACAAAATAATGAGATATAATTGGGTTTGTTAGTTCACAAGTATAATGCCAGCATTCTGGAGGCTGAGGTAGGAAGATCACTGAGAGTTTGAGCCCAATGATGAGTCCAAAGTGAATTTAAAAGCAGCCTGAACTACAAAGCAAGACGTTGCCTCACCACTGCAAATAAATACATAAATAACTACATAAATAAATAGATATATGAATAAATAAATGACATGAAAACTCAGCTAATCACCAGGTAAACTGAATTAGTGACGTCCTTGAATTTTCTCATTATAAAAGTGACTAGAAGCACTCGTCAGTGGATCCCATCCAGAGCACAGTAAAAACTGCTGATGTCCAGGAATGAAAAATGAAGGCGGGTTACCTTGAATAGTTGTAGTGCAGTGAATAATGAGTTCTTAGGTGTTAAATGGACACAGAAACTTTTTTCCAGATGCTTTTTCTCATTCGTGTTACAGTACAAAATAATAGAACAGCTCATGATATCAGTACATGTATTTTTAGAGTCTCTTTCTCTACTTTGTTACAAAATGTGAAAGTACATTTTATTTGACAATAAACATATTTTTATTTGTATCTTTTCTTTGGAGTGAAAACTGTGACTTTGTCCTCTAACCCAGAGTTCATTAACTAAACTGCCTCTTGACTTTTCTTTCTGTTACACATCTAAATTATGTGTTCCTAAACCCTCCTTCCAGATCATAACTTAAGTGCATTATAGTCGGATTGTCATGGATAGTTTGAATTTCTCTAATATATTCTGTGACTTCTTTATGTCTCTTTGTTTCTATATTGTTTCACGTAAGTCATATAGGAAAATATTTTTTTATTCCTGCTCTAGATACTTTGGAATTCTCTATTTTTTGATGTACAACTTATTTTGAACCCCATAGTCAAGAAATACTTCAAAATTCTGGGGCTGAGTACAAATTTTCTTCTACCCAAGACTTTGAGCCCTCAATTTCTTATTTCATTGCAGCTCCACTTTGCCATCTGTTATAGCTTTTATCTAAATGTTCACTCAAAGCTTCTTGAGTTCATAATCAGGGCTTTTGTAAGATAAGTGGATTATGAGAGCATCATCTCTGACTTTGCGCTAGGAGGTAGTGTCTGCGGGGAAGAGCCAGGTCACTGAGAGTGTATACTAGAAGGGTACTTCCTAGCTTCCCACGCTATTGTAGCATTGAGATGCCCTTTGGTGTAATACTGGTGTACCTTCAACATACACTCAGCAATCTAGACATATATGCAACTAACTGCAAGTTGTTTTCATATTTCATATGCTAGTGAGGATTATGGAACATGACAGAAATTTAATCATAATGTCTAGAAGTGTAAAATAACCTTACCTAATATTGCTTTTATTTAGCAAAATCATGAAATAATAACTTTAAGCTTCCATGACCCCATTTGCTAGATGAGAAACCGGTAAGAGGAACACTTTCATAAGAACTCAGATGCAATGTTGAGAATGAGGTAAAATTTCATTTTTAAAATCATTCACTCATCCCATTAGAAAAGAACTTAGACCAAGGGAAATTCACAGTATTAGCGATTAAAAACCTTTTAGAAAAAGATTTGCTTTTAATTTCACAAATACGTAAAACACCACTCTAAATGGCACCTTCAGCGATGGAAAGCTAAGCTGCCCTACGCTGTTTTCCCACATCAGCGCTTGTTCATTTGAATCTATAGTTTTGAGGAGCAAAGTTAAATTGAGTGCTGGACTTCTTTTCTAAGAAATTTCACAAAAAATGTGTTCGTACTCACAAAAGGTTCACTTAAAATAATTAACAAAATTTTGTGTGGGCCAATTGTGATAAATAAATAACTTGAAAGAGTGAAAAAAGAACAAAAAGACAACTTGATAATGAGATAATAATACACACTGCGTGAAAGCTAGTTAATTGAAGGTTTGTCATGACCAGTGAATGCTACCTGTAAATCCTCTCGAGAAAATAATAGCCTGCTAAGAGAAGAAAAATAATCAAGAGGAAGTAATTGCAGAGAAGTACAAATTAGCATATTTTTGATCTATGCATTGTCAAAATATAATGGTCATTCTCAGCTCATAATAGAAAAGAATATATCTAAGTAGACTGGTTAATTTAATAAAACATCCCTCCAAACTTTCACAGCAGCCCCAATTAATTTCTTTTCCTATGTGTATCAGGTCACTTTCTCTTCTGGAAAGCTGATTAAGAATTTTTATTTTGAGGCTATAAGTACCTATGCAGAGATATCTCATCTTAATTCCTCTGAAAAATCTTCCAGAGCAGACTTGTTCTACTGCAGTAATGTAGTATGTTAGAAGATTTCAGGGGTTTCTGATATACTTCATCAGGTAAATTTCTTTATTTTAACCCTAAGCTGAATACCATGATGATACCCTTTTAACTACTAATGAAATATTGTTAGGTACCTCAGACATTCTGGAAAAATGAAATGGGTAATATTTGGTTTAAACTGGAAAAGTAAAACTCAACATTATTTTTCAAGCTGAACCCTGTCTTTTATTCAGAGAATCAATGATTGCAGTCAAAGATATGTGTTTCCCAGATGCCTGGAGAACTTATTAGGATTTATATACTATTTCCCCCTTTTGATCTGTGGTTTAGAAGAAGTGGGCCATATTGCAGAGCTTATTGTGGGAAGCCTGGGATCTACGCCTATCTTCTTCTTTACCTAGGATATACTTAAAATGGCGAATCCAACTACACATAGAGGAACTACGGCCATGAAGACCTGATGGTTTCAACATTCCAGTGAGGTGAGTGTAAGATGTTCTGCGGTCAAAACTCATTTATCACTTACCTCAAGGGTGTAGTCCAATCACATTTGGAATCTTTAGAAATTAAAATTACCTCAGAACTTTACCCAAACCTCTCAAACATCACTATAGATCTTTTTCCTCAGTTTAAAAATATCTTTGAAACTCTTTAGGTCACATCAAGGTGACATAAAAGACAAATTATGATAAACATTTGTGAGTTTTATATAAGGATATCAGACTTCATCCTGGAGCTTATCAAAATGTTCTTTAAACATCCTGTCTAAAAACTGACCCAATTCTGAGAAACGGCTTAGGGGATTTGACTTTGTGACTCATTCTTGCCCAAAGAACTTTATATTTATTCGTGTATTTGTGGTATGTTATACCTGGTCCTTACATGTCCTTTTGTGAGTATTAAAGTTTGAATTTTCTCATAAACATCCCAAAAAGCATGCACAGAGATCATTAACCATGTTAGCATGTTAAACACAATTTCTGATAGGTGCTGTCATATTAATATTTGAATTAGCATAAGCTTATGAGAATAAAAGTGTAAAGTCTCATACATGGTTATATTCTTTAGCACTTTTTAAAAAAATTTACATAACTGAGTTTTGTTTCTTTGAAAACCTTCATCTTCCTAGTTATCAGAAGTATGATAAAGCAAGCACTTCTATGAACTGAGTTATAAGTGGTTAAGTTATAGCCAAAACGTCAGACAATACATTTTTAAAACTACTCAATCTTAATGCCTTTTACCACTTCCTCTTATTTTGAAAATGTTTCAAGAAAGCTATCTGCAAAATCTGCCCCTTTCATAAAAATTAGCTTTCCAAAGTTTTTCTTCTACACTTCCTGCTCCATTTCTTCACCCCAACTTAACCTCATTCTACCCCTAAATGACTTTCACCAGCATCATTACCCATAATGATGTGGCAGAAAGTGTATTTAGCACTCTAGACTACTTAGTGCTTTTTGAAACACTAATTCTCTTTGCATCCATGAAATCACACTCCAGAGTTTCTCCTGGAATTCTCTGCTCCCCCCTTAAGAAAACTTTGCTAATTCTTCATCTTCAAGCTTCAAAGTGGTATTTTTCTCCACGCTGAATTTGAAGACACTTTTCTTTCTATTTTTTGCGCTAATGAATTTCATTCAGAATTGCAATTTAAAATATAATGTAAATGTTAGATTGCCAGTTCCCTTACTTTAGCCTCTTATGTATTTTCAACCCACAAAAAAATGCAACTCTGAATCTTTAGAAAAATACTTCAACATGAACTTAAATGCCACCAGTGGATTTTCTTGAGGGGGAAAATTAATTTAGTAAAGGACTTTTAGTTATTATTTTATTTTTCTGTAAAGTGAGTCACAAAACTGAATATTTGACTTAAAAAGAGATTTTAAAAATATATCATTCTATCTAATCAGTTAAAATGAAATATTTTTATGTATTTAATGATGTCCCAGAGAAAAAAGAAGAGTTGAGGATGATTACATTGCAGAAGCTGAAGGAGGACCTTATAGAGTAAGCAAAACTCTGAGATTAAGAAAAATATACACTGACATTACTGAGTGAATGCACTCTATTCCTGAGAAGTGTTTAATATTTAGCTGTATTTATATTATATATGCTAATATAAAATATCAACATACCCTCCAATATATAATATATACATAAATAGTACCCCAAACTTCATTTAGATACTGTTGTATATAATAACTTTTATTAATATGGGAGAATGAAAAATAGTACTTTTGTAGCTAGTTATTACATATTTTTATTACATAAAAATACACTAGGCCCGTTGGACAAGACATACCAAACTGAAGTTTGTTAAAAACATGGTCTGATGTAGTACAATTGACAGTAGACATGGAAGTCTGAGAAAAAAAAAAATTTAACAACGTAATTATATTGATACTTCAATAAATTTTATGTTGCATAATAATAAAGATTATGTCAAAGAATCAAGAAATTTAAGAAATATTGATTATATATATGGTTTTTTCAAATGTAATCAGTGTGGATACATAAACTATTTGGTTTATAATAACTGACATTATTAGTGATGTCAGTTTATAATAATATATAAAATATTATAAACATGGTTTATAATAACTCACATTATTAGTGATGTTTTTATATTTGGCATAAGTAAATTTTTAAGGAAAAGAAAAATTGAATGTCCCCAGCAGACA
>NW_004955428.1:10898353-10915207 GCF_000276665.1 Chinchilla lanigera
ATATATATTATATATTGTCAGTTTATATTATATATATTAGTGATGTCAGTTTATAATAATATATATAATATTATAAACATGGTTTATAATAACTGACATTATTAGTGATGTTTTTATATTTGGCATAAGTAAATTTTTAAGGAAAAGAAAAATTGAATGCCCCCTGCAGACAGACGTCAGTTTTCCTATTGTTTTTATTTTGTAGTTATTTGTGTGTTCCTTTCTGTTGTTCTTTTCTGGAGATTGTACATTTGGTTAAACAGTGTAGGAAAAAAATAATCAGTTATTTAATTTCAAATTACAGAAAGAAATAATCATGAAGGAAGTATAATTTAGGTTAAAAAAAGTAAACTTGATTTATTAGTTTAAAAAAATAGTTGAAAAAACAGAAATAATTAGATAGTGGGTGACAGAATTGAAAAGAAAAGAAATTAAAATTAAAAGAGAAGAACAAACACAAAAAAGAACCCAGATGTTTCTTATTTTATTCAGGTACTAAATGCAGGTCTATGGAGTCTTGTTGTTGACTTAAGTAATTAGGTTTTATTTAAGTATAGGATTCTGGCCCTGAAAAGTCACGGTGTATAGACATTGGTATACAGAACCAGGTATCTGAGGACACTGCAAGTTTACACAACATTCCTCCCATGAGAAAAATATAGCAAAACAGTGCTTAGAAATAGCACCTTCTAAAATAAGGGAGCGTTTGAATGTTGTTTGGATAAGGTCTGGACAAATATATATGATATATAAGGGAAAGTGTGAAAGTTCCTGGTATAATTATCTGGTGAAACATATGTGGTAGAGTATATAGGTATTATCTAAAATATATATAATGAAAGAAATAACAAAATGAGAAAGAAGAATTTCATTCTTTATAATGCTTGTATCTTAATATGTAAGTTTCCATAAGGGGTACTTTTTTATTTGAGTTTTCACAGACCCACAACTATATTTCACCATTTAACACATATGCTAAAGAAATACAGTGGGTCTAACCTGAAACAATTTGCCATTTACACAGAAGGAAAAATGCATGGGACATGTTCATCAGCTGCAGCAAAAGAAGAATTAGTGTGTATGAAAACTAACAGTTCTGGATATCTGCTGTTCAAGAATATTATACATTTCATTTTAGCTGTCCCTCAGAACAGAGCCATGAGGTAGGTCTATGTGGAGAAATTGCAAGATAATTGATTACACATTATTTGAAACGATCACACTGTATCACATTACAACAATGTGTGTATGACAAATTCATGCAAATGATTACATACATCTAATACATGTGTACTTTAGACCATCACCCAAATAATATTTCAAAGTTGAAATATTATTTTCCAAGAACAATATTTTACTTGATAGTCTTGGGTGAACATTAAACGTATTTTGACTGCCAATATTGTTTTTATATTAAAACAATATATATTTATATATGTGTAAAGACATATAAATATAAATATATATGAACACTTTGTTAAAGTGTTCTTTAACAAAGCAAATTCCAAAACATATTATTTTGACAATGCACTTAGAAGTTCAGCTTTGAAAAGTCATAGCTGTTTAAGCATTGATTACACAAGCATTAATTACATAAGCATTGATAACACATTAAGTAACCTTTTTTTATAGGGCTGGGGATTTAGCTAAGTGGCAAAAGCGCCTGCCTGACAAGAGCAAGGTCGTGAGTTCGGTTCCCGGTAATTGAGAAAAAACAAACCAAAAAAAAAAAAAAAAAAGTAGCTTCTTTATATTTATCAATTTGGTTTCAGGGTCATATTTATTAATATGTTTAGATATTATATATTTCCTTCTCAGGAAAAATCTCTTCTCTTATAGTCATTTATAAAACAAATAATAAATATAAAAAAATACTTAGGTACTAATAGCTTTTTGTTACTATAGCAAATACCTGAGTTGACCAAACTATTAAAGAAAATCTTTATTTGGGCTCCGAGTTTTGAAGGTGTCGGTTTGTGCTTTGCTGACCACACTATATTTGAGTTTGCTGTGAAGTAGCACCTCAAGGCAATGGCGAAGGCTAAAGCGCGCACCTCAGAGCCAGAAACCAAAGGACAGAAAGCGGGAGGAGGGGCTTCCACAATACCTTTAACAACCACTGTTAATTTCCTATCACTTTGTCTGTAATTCAGTATTGCTTGTTTTGTTCTTATGCTATTTTGTAAATGGATGTCTGTTTATTAATATGTTTTCCTTCTTTTATTTTTAAAATAAATTTTAAAAATTTAAAACATAAATACATAAAATAAATATTGAAAAAATACCTTTCAAAGGGTAAACCTCCCTGAACTAAAACCTCCCAGTACATCTCACTTCCTGCAAGATCCCACCACCTAAGTTCTATGAAGCTGAGGACCAGCCCTGTAAGACATGGGACACGTTTCTTTGGGAAACGGGCTTTTGGGAAACGTTCCACACTGAAAAGTGTGGCTGGTACTGAACACCTGTCAATACGTTCAAGCAGTCATTAAACAAGTCTAACATCTATAGCTTTTCAGTAACACATTAGTTTTGAATAAGGAAAATTTATCTTTGAAATATCCAGTAACGCTTAAAATGATATGGCTATTAATAAGAATGTTTTGATTTTGTAAAGTAAATAGATTGCTTTTTATTTAAAAAAGCACAAGTCATTTTCTTGAGGACATTCTATCATAAAATCAAGAAACAAATAGTTTATAGTACTTGGATCACAATATAAAACCTATCCCTTAAATAAACTTTTAAAACTGAATACTTTGGGATATGTACATATGACTGAATGTGGAGAGTGAAAATGTTGCCATATTAATCTCTAAGTCATGTTGAAGAATGAACATGGGTTTAGCTGACCCATAGCTACTGTTCAGCATTTGAACTCATTGTCTCTATTTCTGGTCACCAAATGTCTAAACATTTTAAAGCCATGTTAATGTATATTGTCATGCAAAGTGAATTTGCACTAATGGAAGTTGAAATCTGTTTCATGATACTTGGCTTAAACATTGTAGCATGTCTCTACCAAAGAAAGAAGAGGAAAGTTTTTTAAAAAAATTATTTTAAAGAGAGTAATAAAAAAAGAATAATAACAAAATATCAACAACATAAACAAAAGCAAAACAAAGCAAAAACAATAAAAATGATACAGGGTTTCAGCACAAACTGGTAGGAATTAACAGTGGCTGTTGTATTGCATTTTGTTATATTCAATGAAGCTGCTCAGATTACCAGACGTAAGAATGCAAGATTGATCAAACCATTAAAGAGAACCCAAATACTCATCAGCTGAGGAATGGATATAAAAAATGTAGTATTTTTATGCAACAGTGTATTACTCAGTTATTAAAAAAGAAACAAACTCATTTTTATAGGTAAATGAGTGCAACAAGAGGCTATACTCCTAAGATCTCTTTTTTAAATTGCTTTCCCTGGTTTATTTCTGTTTTGTTTTATTTTTTATTTTTTGGTTTTTTTCTGGTTCCGGGAATCGAACCCACGACCTTGTGCTTGCCAGGCAGGCACTGTGCTGCTGAGCTAAATCCCCAGTCCCTACTTCTGTTTTAAATTTCATAAAAATTCCAACTTTCCTCTCATATTTGTGTTACAATGAACAATTTCATATTAATATTATAAGAGTTATGTAACTTTCTTCCATTGGCAGTATGGTACGATAATTAAGCAACATCCATGATTAATGAATTATTATTTTGTACTATAATGATATGCTTCCTCAAAAGTTGTATTTTAGTGGTTTAAATTGTAAACAAACATAAAATCAGCAAACTAAGTCTATTTCATTTATATCTTCTATTTCTTTTATTTTTTAAAAGTTAACTTTATTTTCATCTAATATATCTAGAATAATTAACTTCAATCTAAAAATATAAACTAGGTGTTTGTGAAATGAAAATGAGAAGGGTTGACTAACGTTATTCTGATTCAAATTATTGGTTGGCTGGTGTTCTAACTCTCCTTATGTCCTATTCTAGACTCTCTTTTCAGGGAATCATTTATTAATGAGAGCAATTATCCTAAAGGTAGAAATACATGCTCCTCTAAGACAAAGGGCAGATTTATTTCTGACTACTAAAATATAGGCAGCATCTTTTTTTGATGTAAAATTGAACTATTTCTTTTTTTATCTGCTACACTGTAAAACTGATAGTTCCCCAAACTTTAAATTTCTGAGTTTTATAAAAATGCAGTATGTGTGCAATGTCTGCACTGACCCCATGTTCAAAACCTTCATTGAAGTGGGGGTTAGAAGGAGAAAGGATGAATATGAAAAGTAAACTCACGCTGCCTGCTTGCCTGAGAATGACAAAGCTCTTCACCACCATCTAGGCATTTCATGCCTTATCTACATCTGTGTAATTGTAGGATTCTAACTTGTTAGATTCTGAGCAGAGCAAACACTTAAATTTATCACAGTTGCTGAAGGCCTAGAGCTTTACAGTCATTCTGTTCATGTGATTTTTAAATTTAATATCTCCTTTAGAATTGATAGCTTGTCTTTCTCTGTCATATCATTTATTATTTTCAACAGAATAGTCAAAAGGATAGCTGTTATAATTGTAGATGCAGTATACAAATACATAACAACATGAATCAGTATAAAGTACTGAAAGTATAGCTTGATAGTGTGAAGTATTTGACAATTAAGTGATTGCAATGGAAGCTGCATGTATCTAATACTGAAAAAAATTTTAGTGAATGAATGAATGAATGGATTAGTGATGTAGCCAACTGGACTCTTCTCATTTAATTTTTTAAGTTCTGTAAGAAATTCCTGAATTCAATAGAATAGGTGTAATTTAAGCACTTTGTATTCCTACAGAGGAGGACAACGCGTCAAAGGCAATGAGAAAGTAATTAAGCAATATAATTCAAATTGATTTATATGAGAATTGTAGAAAATTAATATTAGAAAATTATGGGCAATTCACTTTTGTCTAGTAAGTATAAATGCTAAATCTGGTACGCAAAAAGGTATTTTTAAAACCTTCTATTACATTTTTTGTGTGATTTGGTTGAAATCCATTTAAAGTATAAAACTTCTGACAGTTTTGAAAAATAGCAAATGTACAGGAAAAAGGCAAAGTTAGAATGTTAGACTAATGTATCCTACTCAATGATTTTGAGATTTAAACTAACATTTACCATACTATTCCCATAAAATTTAAAATATGTAAAGGATATGTAAAGGTTATAAATATTAAATTGGATAATTAAGGTAAGGATTTACTAAAATACCTTACACATGGTACCCATTAAGTACAGTACAGTTATATATGCTTAGATTATTGTATCTTTCTTTAAACATATACTTAAATATATTTTTATAAGCTAGTTAATCCACCCTTTCATTTCTCTCTCTCTCTCTCTCTCTCTCTCTCTCTCTCTCTCTCTCTCTCTCTCTCTGTAAATCTGTGTCATTGGTGGGATACTTCATCAAGAAAATTTTCTCATCCGCTATTTTTATATCTAATTCACTAATACTAAATGACTGAAATTCACTTCATATTATAACCAGCAAGACCTATATCTGATTTTAGCTTTTATTCACTTTTTAAAATAATTCACCTGGTGAGATAGATTAATTTGATTTAATCTTCAGCCTCAATGTTTTCTTAAGCAGTTAATATGAACTTTTATGTAAAGTGAAAAGTTATAACAAAATGCAGATAAGTTGTACTAACTTATAAACTAGAAATATTTTTGACACGTTTCTATTTCCATTAAATTTTTAAAGTTAAAAATTAACATGATAAAATGCACATTTAAGGAAGATTTACTAAATTTATATATTGTGCTACTTTTAAGAATAGAAGTTATAAAATCGTAAAAGTTAAGTATTTCACACATGGACCCTAACTAAGTAATCATTTCCACTTTAAAACAGTAATGGGCATTAAATGCTTACTATGTGCCAAACCCCTTGGTGTTTCAAATATACTACTTTATTTAAAGAATGAGAGGGCCTTTGAAAGTACATAACTACTACAATCACTAGTTAATATTCCAGGAAGCAAAATCACAGAAAGATTAAGTATATTGGCTATAAATATACAATAGCAGAGCTAGATTTGCAAATAAAGAATGTTGGTTCAAAAATCTAACTTCAGCCAGTCATCTTTATGTTTGAAATGTTAATATTTATTAATATCCTTACTTAAGCCAAACAGTGAAATACAACTTGGAAAATTATAGTTTATTTAACTGAGGAATAAACTTGCGACGTTAGTGTTAATGAATTTTCTTCTGAAAGATTAAGAAACTGTGGTATGGATAAAGTAAATAATTTATTCATATTGCATTAGAAGTAACTTACAAAGTTAAAATTGTAAATCAGTAGTCTGCTTTCAGAAAATTATATGTTTACGATGACGCTAAACTTTGTAATATGGGGTTTAAGTGAATTTCACTGGGAACTTTTTCAGAGAAGCTAGCTAAATGCTAATGGAGATATTTAGATGAATATTTTAGTTCAATATACAGTCTGCTTACTTTTTTTATAAGCCTAAAATTGCCCAGAAAATCAAATTTGCCAGTATAAAATACAAAAATCTTGACACTTTACATAGCAAATAAATAAATAAACACATAAATCTGGTTATGTAATCACTGCTCCTTCTTTTGCTTTTTCCTGATTTTTCTTTTCTTTCATTCTCAAAGTTTTCTTTATTTAAATGTAGACAACATATATGCTATCTTCACAATTCAAGTATTCATATAAACTAGTTAATAAATATTTATGATACTTTATTAAAAATTAAAATTATATTATTAATGAAGAAAATACGTTAGTTGTATTGAAAATATTTAGATTTGCCTAAATTGCAGGTCACTTATTATGATATATTTTATATTATTTTCAATTACTGTCACAGAGTTCTCAGCTAATTTCTTTTACTACTTGAACATGAAATATTAAAATTATTGCCTCTAAAGAATAGATATACAAAATGAACACTTTTAACATTTCCTGCTATCATTATATTAGATGTGACAATGTCAAGCATTGCAGTAATTTCATTATATAATTAGAAATATGTTAAATTGCCAAATTAATTGTGATATAGATAACTACACACTTTAATAACCTTTAGGAAAATTTTGAAATTGTAATTTATTCGCTAAATAATTTGTCTAACTTTTTGTCCTATTAATGTTATGAGTTATGCACCTTTATCAGTTATGCATCTTTATCATGTTGTTCTGTAATTGAATGCATCTTGAAGCCAGGGTAGGGTGCATGCCTATACTCCCAGCATTTGAGAGGCTGAAGCAGCAAGATCCCTGTGTGTTTGAGTCTAGGTTGGGCTGTATAGTGAGCTCAAAGCCACCCGGAACTACATAGCAAGAGTCTGTCTCAAAAAAAACTAGAAAACAAAATTTATAAATGCACACCACCTTAGTAGAGTAAGTTTCTTAGAATTTATCATAAACTTTCTTCTATAAATTTGTAAAGTATATATTACAAGGACAATTCTTTTCTTTGGAGTAAAATAAGAACTTATGGTAAAAACAGAAAAGAAAGCATATTATACAGTGTTTATTGATATTTTTGGTTTTTAAATCTTTATATACACATATATATTCATTTTAAAAGCTTTTAGAGTTGGCATGACATTTTTAACTAGAAAAAATATTTTAACCAACTTGAGTGTTTATTGTTTCCAATAATTGATGTATAACTTAGCATTTCAAGGAACTAACCACTCTCTTTTTTGCTCAAAGGTTTTTAATAATCTAACTCAACAGTACAACATCAGGTATTACTGTCATGAATAAGATTAGGAACAAACACAATGGACACTCTACAAAAATACAGGTGAAGTGATAATATACATGGGTATAGCACAATTAATGTCCTGGGCATCAATCTCATACAAAGAAAATGTAAGCCTTTAATAGTTTTTGTATGAAGTCATACAGAGGTCAATTTAAAGAGTAACTTCAATTTCCTCTGCATATTCATTGCAGTAACAATATCTGCTCTTGTGTTTGTATGCCTCCCAATCTTCTTTTTTTTTTTTTTTTTTTTTTAAGACAGGGTCTTGCTGTGCAGTTCAGGCTGGCCTTGAGCTCACTTTGTAGTCCAGGCTGGCCTCGATCTGACAACAATCCTCCTGCCTCAGCCTCCCCAGTGACTGCATTACAGGTATGAGCCACCACACCTGGCCTCCATATCTTCCTAGGTGTGAAAGGAAGGAAGAAATTCCTACCCTATGGATGAAAATGCCACATTTCTCACAACATAGTAGATATTCATGTAAATAGCTCTGAAATGAATACATCAATAACCAGTGAATGCAGAATAGGACAGTCTACTTAATAAACCTACTAAAACAGTATTATTTGACAACAATTACTAAGTGGGAATTTTTAATAGAAAATTACCACTGTACCCCATGGAACGGGTATGAACATGGGTCACTGGAAGATTTCTGTCACAAACCATGAAACACAAAAGGCCTCCCACAGATTTGGAGTTTTCTCCATTTGGAAACTGATAATGAAAATGAAGGGACAAAAACAAATCAGCAGAATTTCAGGAAATTTTCTTCAGAATGGATGAAGATTTCTCTGGTAATAGACATTATGTGGTTGTTCACAGTGATTGAACCTAATGAGGAGGTTATAACCTTTTTGTTTCCATGGTGTGATGGATGCTGTTTCCTGCCTTCTAGTGACAGCTCCAGGGCAGAAACCTTTGTCTGCTGAAACAAATCACTGTTCCTCCTGTTCCCTCCTGCTCCTCTGAGCATTGTATCTTCAAAGCTATCATTTTCATTTCAGTAGAAACACTATTGTTCTGTCAAACTCAAATTTAGAGAGACTTAGGCCCCCTGAATAAAATGTAAACAGTCCCTAAAGAGCATTGTTTTTCCTACAGGATTGATCTAAGTGTGATTTTGGCAAACAAATTTGAAAAGTTCAGCTTGCTTTTCCACCTGGAAAGCAGATCCACTGAAGTGTAGGACTGAACTGGCACAAAGGGTAACCTCACCTTTTTCTCTTTTACAGTTTCTTTGAAAATTTTGGTTAAATTGTCCTTCAGATTTACAGACTGTTGATAATTTATTAACAGTTTATATATTGTATGTCAAAATAAAATTTCAATCCTTCAGAAATGAAGGATTCATGTGTTCAGGTGCCAACAATCATAGCCATTCCTTAATCTGACAAAATCATGCAACTTGATAATGTGAAATTTAGAAATTGCAAACCGAACCATGAGGTATTTATGGTGTACATATTTTTTCAGTCTCCTTGGAAATAAGTAGCACCACCGATGCAATGAAGTATTAAGGAGGATGGGATAAGAAAGCTTTACTGAGATTACTCTTTTTAGCATGCTAATGCCTCTGATTTTAAACTAGTCATTTCGCAGGAACTCCTAAAGAGCTATACTGCCATCTATTGACAATGCAGATGTCTTTTTTTGTTCCTATAAGGTACAAGAATACACACTTTTATTAGAAAGCAAACCTTTAAAGATCAAGGGTTTCTAAAAAATACCCACCTTGTATGGTAAGTTTGTGACTTGTAAAATTATAATACACTATTCCCTTTTATTTTACTATGGAAAGGGCTTATAATGAATTATGTGTTACTCTCAGAGTTACTAAAAACTGAATATATTTTCAAGGACTATATGCCAGTAATTAGCAAGCTTTACTACATAAGCTCATGTTTAATATAAAACTTAGACTATATTTATTTTATTCAACTGTAGGAAAGTAAGGTACATTATTAGGAATATAAATGTGGTTAAAAAGGTAGACAAGAATAGCAAATTGGCTATTTAGGGGAAGGCAGTTAGAAACAATGTGTTATGAAGTAACACAGATAACAAAGCATGTTTTAGATTTTTTGTCACTATTTCACAACATGTTGCATGAAAGGAAAAGCTACCTGTATATGATACTTACTGAAGCAGAGACTTTCTAAAGAGAGCAAAGATGAGCTGTTGTTGGTCAGAGATACAATTTTAAATGTTCACCATTTTCACTCTGGTTCAGGTATATGTTGGAGAAAACCCTTCTGAAGAGTTTTCTCTCCGCTTTTCCTACTGAATCATATTTTTAAAAATAAGACTTTAGATAAAGAAAAAATATAAATGTTGTAGAAGTATCTTACATTACAGGTGGAGGGAACAAGTCTTGCGCTCTTCCTAGTGAGGAAATGCAGTCTCTCTTCACTAGCAAAGGTGCTTGACAGACCAAGGTGGTTGGAAGGTTTTTTATTTCCCTCTGTTATACCCATTATTTTAAGACCTATGGAATGAGGCTAGGTTTTGTGGACAAAATTCTTATCTATTCTTTGTAGAAAGTGACCACACGTTCTTCACGTCCTATCTCAGATAAGTGTTCTCTAATCAAATATTTAAAAAGGGAAGCCAAGAAAGTGGACATGGGCTGGTAAATTAATGTTAGCATACTCAAAGCACCTATGCACATGAGACACAGAACTTGTAGCTAGTCTGGAAGTCTTTCAGATCACTCATTCTCTCAAGTGAAAGCATGCGGTGTGAATTGAATGTCTGTTGATCTTGTATCCTACAAAACAAGGATGTGTCCACAGCAGCAGGAGATGTCTGATAGATTAGTCAAACCGCATTCCACAGGATCACCAGTGAAACTGGCTGCAGAGCTGCGGCTCAAGAACTACAGGACTTATAATTTTGTTGCCATCTCATCCTATGATGTAGAAGTGATACTGACTCACCTCCTACAACAGTGAGAAAATATGCAAAGAAGAAACTCTCAGAATTGGAATTTGGTTAATAGAAATTTAATACTGATTATATGGGACTTTCTAAGGATGAATGAGGGACTAAGTGAAAGACAGCTAGGACCATTTCTCTTCCTTTTAGAACTGTATCCCCTAAAATATAAAATAAAGCATGCTTTCATTCTGTTCTTTGCATTTTCCAAGATGTTAGCCACTTTTGGTGCTTTTTATGCTATTATCTTTATAAATTCAGTATATTTTATAATATACTGGGGTAGTCATGGTATTTCTGTTTCTATTTCACACAAGAAACTCAATTTGATTATATTCTATAACGATGGAACAATAGAAGGATGAATAATGCATATTATCTAGATTAAAAATCAAAGGAAAATGGGACTCGGTATTTTTGCATATTACTCTTGCACAGCGATGCCGGAAATACATCGCATCAATGGAAATGTTTCTCTCCCAACATGAGCTGAGGCTACCATCTACAGCCATGATGGCGGCCCTTTTAGATCTTTCAGTGATAACCAACAGCCGGCTGCAGCATGCATGCCTGAGGTTCACCACCACCGAGGGGAGATGGCTAGGACCAATTCTCTTCCTCTTAGCACTGTATCCCCTAAAATATAAAATAAAACATGTTTTCATTCTCTTCATTGCATTTTTCCAAGATGTTAGCCACGTTTAGGTGCTTTTTATACTATTATCTTTATAAACTCAGTATATTTTATAATTGTATCTCCTAACATTTTCTATTGAATGCTTTTGTATTACTCTCACTAACAAAATGTAAAAACATTTCTATAGTATCATATTTAGATCAAAGATAGATTCTCTATGATTTCCAACAGCTATATTTAATTTTCTGATCTTTTAAAACATTAAAATAATCATGAGAAACAAGTTTTTCTAATTCAGCTTAATTTGTCTTTAAGTTTCAAGTTATATATGCTTTACTTGAGAGTACTGAGGGAAACGGAACTGTTTTTCCTGTTGTTAAACATCCTCCATTCGTGTAATTGATACAGTTAGAAACGGAAATTGAATGAGCCACTTCTTTCTCTTTATTCAGCTGTGACATGGCGCTGCCCTGGGGATTAGCCATGTTTATCATTGGTTCCAACGCCAGAGAAAGACAAAGTGAGAGACATCCGGTGTCAGCTGTGTGAGACCACAATAGGAGGCACCTGAAGTTAGGAGTGCCCGACATTTCAAATGCTGGAAGCCGAAACTGTGCTGAGGCTTTTTGGGAGTTCCTCTTTCTGGGTTCCTGTCCCTTCTGCCTGTTCCTGCTACTACTGTCCTGTGATCTTCGATAAATGTAGTTTCTTACTACTTACTAGCAAGTCTACACTTGGCAGTTCTTTCCTTGCTGTACACAAGGACTTGGACTATTTCAGTTCAGTCAACTGTAACATAATGGTGAGTGTTTTCATGTAATTTGAAATGCAGGACTAAATGGTACCTAATTTTATGAATTGCTAAATTCATGTTCTCCTTTAATTACACTAAAGAATGTGGGAAATTTAAGAAGAAAATTCAACAGGGATATGAATGACTTTCCAGCAGCTCAGAGTTTGAGCCCTTAACCCAGTTACCATTATAATCCAATAAATACATAAATGAAATAAAAACCTAATAATTAGATATGACTCTTGCATTAGTACATCTTATGTTGCCAATAACACAATACTACAGACTTAGTTTTAAAGAAAAATGGTACTTTCTGTCTCAGAGTTCTGAAGGTTTAGGTTCCTATGACCACTTCCTATGTGGTCTTAGGAAACTAGTCTGTCAGAAACTGGTAAGATGGCACAGACCACCACATATCAGAGGCAGAGAGGGTGTCAGTTCCCCACTGCCCACATTTATAGAACTGTGTGATGACATTTTCCCTCTGTTACTACTTCAGAGTGGTGATTAAATTTTAACATATGAAACTTGTGACACACTCAAATCATGTCCCAGCATAACAAGTTTAAACAATTTGATAGCTATTAAAAGGAATTTAAAATATCTAGATTCATCAGCAAAATATGTTTTGAATGACTACTTGATAGTCAACCTGAAGAGCTGGAGAAGTAATTAGTGCAGAACACTGAGTAGATATTGTATAGTGCTGTAAAACTTCACAGATGATAGATAGGAAAATATCCATTCTTGCAGGGTCCTATTCAATCTTATTCTAAATGACAAAAACTTCTGCTGAGGTAAGTCTTCTAACAGGCACTTTAGCTTAAATATAACCGTGAGACAAAGTGAATTTCTCCAAGTCACATGAGGCTCACTGTATTCACTGATTTGTCTACTTTGATACATAAACCCTTACATTTCTTTATAACTTAAGAAATCTCCCCTCCCAGCTTTTCCCAGCACAGCCCAGCAAAGAATGAAGGAAAGCAAGTGTTAGTTGTTCTGTACTGACCATCTTACTTTCTGTCCTTCCTTCCCTATGCTCTAGACCTTTCTTGCCCTTTTCAAGGTGAAATCAGAAAGGAATAGAGAAGAAAAGAACTTATTTGACTGGCAGGCCATTGTTTTTCTTTGAACAAATATGGTAAAATCTCACTTTTTTTTTTTCTTCAGTTCTGTTGTCGGTTTCTCTGAGCTAAAGAATGCAGAAAGTGGCTCTGTTGACTTCTGTGGGGCTCCTTCACTAATTGGGCTCTTATATTATTCCTCACCTTGCAGAGCTCTTGGTAGATCAAAACTCCTTCCGGTATCAGCTGCTTCATTTTGCAGCACCATGCAGGGCTCAATGATTCCTTCATAAATCAATTCTATGCCAGGATCGGCCTACGGATATGCATCAAGCTTCCCAAGCAGTTGACTCCGACCTTCTACTAAAGAAGCAAGTTAAGGATTCTTTGTTTTTATTTTTTGTTAGTACCTATATACAGCACATAATGATTACATTAATGATTACATCCCTTAAGGAGAGTTGATACCTTTTAATATCACATCTCAAATCTTTTTTTGTTCACTTCCACTTCTACTTCTACCCCCTCTCTCAATCTCTGGATCTCCTGCATCCTATTATTTATATTTTGCTGTTCATTTATATTTTGGGTTTGGACATACTTCCTCCTATCCTATTGGCACTACTCATTCCACCAGCATTTCTCTTTTTCATTTTATCACTTTTTTTCCATTTTAACAGTTTTTTTAGAGTTAAACACTATTCATATTATCCTACATATTCTAGTACACATATTATCCACAGACTTGAAACCTAAATGATTATTCACCAACCCTCTCCAATAAATTGTTGAGTATGTTTCAAAAGGTACCACTCTCTGGTCAAAGAAATCCTGAAACTTCCAAGAATCTAAACTATTTTTGTATTATATAATTAGTGAAGGTAAGGTAGTTTTAATTACCTCATTTATAAGTTTTCACAATTCATCTAATGTCTGACTTTGGAATATGGAAATAATAATCCATTTATTTTATTCCTGATCCTTCAAAGTCTGAGCAAACAACAACAAAACACAACCAAGACGAAAATAGAGTCCAGCTAGAAGCTGACCTCAGGTTATGAAAATGTCAATCTGAATACATTGTGGTGTCCCACACTAAAAATATAGAATAAGAAGTGAAGAAAATAGAACTATAATGGGTAAAAGTAATATCGTCGTATATATTCTCATCGTAGCCTTTCAAGTCATAGTCTATTCTGAAAGAAAAAAAACACTTTGGCCTTCACAAATCAAAAATCAGATAAAATATTAGAATAACATATAATGCAAAATGTAGTAAGCATTGCCATTTTCCATATAATAACAATATCAAATTTTATAATTTTGAGCATGTTAAAATTGTTTTATTGGGTAATTGTTATTACTACTACTCAAAATGAGGAAAATAGCATGGTTTAAAGAAATTAAGCATTCTTACTATCTTCATTGAAAATAGTTACCAAATCACAGCAAAATCTAAAATTCTGACATTTTTCCCTATTGTCTGACTTCAAGCATTCTTAAAATACGATTTCAAAAATTCTCGTATGTGTTTGGTAAAATGTTGTGATTAATTAATGATAGATTTTTGAAAGGAAGTAGGCTTCACATTTTCTATTTATTTTTGGATATGCTACTTAAATGAATTAATCAAACTAGGCATGGTTGTTTATAGCTATAATTCTAGCTCTGTGAGGCTGAAGAAAGAGAATATCAAGTTTGAGTCCAGCCTTGGCAATTCTGAAAGACTCAGTATCAAAATACAAAATAAAAAAGGAATAGAATATAGCTTGATGCCAAAGCCTTGCATTGAATCTCTGGCAACACACACACACACAAACACACACAAATGCACACACACACACACACACACACACACACACACAGTCTCCAGAGGAGAAAGAGGAAGTCAAACTTTCCAAGACACAGTCTGCAGTTATAATGCTAGAGTTAGTGTCCTATGTTCCAACAGAATGGGATCTAAATAAATAGAGCTAGGCATGTACCCAAATATGTACTCAGATTAATGATACTTTTGCCACCACAAGATTTCATAAGGAAAAGCAACAGCAGAATATGAAAATACCTGAGCTCTAAATATCCAGGTGATGGGACATTCCTATCCACAGATGGCTACAATAATGATCTAGAAAGCAGGTTTCATCCACTTGGCATTCTGAGATCCATTTAATTTCAAGTAATGATGATTCACTTTTATTACTTTTTTAAAATTTATTTTAATCAAGAGTAAAATTGCATGTATTTATCATGTTAAAATGAGCTTTTGAAGTATGTAATTATTTTGTCTTGATTTTGCATATGTAAGTTAAAGTTAATGATTATAATGTGTACAACTTAGTACAAGTATTTGTTTTTAGTTATGATGATGATTAAATTTGGATTTGGAGAATGGCTTATAATGGTTGTGAAAGATTTGGGGAAAACCATAAATGCTCTGATTTCCATTACAGATGCACTGGTGTTCATACTATCAGAATCATTATTTATTACCAAGGAGAACTTGATATAAAACTCTATATTCTTTTCTGCAAAGGGAAAAAAAAGAAGATGCAGATTTATACACAGAGCTTTCATTGTTTTGTTTTTTAATCATGTTCTATTTCTACTAAAATTAAAAAGGGATGTAGTTCCAAATGAAGTTTGAATTACTTTTAAAAATATCAAAGCTTTCAAGATTTATTTTTTTATTTTGCAGCTGTAAGTGCATACCATATGGATAAGTAGGTTCTAATTTTTTTCTGATGAATTTATTCTGGGGGAAAGAATAAATCTATAGAAGAGCACTTATTTATTTGAAAGGGATAATATTGTTATGAACTTAGAACTGTTTTAAATGGTTTCATCCTAAGGATATCTGAATGTAATTTCCTTCATGATAAACATTAAAATCACATACTTTGCTGTTACTACTTAATACAAATTTTCCAAGATTTTAGCTATAACTTTTATTCAGAATGACTGTTTAGGAGCTGCAAAACTTGGAAATGACATGTCCTTTCTTGGCAAAGTTACATAGTAAATGAGATTGACTTGAAGAGATCTGTTTCCATAGGCTAAAGGGAATTCTTCTTACAGACTGTGTAGTACAAGCTCTAAGAAGTAGATCTCAGGGCTGGGGATTTAGCTCAGCGGCAAAAGCATCTGCCTGGCAAGCACAAGGTCATGAGTTCGGTTCCCGGTACCGGAGAAAAACCAAAAAACCAAAAAACCAAAAAAAAAAAAAAAAAGAAGTAGATCTCATGAGTTGTACCTTGAAGACAAGGCAAAACTATCTTGAGACAAATGATAATTGAAGATGGAAATAAGGCATTGCTTATATAAGACAATTCTTTTCAGAGACTCAACATAGTGTAGAAAATAAGTGTTCAGACACTGAAGCTAGACTTTCCAAATTTCATTTATACTTCTGGCCCCTCTTGGCTTTGTGTTCTGCAACTTTAAGACACTCAATTAAAAGTTGCATGACTTGGTTTCCTCATCTGAAAAATAAAAAACAAGAAACAGAGTGAAGAATACATCAACTATTACAAAAAAACTTACACTAATATTTTATTCTTTAAATAGTCAATTAATAGTCATACCAATAGTCAATTAATGTGAGTATAAATGTCAGCATTGATACTTT
>NW_004955428.1:10915307-10938201 GCF_000276665.1 Chinchilla lanigera
TACACTAATATTTTATTCTTTAAATAGTCAATTAATAGTCATACCAATAGTCAATTAATGTGAGTATAAATGTCAGCATTGATACTTTCTTTTTCCGGCGGAGGGGGGGGAGGTTTTCCAGTACCGGGAATCAAACTCACAACCTTGCGCTTGCCAGGCAGGCACTGTGCCACTGAGCTAAATCCCCAGCCCCCTTTATTTTTCTTATGTTACAACTTGTTTCCTTCCATTGTCCTCTGTCTTCTGGCCATAACCCAGCTGCAGCAAATACCATAAGCTAGGATGTTGGTGACCACCAGAACCACCACTTCCAGGGCTTTAAGTTGTAATGTTCTTATAATTACATACAGAGAATGTTCACTTGTCAGTCTATTAACTATTGCTCATAATGATTTCTTTGTTAGTAAAATATCTTCTTTAGACTTGTTTTTAAAACTAGAATGATATGCTATTTCATCTTATTATAATGTTCCTGAGTAGTCACATTAATTTCTTAAGTTCATTAAATTTAATATTTAAATAAAGACACTTGTGTTAGTTTTCCACTACTATAAGAAAATGATTGGATGACCACCTTTTCGATATTAGTTTATTTTGACTCACACTTTTGGAGCTTCCAGTCCACTACTGGTTTTTCCTTAATTTTGGACTTGTGGCAAGCCAGTATACCATGTATACTGGGTGAATCCACTCACCTTATGGTCAGGGATAAAGTAGAGAGACAGGGAGAGGCTGGTGTTCCACATTCCTTTCAGGCAGTCTGCAATTACCAAAAGACTTCAGAAATAGACTACACCTCTTCCACTACCTACCAATATTGCAACTCAGAGGCCTGTACCCTTAACATAAAGGCTTTGAAGGACAATCTAAACCCAAATTAAGCATTCCTCTTCTGGGCTCTCACTGCTCACATTTATCTCATAATACACAGTATACTTATTCCATTCCCAGAGCACCAAAGTTTTAACTATTTCAGCATTATTCACATTTCCATGTGAAAAGTCACCCTGAAACTCAAAGCAAGTTCAGCTGTCAGCACTTGTAAAAAAAAAAATTAAAAAGGAAGTAACATACTCACAATGTTCAATGATGGTGTGACAAAGAGTAAATATTTCTATTATCAGGAGGAAAGAAGATAACCATAAGAATGGATCTGATGAAATCATGACAAAAATTCAGTAATGCAACAATAAATCGTAAATCTCCATGTCCAGCCTCTAGAGTACTTTGTGGAAGAATGTGGGTGCCCAGGGGATCAGAAATTCCCAAACTTTGAGACCTAAATGGCTCAGGCCACAGGATAACTCTCGGTCTGGATTTGGTCATGTCAAAGCTCGCTTCAAAAGGCAGTCCAAGCCCCTGTCACTGCCATCTTCCTGAGGTCTGCCATGCAGTTTTGGTTACACTCTCACAGCTCTATCTATTGCTTTTTGGGGAACTATTTTTAGTGACATTTGAGATCCAAGCTATAAGCAACACTGCAAAAAATTAGCCATGAAAACATAAGGGTAGTACATGCAGAGATGGAGAGAGAGAGAGACAGAGAGAGCGAGAGAGAGAGAAAGACCCCTCATCTCAGGCATGGATGACTCATGTACTTTTTCCTAATATCTTTGGGGCATCTTCCCTCTAAAGTTCTGCTGCCCACTACTTAATGATGCATTCTTATGATTTAATCTGGTGCATATGAACTGGGCATACAACCCAAGTGCTGTTGAAAGTAATGAAGTTAGCAGGAACCATGGTCATGCCCGGTTGAATATATCCACAATCTCATCCACTGGAATCTGTAAATACTTCCTTATATTGAAAAATACATGATTAAGTTAAGAATTTTGAAAGCAGAAGCTTTTGGTAATTATTCTTTTGGCTCCTAAGTCCAAAGGGAGCCATCTTTATTAGAGTGAGACAGAATGGAACTAGACAAGGAGGAAACGGTTTATGGAGGCAGGGATTGGAAATATGCACATGCAAATTAAAGAATGTCAACAGGTATCAAAAGCTGTAAAAAGAAAGGAAGAGATTTTCTGCTAAAACTGACCCGTTCTCATTTTGATTTCATTCTTCAGGCCTTGAGAATGGTGATAAAATACATTTCTATTTTCTCAGAATAACTGAAGTTGTTGTAATTCATTTTGGCAGCCACAGGAAGCTAATAAAATGATTGGATAATTTATGAATTTTTCTTTTTATAGAATTAAAGAAAGTTGTTAATACTGATCATATTCTTTTTATGGTAAGCCACTCATAAAAATATCTTGCTTGAGATAATATTTTTGTACTATCGCCCCAGTTTACTTTTAGACTTCATGTACCACAACATAGAGAAAGTGTGCATCACAACATATTTAAATGCATGGAAGTTGGTGTGTGTGTGTGTGTGTGTGTGTTTGTAGTTGTGCTAACAGTACTTGCAGCTTACTGTAAAGGAAATGATGGTTAACCTAGTGTGAATTTTCATGCAATGTTGAGGATATAAATACAACCAAAGGGAAATTTAGAAAACATTTCATTGACCGCAGGATGATAGATTTTTTTCTATCACTTTCTAAACATTTTTGAACTGTCATATATGAACAAACTGAGTGTATAAATCCTCACTTGACTTAGCAGTAAACATTCCTGACCCTATTAGGGATATGTACAAAGCTAAGTAAACAGAGTGCAATATTTTCACATGCTTAGATTGTAAACATGGCACCTTTTGAAGGAAGATATATAAAGGGACATTCATAGAAATGGCATTTACAGTAAATAATGTAACAGTGAAACACTAGTTTACTTGGAATTTTATGTGGCTTTCAGGAAAAATATGTCAAGGGAAATCAAAAGAGTAAAGCAACACTGTCCTATTATGTTGTAAAGTACTATGATATATTTAAATATATTTGGAAAAAACAAAGTGAAAAAAATGAAAAGCTATTAATTTCAAAACATATTTTAGGCAAAGAACTGAAGCAAAATACATATAATATGAAATATGTATTTGTTGAATCTCAATTGAAACAATGATTTTAATATCTATGTAAAAATTGCTCTACTTATATTAAAATTTCTTGATTCAAAATTTTTACAAATATTTTTTATCTTACAGATTTTTCTTTATCTCTAGGATGAGAGATAAAGAAAACAAAGAGCTTTTTTAAAAAAATAGGGAAGTACTTAATATGTGTATCAAGAATATGAACCTTGCTTAATTCATTAAGCATTAAACAAAGAGCTTGTTGCATTAAACAAAGAGCTTTTTTAAAAAAATAGGGAAGTACTTAATATGTGTATCAAGAATATGAACCTTGCTTAATTCAACAGCATGTATGGCAAATGACATATTCAGTCTGCCAGAAAGTATTATAAAGGTATCCTTATATATTTGAGTCTCTCATTTACTAAGTAAATAGTTCGTGCTTTCCTGCATGCTTGTCCTGGAGCTTTGCTCACTCTGTATTTCTTTCTTTCTCCCGCTCTTCCTTCCTTCCTTCCCTCCTTCCTTCTTTTCTTTTCTTTTACTTTTTCTTTCTTTCTTCTTTCTTTCTTTCTTTCTTTCTTTCTTTCTTTCTTTCTTTCTTTCTTTTCTTTCTTTGTTTCTTTCTTTGTTTCTTTCTTTGTTTCTTTCTTTCTTTCTTTTCTTTCTCTTCTTTCCTTTTCTTTCTTTTCTTTCTCTTCTTTCTTTCTTTCTTTCTTTCTTTCTTTCTTTCTTTCTTTCTTTCTTTCTTTCTTTCTTTCTTCTTTCTTTCTTTCTTTCTCTCTTTCTGTCCTTTCTTCCCTCCCTCCCTCTTTCCCTCTCTCCTTTCTTTCTTTTCTTCTAGCACTTATAATCAAACCCAAAGTTTTCACCTTGAGTTAGATTCCAGTCATGTTTATTATGAAACCATGTCTTCTTAAAGTTTGTGGGATGTGCTCAAACTTGAGAAACTCCTAGCTTAGCCTCCAGAGTGCTGGGATCGATGGTGTGTGCCCTCCTTCCTGGTTCCAGATCCTGTTCTCTAGATTTTTCATGGACTTCTCTTTTGTAGTTCTTGATTTTTTATAACATTTATTTTGCCCTTATCTGCTAGATTATTTATATATATAATTTCTGTTTTGAAGAAAACAAAATATTTGTATACCTCTCCCTTCCCCTAGAAAAACACAGCCCTCATTTTTATTGCATGGTAAAAATCTCTCAAAAATTTTTCAGTAAGTTTACCTATAAATATTTTGACTCAAATTACAATTCACCTATGCTTCTCACAAGTCTATTGAATGTGTCTTTAAAATATAACCAAATCTAATAACATTTCTTTGATTTTTTTTTCTGTGTGTCAGGAATTGAACTCAGGACCTTGTACTTGCCAGGAAGGCACTGTGCCACTGAGCTACATCCCCAGCCTTCTTTAATTTTTATCATATTAATATTTGGAAATATTCAACCCATTTTTCCATTCTACAGTCTTAAAACACTGTCAGCTTTACTGTCAAAGCACACTTAATTTTCTATAATCCCTAAGTGACTTCATGTCTTTAATGCTTTGCTAGTTTCTCATCTTTTGACGACCTCTATTTCTACCTGTAACTCTTGTATTGCCATTCCTTTCATAGCTTTAAATGATGTGTATAACTTCACAGAAAACTCATTTACATTTTCAGGCACAGTGTATGCCTTGGAGTCTAGACTACTTACATAACATCTCCACTCAGTACTCTTCAATTAACGAGTACCTCAAATTTAAGGTGTACAAGATAAACACTTGCTATGAAGCTGTGCTGTACTGCTGCCCCCATTTCTCAATATGTAAAATTTAACTTAGCCAGTTCCTCTGACCAAAGATCTAGGAATCATCATTAAACGTTCTCTTTTATTCATTCCCTAAATCTCAATGTAAATATCCAAGAGGTCTGGGATGGAAAAGACCCAGAGGAATCAACAGAGGATACTCAGGTAAGACTTTCAGTGATGACCAAGAGAGCTCAGGCACAGACTCCCTCGGGTCCCCCTCATTCTCACAAGGGCATGTTTCTTCTCTAGATTGAACAGCCAAGATTTATTTGACAAATTTAGATTTCAAGACACTTCAAGCAGGAGTCCTCAGAGTATTCCTTTTGTCTGTTTGGTCGTATCCCAGTAAGATGTAGCTTGAAAATTCCTTAGGGAATTTTATAGTATAGGAAGCTCAAAATAAATTTTGAGTTATTCACATAATTCTACCTATCTCTGCCAAATGTCAAGACCAGATATCCAGCTGTCCCTACTGTCAAGCCCAACCCATAAAGTCACTCTCTAGTACTTTCCTATCTTGAAGAAAATTTTATTGATTGTGTTAATAAAGTATATCCCCATATTTCCTGAAAAATACTGAATTTTTAAATTTGGATAACTTGAAATACCAAAGATTTATTACATTTTTACACACGTTTCCCCCTAATCCTATAATGCATTTCCCATGTAGCTATCATAATATTAAAAAAAATTAATATCATATACCTTCTCCTGTTAAAATATTTTAATGGTTTCTGTTTCAAAAAATAAAGTCTAATAAAATCTCCATAAATATTCAATTTTATGTTATTATAGCAATACTGAGAGGGCTAATTTTAGTGTAACCTTTTAAAAATTATAATCTTTAGAAAACGTATCTACAGAGAGGTTTCAAAATATATCCAGTGACACAGATTGTAAACACTAGGGCAAAAAAAAGAGTTGATCCCAGAAGTCTGTATGTGAAGGTCATGGTACTAACGACGAGTTTTCTCAGAGTGATTTGATTATACTCACATGAAATACAACCTCTGTGTATTCTCCATATGCAGTGGACTAATAGGGGGCACAGCCTTGAATCCTTACTAGAAAAATGAGAAAACTGTCTTCTTTTCTTACTGCTTAAACTGTCTAGTGAAATTTTATGTCTTAATCAAGTCAGGTCTCTCAGGCACAATAATATCTGCATTTCAGCATTTATTAGAGAAATTGGAGCTTCATTTTAAGTTGAAGTCCCTTCAGAGGCAAATGATAAGCTATGGTTTTATATTTTTAAGAGCTTATGCTAGCTGAGTGCCACTACCGTTCATCACAGTGAATAGGGTGTGGTTAAGCAGACACCCTGTCATAGCTTAAATGCGTGATCATTCTTTTTTTTTTTTCAATTTACTTCTGCATCTTTTGTTTCACTACATCCAATTAAATGATTACATCTTGCCATCAAATTACTTACTGTTTTGTCTTCGGTTCTTTAAGTGAGGTGAAAACAAAGATACTAATATTGTAAAATTCAGTCATGGAAGAAAGTGTAGAAAAGTTCAATAATATTTTCAAGTAAAATGAGATATTCTTGAGACTTAGTGAGCCAAAGGATTTCTAAAGTCTTTTTTTTGGCCTTTTAAAGCGTTCACATTGTGATTTAACCACATTATTACTAAGCAAGATAGGGGAATCTCATTTGATACACTTCATTGTATTTTATATTAAAATTCAGAGATTCTGAGACTTTTAATGCATAGAAATGTAGCAGAATTTACATCTTCTACTTTTGTAATCAGGCATGTTATTGTCTGTTACCCTTTGCTGATTCCATTGTCAGAAACAATACTTTGATCTATGGCTCAAGCCAAAATCATATATGACTTAGGGTACAAATGAAATTCTGCAAGACTGACTTTTGGAGTCAGAAAATAAATATAATCAAACCAATAAGAAAATTAACTGAATTTAATAACACAAGTACCATTTGTCTACAAAATTCTGGCACAAACTGTTATGTCAGAATTTTTATAGAAATACTGTATATGAAATATTTCTGGCAAACAATTAGAACAAACCTTTCTTTAGAAAACTCTGTTTTTCAAAATTCTGACCTTGCATAAAAAGTGGCCACCTTTAGTAATAGTTGTCATTGAATTTGAATATTGAAAATCATGAAGTATCTGTGTAGTTTTAGGAATCTCTATTTGTAAGTAAATAAAGAGATTTAATATTTAAATATCTCTCTGAGAAGAGGACCCTCTTACAGGTTCCTTGTAGCAGAAACAACCACTACCATGATTTATCTCATTGTTGAACAGTAAGTATTTTTAGCACTGTGATATGAATTTTATGTGACTTGTGCTATAAAACATACTTGGCAAACTGCTTTAAAAATAGTTACAATGGTTATTTGCTCTACATGATGTTAAAAATCTATGAAGTAACTAGCTCATATAATATTTGTTCAGTTTAATACAGATATATCAATAAACAAAATAATCCCAGATGTTGGAGTTAGTTTATAAATATCTAATATTTGAACTCTATAGAGAGATAAGCTGTTAAATAAGCATTATGTGGGCTATTAGATTTACACTGAAACAAGCATCCTACCAAACCACATGCTCAAACATAATTAAGTGTATTTCTTACATAAATGTTTTAAATGCTTTGAAATAACTGTAGAAAAGTCAGAAGAATATTTTTGAATAATTTTGAGATTTGCAGATCTAGGTAAGTCAGAGAAAATTGGAGAATTCATAAAGTAAATACTACATGTTCAAAAACATATATTATTAAAATAAACAAAATAGTATAAATAAAGATTAAAATGGCAAGTGACAGACAGAATAAATAGTATTGTACACATATGTACCCAAAATTTTAATTAATAAAAAAATTACCAATATATGGATAAAAAAATGAAAAAAATAGAACATAGATACAGAAGCACACACAAGAAATATAAATGGTTAGTTAACATGTAAAATTAATAAGTGTATTAGGAACTAAACACATGTAGATTTCAACAAGTAAAGTTATATTCCCTTCTTCAGACTGAAAAACTTTTGAAAGATTGTTAAAAATCTAATTTGAAGCAGTATAAAAACACTACCATACAATAATGGAGAGGTTTTGAACAAGTTGATTGCTTCTGTTCATTAGTTTGTCTATTTCTAACAAAATTTTTAAAGTCTAGAAAGGCAATCAAGTGGTCTTTTTTTAATAAAAAAAATACAGGTGCATTTGCATCCCTTGAATGACCAATGATATTGAACATTTTTTCATATGTTTGTATCTCTTCTTGTAAGAAGTATGTATTCATCCCAGATGCTCATTTTTGGATTGGGTCTTTAAATTAGGGGAATCTGATTTTTTTCAGTTCTTTATATGTCCTAGATATTAATCCTCTGTCTGAGGGACCATTGGCTAAATTCTTTTCCACTCTGTGGGTTGTCTTTTTACTCTTTTGGTAATTTGTTTTATTGTGAAAGGTTAACAAGATACCAGTAGTTGATTCTATGTAGTATTTCCCATATGATCAGTGTTTTGTTCATGAAATCTTTGTTTACACCTATATCTTTTTGTGTTCTACCTATCCTCCCTTCCAGATTTTGTGTTTCAGTTTAATATTTGGATCTTTAATTCATTTCAATTTTAGGTTAGTGCATACTGAAAGACATGTATCCAGTTTTAGTCCTTGGCATGTTGAAAACCAGTTTTTCTAGCATTATTTACTAAAGAGGTTAGCTTTCTTCCGGTGAACATGGTTGGCCGCTTTGTCAAAGACAAGGTGGCTGAGTGTGTTTGCAGTGTTTCAGCATCTTATAATCTGTTCCACTGGTCCTCAGGTTATTTTTGTTGGTGGTGGTTATTTGTTTCTTTGTTTGTTTTGCTAGTACCATGTTGTTTTTATCACAGTAGCTTTGTAATATAATTTCAAATCAGGGATTGCAATGCCCCCTGCTTTGCTTTTGTTGTTCAGGATTGTTTTTCCTCTTCTAGGTTTCTTCTGGTTCCATAAATAAGAATATAAACAACAAATTACCATAAAAAGCCAATTTTGAAACAATTTAAATTTACATAAAGAGAGAAAAGAAATACTTTATCTCTGGCACATCAATGATATGAAAGTCTATATATCCATTTTTTTTATTTTAAAGACAAAAAATAACAACATCAAGCATTTCTCCTTTTTTATTATTTTTTATTCTCTTTATTTATTTGATCAGTCTTGCACTCTTATATCTGGTAATCTGAGCAAATTCATTGAAGATAACAATAGGTAATATAACAACCACTGTTAATTTTCTATCATCTTGTTTTGAAATCTACATATATTCATTTAATACAGATGTATGAATGAGCAATAATATAGGGTAATCTGTACTATATAGAATAGAATGAAAGAAAACATAATCTCATTAAAATTTGAGTACTCAATATGTCTAGGTTAAGAAATTAAATAAACTTGTAACTATGAATTAAAAGCGAAAAGATTTTCCATTTTATCTTACATTGTGACTGCCTTCCGTAATTATCCTCCATATTTGCAGTCAGAATTTTTGCTGCATTCTAGAAAATCAGTAAGATATCTTTCCAGCACTAGTGTAAGCACTAAGCTCCTCAGCACTTCAACATAACGATTTCTAAATGTAGGTTGCTTTTTCTGTGCCAGTCAATACCTTGTACTTAGAATTGAATTTTAATCTGCATCATTTTCCAAGAAGTAGATTTCTTTTTTGTGTGTGTGTTTTTTCCAGTACCGGGAATCAAACTCGTGACCTTGCACTTGCCAGACAGGCGCTGTGCCACTGAGCTAAATCCCCAGCCCCCAAGAAGTAGATTTCAATAGTTAGGTATTACAAATAAGGAATTAGAGGTGAAATGGATAAAGCTGATACACTGAAAGTTACATTACTAATAAATAGCAATGTAACAACTCAGTATAAGTTTTGACCCTTTTGAAATGCACCTGGTAAACGAAACTGGGGTTATCTCTGTGAACATCCATGCCCACATTATATCGTTAGTCCATATCTGTCCCTTCAAAGTTTTTTGAAGACTATAAAACCTGAAAGAGAGAATTCAGCTAATAACCTAAAAATTTAAAAACTTAGAAAATATTTTGAGAATAATGACTTATAGCTGTCCATTTTTACTTCTACTGAATTAACAATCTATTGGATAAATCTATGCAGTGTGGTATCATTCATTTCAACCACTGTGCTACTGCTGTTTATTTCTCAAATGTCAGCATTTATATTGAGGGTTTATGAGGAATACTGGTCTAGAATTAAATGAAAAGTATAAATGAGTAAAAGCAGATACAGATAGATACTTCATTTTTACAGTCAGTCATTCTGGAAGTAACAATAGTGACTTTCTGAAGCTTTTCAGTGTGGTGGGAATAAACTCACCAATGTATGTGTCGTTCTTCTAGCTGTATGTATTTATCATCTCAATTATTTCTACATTTCTCTTCATGTCATTGTCCTCTGCTCTCAAGGATATTTAGCAGATAACCACTATATTTTTATTGTGAACCCTTCTGTTCTTTCTATTGTTTTAAATATTTCTCATTCCCTCTTCCTATAACTGCCCAAAACAACTTTACTTTTGTTCTATCCATTATGTTTTTGGCTTGAATTTCCCTGTGTTCTCATATTCCATCTCTCCTTTATGCTTCTGTGCCAGAATATTCAACATACTGGGAAAACTTATGTTTAGGATGTCTTAACCAGTAGTTTAGAGGGTGTTAGGACTTATAATATGCAATTCAATCTCATTTTATAGGTGATTTCCCTATGCGGTGGGAGTGACTCTTACCTACATTTCAAGTAACTAACATTCACTTCAAATCCATTAGGTTACCTGTGTGCTG
Organism: Chinchilla lanigera; assembly: GCF_000276665.1. Classification (NCBI taxonomy): domain Eukaryota; kingdom Metazoa; phylum Chordata; class Mammalia; order Rodentia; family Chinchillidae; genus Chinchilla; species Chinchilla lanigera. The sequence goes on from NW_004955428.1 coordinate 10,925,909, forward strand.
CATATTATCATTTCCTGCTGGGATAAAGTGATGCACAGAGAATGCATTCTTAAATTGTTATTGACATTCAGAAATTTCAATGGTCATTATTTTATGCAGTTTTTAAAAGTAGCTAACTTTATCAATATGGCTAAATCGTCAGTTTTGTAAGTTTCCTCATTAGATATAAATCTCAGACTTGTTTAATTAAAATATAAACCTCTTTCCATATTATTTTTATCTTCAGTAAATTAGTATTTTTTGATTAAGGAAATGCCACAATGTAAAAAAAAAATGTTGAAGGCACTGACTGGCATATCTGATTTGCAACTTGTTTGATTTGCTGAGATCTGCATTATCTCTTCATGAAGAATGCAAAGAATAGATCAAAAAAGAAAGAAACAAGTCTCAGCTTATTGTTAATTCTTCTATCTAGTGGCTTCATATTTTCTATCTTGGCCTTTTCAGGAATTTCAAAAGTAGATGTTTTACACAGTTTTTAGAAGTAGCTAACTTTATCAGTATGACTAAATTTTCATTTTTGTAAGTCTGTAATGGATATATATTAATTACCTTGTAATGTTATTAGTGTAAACTATCACATTTTTGATTTTCATTTGCTATGTACTCTTTTCACTCTTAAAGCTTAGAAGGCAAACACACACACGCATACACACATACACACATAGCAAAGCAATATATTTTAGAGAGGATATGCTTTCTGTATTGAGGCTTATGCATGCTAGAATTTCAAACAGATCAAATTGAAATACATATAACTAATTCAACAATTGAGAAGACTATTTTTTGTTTAATATTTATTAAATAGTGTCAAAATTGCAGCAGAAGTACACTTTTTTGGCTTTTCATTCTGTTACTTTTCCTGCAGTGCTTGCTTTGCACACACGTCAATCCTCCCCACCCTAGCATGATGTGTAAAGGGAGGACCATGGACTGCAAAGTCAGAACAGAATAATTTCATGGTGAATAATTTCCTGGTAAAGGTATTTAATTGGGCAGATCCAAAGTTATTCCTTGTAGTTACACCAAAACATTACCTTGTATAAACAAAAGGATATTAGCATATGATAAAGTGTAAATTTTCATTCTTGGATCTATTTTTTTTTTTTTTTGGTCGTTTTGAGACAGGGTTTTGCTATGCAGTTCAGGCTCACCTTGAGCTCACTTTGTAGCCCAGGCTGGTATCGAACTTGCAAGGATCCTCCTGCCTCAGCCTTCCTAGTGCTGGGATTACAGGCATATGCCACCATGCCTTGTACTTAATTTTTTTTTAAATTTTGGATCTATGGCTTTAAGTTCATTCATAAAGAAAGTGAAGAAAGACATATCTGCACATAATCAAACTGTTGACCAAGAAGTATGGAGGGGAGCAGGGATGTTTTAGAGGACTATACTATATTAATATTACTTTCTACATTTATATTTTTATCTACTTATTCACTCAAAAATGTATTGCATATTAAATGTGAATTACAGAGTGTGTAGCAAAGAATGGCAAATCATGATAGGTACAGTTTTTATCTTCTTTCATTATTCTGAATGTACATACTGATTTGAGACATGTGGATAGCTCTTTCAAAGTTCAAATAAATAATATATTCTAGTTCAAATTATTGTTTTACATGTAATAGATATTAGAAGTTAAATGGATACATATTGTCTTACAATGTTACTAATGTAAACTTCATTAGGTTTTTATTTTCATTTGCAAAAGACTAAGCAGTCAAGGTGTAAATGTTGTAAAATATCATTAAAGCAGGAGTACTGGTGCACACCTGTAATTGCAGTGCTTCAGAGAATAAGGCAGGACCATCACTGTGAATTTCAGTTGAGCCTGGACTACACAGTAAGTTCAAGGGCATCCTGAAATGCTCGCTGAGACCTTGTCTCAATAAAACAAAACAAAACAAAACAAAAAAACAAAATAAATCGAAACAAAACAAAACATGAAAAAGTCTAATTTTTTGATAGAATGTGTAAGTGAACATTTTACAAAACTGATACAAATAAGGATTTCATGTAATTTTATGATACCTATAATTTTTATGTCAGTATAAATTGTTTTGAAGTTTCTATATTTTAGGATATGTGCTGCTGAAGCAAGCACTGAAATTTCTAATTGGTAATAAAGAACCTAATTATGTAATATCTGATACCTGTGAAGTCTTTCAAATGAGAGGTGAGGTCTAATAATAGATACCAAGTGAAAGCTTTGTACACATCCCAGAACATACTAACATGTATTGCAGTACTCACAGAGACACACACACACAGACACACACATGCATGCACACTCACCCAAGAAATTCTGATTTTTAATGATAAAATGAATATATTGAATATTTTTCCCATAAATTATTAAACTAAATTTGAAGATAGATTTCATTGTTACTGTACATGACCAAATAATATCTTATCATCTATAGCACTTGATGCTTTATAATATTTTTAACACAATTGAATCTTGGACACACAAAGACCCAAAATTTCTAGCTAGGTGTCACCAACCAAGGCAAACATTCTTATTTAAAACATAGTGTTTATTGATGATAGCAATTTTTCACCGTGTGAGTCTATCATTTAATAGCCATACAAAAATGTATCCCTGTCCTAACAAATGGAATCATTAATGATAACTGAAACAGTCTTCTACTGAGGGTACACTTGCATTTCCCTCCAAAACAGCGTATTATTTTCATTAGGAAAGTTAACAATATGTAGACTGTAACCTATTGACTGGTAAAAATATTTCCTGATAGTATGGATTATCATATGGTGGAGAATGTACCAGCGATGAGATGCTTCCCTTCTTCCAGGTATTTTAAAGTAAGGAGGTTGGAGAGTAGAGATTGTCAGCTGAATGAAGAACTTGAAAACTATTACAAATGCTCAAACACTCAGAGACATGGATTTGTAACAACTACTGCCAAGGTAATATGATTTGACAAAATCTTACCTCTCCTTCTCATTAGTCACACACACACATACACACACATGCACACACACACACACACACACACACACACACAGAAAGAGTGAGGAAAGAACTTTCACTTCTTTGATCTAATTTGAAAAATATGCCTTTATAATTTCTTTTATAGCATTCCAACTTCGGTTTTAATCAGAACAAACTAATATAACCTCAATCTAATATTCATATTATAGTTGAGCAAAATTAATTTTGTTTTTATATTACTCTGAGTTAGCAAATGAAATAAGCAAACAAATAATTGACTTGTTCTTGGTAAGTATGCCTACCACATGCTACCACAATTTTATCAATGATGGGAGTCTCATACAAACTTCATTATATAAAATTTCAAGAAGATTTGTTAACCTCTTTCACACTGATTGGACAGGTTTAGAGTTAACTTGTATATCTGAATGGGAAATTTGGCGACAGCAAAGTGTGAAAGACAACATGCATGGAGAAATTAAGGAGATGGTGTTTCAGATGATTTCAATAGGAAAAAATTCTCAGTAATGAGGATATTTACAAGGCAGAGAGTGCATCCTAGTGGTTTATGAAGACAAATAAATGCAGGAAGAATCACCAGGTCTTGCAGAAATCATGAAAAAGAATGGAATTTGAGTCATCAAAGGTAGATGAAGTTAAGAATTTCCTGGAATATGTAAGAAAGGAATGGTTCTTTGCACTTAGCTAATTCTGCTAACAATATAGTTAGATTTTTTAACCACCAATGCCTTTTCTGATAGCATAGGACTAATAACTCCATAGTTAGTACTTCAGGTCATCGAGAAAAATACCCTTTGTATTTGCATAATTAGAAGCAATCATAAGCACCTAGTTAGAAACAGATAGGACCTAAAACAATTTCTAGTAGGTTCTTGGAATTGTAAATTTCTCCTTGTGAGGTCATCTCTTGAGTGATGGGGCAACAGAGGAGATGGATTTGTTTAGGTTCTAAAGATCAAGTGTCTAAAAATTTTTTGATAAAATTAAAAAGGGATATATTAACACAAATGACTATGTTATAGTTCCAGAGTTAACCCTGAGGTGAGCCGTATTGTAAATTTTTTTTTTTTTTTGGTTTTTCTCCGGTACCGGGAACCGAACTCACGACCTTGCGCTTGCCAGGCAGGCGCTTTTTGCCGCTGAGCTAAATCCCCAGCCCCTCCATATTGTAAATTTAAAAAGCCTCCTACACTAAAGCTTTTCTAACAAAGGTAGTCTTCTAACGTGGCAGTGCCATTTGGAGATAAGAAAACATTAAACACAAAAGATTTTCACACACACAGGAATTTGGGGGTTTCATTTATAAGCTCTAGCCTTGGGTTCAAAATATAAGACAGGAAAGTATACTATTACATCTTCATCCTCATTTCACCAGTTAAGGGCTTTAAGTAACCTTACTACTGAGAGGAATACATAAGGCCCAATTCTATCTGACTTTAGCCACCCAAATATGAAATTCATTCACTGGGCTTCTAAGCATATCATTTTATTCAAAATATTGTAACAAGATTGATGTGGTTTGAAAAAAAAAAAGATTGATGTGGTTTGATTGTATCCCCTCTAAATTTCAGATATTGCCAGTGTGAGGACTTTATGGAGTGATGAGGCTCTAAGACCTCCTTCTTAGTGAATAGGATTAAACTCCTTGTAGAAGAGATTTTGCTCTATATAGCAAGCATGCCTTGTACTTTCAGTCATGTGAGAGGACAGCAACTAGGAGACATTGGCAGAGTAATGGTTACATTCATTAGTAAGATTCAGAATTCTACAATATACACATATATTTACACAATTTAATGGGGGGATATGTTCAGTAATGCACTGTCAGGTGACTTGGTGGTTGTGCAGATATCATGGTGTATATTTATGAAAACTAGGTGGCCACAATGTCATGGATTCCCATGATTTTCAGAACCAATGTACTATATACAGTCTGTCACTGCTTGAAATATTATGCAGCATGTGACTGCACTGCAACTCATCATATCTTACATGATAAATACATACAATCCCACCTATTTTTTAAGAAATAATTTAAACACTAAATTTGAAAAAATAGCAAGAAAGTCCTCAACAGGATAAATACTATTGTCTTGATCTTGGACTTTATAATCTCCAGAACTGTGAGGAAATACATTTCCATTCCTTAAATATAGCCTCATATCAAATATCCTACACAATAGCAATACAAATGGGTTAAAACAAGACACAATATCCACTAAAAAAGAGCATCACAATGGTTGTTGTATTACATATTGATATCTTCAAAGTGGTTTCTCAGGAAAACAAATAGAGACATGCAAAACAGATCAAATAAGTGTATTGTTCTTATGCTATTTTTTGAGTGGATGTCTGCTTGGTAATATGCTTTCCTTCTTTTATTTTTAAAATAAATTTTAAAACAGAGCATCACAAAGAAAAGGAAGTCTGAGGTTTTATAGATCCAAGTAATCAGACACGTAACCAAAGACTCTCATGGGAATCATGAGGCGGGACAGAAATGGGCCATGGTCTTATCCTGTAATATCTCGGAACAGACTACGTTTTTTGCATGAAAAAGTACTGGGAATTTTCAACCATCATTACTATCTAGGGACAGAAGTTCCAAGTTTTATCATTGTTGAAAAGGAGAAAAGAAATCCAATGAACTGAGAATGAAGTATTTATTTTCCTTTTGGTAGAGTAAAATCTGTTCAAAAGTTCCAATTTAGATTCACATAATAATAAGCACTAATAAAAAAAATGTTACTGCTTTAAAATCTATCATCAGTATTAGTTATCTTTAGGAATGTTCTTAAGAGAAGCTTATTCCATGTTTTTTAATTCATTAACTTACTAAATTATATTTCTTAAATTAATTAATTCATTTAATGAATTATTCAATGCATTTTGAAATGAACCTAGAGTTTATTTCTCCAGTTTAATGTTCCATGAATGCAGACAATATAGTTAAGATTCCACTAAATAGAGTCACACAGTTGTGCTTGGGAGAGTTCTATTGTTGAGAAAGTAATTATTTTTAGATGCTTTCTTCTTGATTAGAAACATATTTAAAATTTTGCCTAACATCAAAGTAATAATGTCTTTATCTGTCTTTCACCTATTAATCCAAAAATGTCTCTGCAATGACAAGTTATAAGTGGCTTCACTTTCAGAATATGTCTATTCTGTTTGCTAGAAGCACATTAAAAACTTTGAACAACAAATATAAAAGTGACTCATTAAAGGTAAGTAATGGGTAGGCATTCAAAGTGATGATGTCCTTCAAACCACAATATCAAGTCTCAACCATTCATAAATCACTAATATTCTTAAATACTCCTCAATGCCTGGATAACTAAATAACAGTTATTGCTATGTTTATAAAAAGAACAGGAGTGTAAATTGAGTGAAAGAATGTTTGCTTACCATGGCCAATACCCTGAGTTTGATTCCCATAACTGGGAACAAACAAAACAAAGCAAAGCAAAGCAAAACGAAGTAAAGCAAACTTTAGCATTTTGACTTCTGACACATCTAAAACAAAAGAAGAACTGATTGAATGTGAAGACAAAAACTACATTTTAAAAATGTTGTTGGAGGCCGGAGATATGGCTCAATGGTACAAGCGCCTGCCTGGCAAGCGCAAGGTCCCAAGTTCGATACCCAGTGCAAAAAAAAATAAGAAAAGTAAATAAAAGTGCTGTTCGAATTTAGTGTTCATACTACATCATCAAAACCATCCAGGAAAATTCTGCAGCCTCTCCTGGTAATGAACATTGATCTTCTGGAGATGGTGCTCTTTGAGGTTGCCATGTTACTTTTCATGAGCAATGGATTTGCATGAAGAAATGTAAATTGAAGCATTAAAGTGGCTTTTGAAATACAAATAACTGCAAGCTGCCAGTTAAAAGTAGAAAGTAGGCTGAGGATATAGCTCAGCGGCACAAGCGCCTGCCTGGCAAGCGCAAGGTCCTGGGTTCGATTCCTGGTACCAAAAAAAAAAAAAAATGTAGAAAGTATAAAATTTTTTGAATCTCTCTTGTTTTCTCAGGCAAATTGTAATTTAGTCTGTAAAAAAACACCAATATACTAATAACGTTAATATTCTTTTTTCTTTTTTTAACTGTTGAACATTAAAATAATATTACTGTAGCAAGTGGTCTACTCAGGCATTAGTAAAACACCTCTTGTGGTATCAATGTTTAAATTCACAATATGCTAGAAAATGTCACTAAGAGACAGAAAAATACATTCTGATACTTTTATTGGCATAGCTGCTGATTTGTTTATAATGAAATCCTCACAGAAAGTTTTTTATAAAGAACAAGTGCAAATGTAGGAAAATAAAATTCAAGTGTTGTATGAACAGCAAAAAGATTTTTTTTTTTGGTTTTTCTCTGGTACAGGGAACCGAACTCACGACCTTGCACTTGCCAGGCAGGCGCTTTTGCCGCTGAGCTAAATCCCCAGCCCCAGCAAAAAGATTTTTAACAATAGAAACCAAGCTATTTTATTCATTTATTTATATTTCTCTTTTTTGTCCATTCTCCTTTCCTCCCTTCAACCTGTCTTCCACTCTTTGTTTACAGAAGTTTGTTTCTGTTTTTACATGTACTCTTTTTCTTTCTTGTCCCTTCTTTCCTTTCTCTTTCCTTCCTCCCTTGTTCCTCTTCTCATTTGAACATTATCTTCCCATTTTCCAATATTTATTTTACATTTTGTTCCTTATTGATATTTTTCATTTCTTATACCAGAGAAATCATGTGATATTTGAACATGTATGATGTCTCTACACATAATCCATTTTCAAAAGAATATTTGGAGTTAACAAAGAGGGAGAGCACTACAGGCTACTTTGATAAATACTGTGGAAACTGTGGAAGACCGCTGGAACACTCTCCTTGAAAGAAGAGCATTCATCTCCATCTTGGCTAAGCCTAGCCCTATTTCCCTGTGTTGATGTGTGCAGAGCTGGCTAGGACATATCCTTTCCCTCCTTAGTTGGCTTTAAGCAATGCGAATGGGTCTAGCCAAGGTGCTGATATGTACTCTTCAAAGCAATGTGGCAGGTTAGTCAAGCCCCAGGTAAAACTGCCAAGTAATATGTATGATCTAGGCCATGTGTAGCCACACTGTCTGCTGAGGTCATGCCTCAAGATAAGAGACTATGACTTCTCAGGTCATAAAAATGAAGTGAGATATTATTGAACATTACTTGGTAGCTAGCACATTGTGGTTCCATAGTATTATATTTGCTGAATGAGCATTATTAGTAGTACGAATCTGGCAGTCAAAAAATAATGGTGACTGAAAGATGGCATCAAAAATCTGTCACTTAGCTGGACATGGTGACCAGCTTTCTGTGAGACTGAGGCAAGAGGATTGCAAGTATAATCCCAACCTCTGCCATTTTTCAAAATAGTGAGGCTCTATCTCATTGATAACAGCAGCAATAAAAACAACAATTTCATCACTCTGCTTTCTCAGGGCCTCATCTATAATATTTTAGATGGCTGCTGCAACCCAAACATGCTGTCGTTACTTGAGGCGTTGGGATAGGAGTAAAGAATGGCCGGCAGCTTTGCAGTCTGTCCCTTGGTCAGGAATGATTTGCAAGAACTCTTCTTTTAGCTCTGCATTGTATCTTTTCAGATATAGCTGCTGCATATTCTGTCTGGACTAAAATGCCAATGAGTCAATGACTGAAGTATTCTATGTATTAAATGTAAAGTAACTTGGTACAAAGGAAATAGTGAATACAGCACTGCTTTATGTTCCAGGAAGAAAATTACAACAGATAAAGATGACACAACTGATGAAATCTGAACATTCATTCCGTTTACATTGAGAAAAAATTCTTATTTTATGAAATTTTAATAGAAAATTTCTATTATAAACCCAGGAGAATGATAAATACTGGAAAATAAGAAATGGATGTAAATTTCACCCTGATTTGTGCTCCACATCACAGTTTTATTAACTCATGCCAATGTAGAAGTTCACTTGCAGAACGATGGTCTCAGATGTGTCACTGAGCCGGTCCTCTGTGCAAAATGCTCCAACAACTTTAGCAAAATCAAAATCCTATTAAGGAAGACTTTCAGATTCTCCTGAATAACCAAAGCCTGGATCTTTCTTCATATCTTCTCAACTTACAGGTACATGTTTCACCATGAAAACCTACAAGCCTTGCTTCCCTGCATGTGACTTTTCTCACCTGGATTGGCCATTGTCTTGGATTCCCAAAAGAATGTCAAAATAGCTGTGTGTTATCCTGAAAGGATCTTGAAGAAGAAGCCAAGATTTCTCTTTCTTTTCCACTTTCTGACAGGATGCGGATGACACAGGGTGAATCAATGAGTGAAGATACTTCGAATAAATTCTGGGGAGAGGAGGCTGGGACCAGACAACAAATAACAAACTCCTTGGTAGATCATTACATGAATTCAAAATAGACGTATATTTGTTAATGTCCTGAAAATTGTTATTCTCAGCTAAAATATTTTTTACATATGGAAATAGTTGAAATATTTACTAATAATTTATATCTTAATAAGCATGCCCATTCCTCTGTTCCTGGCTTAGTTCCTTAAATAAGTTATGCATGTGCATTTTACATTGTAGTTTTTTAAAATGTGCATTGTGTTTCAGTACATTTCTTCACCACAAATACAAGTAGATTTATCTATTGATTAAATCAGAGGGCTTTCATTTATTTAGCAGAGTATTAAATTTGGGTTTGTAGATTGTGAAGAACAAAGCCAGTCTAGGACACCGTCCGTTCATGGGAATGTCTGCTGGTGAAAGACAAGGGAGACACAAACATGCTCAGTGCGTGGCTTGCACCACTATTTGTTCCTCTGGGAGCTGGACTGTCACTGAGGTTTCACCAGAAGCTCATCATTTTATGTTCTTAGAACTGCTCAGACCTGTCCCATTCTGGTCCTGCTGTGCACACTTGATCACATTCCACATCCTCTACAGGGCCTTCTGCCGTCCGGCCTAGGGCCACTGAGAACCTCTTCAAGAGGTGCTGATGCTAGAGATACAGGCAATGCATCTTTTAGGATTTGGCTTCTGTTTTTCTGTACTTTGCTTCCAATTGATTAATCTTTGGCGTATCATTGTTTCCATCTCATGGTTGCCTTACTCTTGATCTTTCCTTCATCGCTTGTTAAATGAATACATGCTCATGTGTGTGTGTGTGTATATGTATGTGTATTGCATTGCTGTATTGCCAATGCCCATTCAACCCTGTAGCTCTTTTTGTGTCTGCTTATTCATTAACAAAAGATCTGATCTGCTTTGATACACCCTGCACAATATGAAGTACTTATTATATACAATTACTGCTTTTAAACTTTTGACAGTTATTATTTTTTTTAAATAAACCTCTCATCGTTTATTTTATTTTATTTTGGTTTTTTTGTTTGTTTTTTTCTGGTACTGGGAATTGAACTCACGACCTTGCTCTTGCCAGGCAGATGCTGTGCCACTGAGCTAAATCCCCAGCCCCTACAGTTATTATTTTAAATTTTACTAAATAAAAACATACTAGAAGTTAATTGTATTTTTTTATTTAGAGATAATGAAAGTGAAATCAAAAGAATCAAATAACTTATCTCATGTCACATAACTAATAAATAAAGATACGATAAAATGTAGCATTGTTCCATGTTGCCTTTCTCAATCTACTTCCATGACTACTGGGCAGTGATGGTTGCCTGTCTTTGGATCTGGTGTTAATTTCTGACTCAACTAACAACACTCAGCAGGACAGTATGTAGGACATAGTACGGAGAATTCTTGCAAAGGATAAATGAAGGGTTTTCTTTGAGAAGCATCTTTAGAGTTTCACACTGATTCAAATACTGCAAGGTGTCCAGCTCAATTTTATCTCTCCACCTGGTCCATGCCTGACTTTGTTTTTGTCTTTATCTTTACCCTTCTCAGCCACATTACTATGAAAAATACATATTTTATTCAATTTATATTTTATTATTGACAATGCCAGTGTTTTATTACAAATCTGAGATCATTGAGCAACAAGGGCTTAATTTGAATTTGCAAACTTATTACTACAATATAATGATGATATGGACAATAGAGGTCCATTATTATGTTGTAATTGAAAATTATAAAACTCACTAGAAATGCTATATTGCAAAATAATTCTACATAAAGGACATAAAGTAAATAAAAGGTAATTCTGGATTCTTAAAAGATCACAAAAAACAAAATGCTCACAATTTATGTAAACATATAATATTTAGGTTATTTTTCATTTGCCACTTCTTAAAATTTTGCCACTTCTTAAAATTTTAAACCATTGTTACACAAATGTGTGAACTGATATTTAATATTAAAAGAGAAAACTTTTCATTTGTCACAATATGATAACATATATATATACATATATTTGTGTAACATAATGGCACAAGACATCAATACATTCTTCAGTTTGTTACATCAGCATGTAATTTAATTCTGTAAAAAGAAATACAAAAATTGGTAGATATTCTTGATTTAACAATATAAACTTTATAGATATTGCTTTTTTAGTTGTATAAATCATACATATATATATATATATTTAAAATCTTGAAGGAGGAAAGAACAGTGACAAATTATTTTATTATTCCAAAATTTCATGCTGAGTTGAGAATCTTCAGTGAGATTTCTTCAATGTAAATAAACCTTTTCTATGCTGTTACAGAGAAAATGAAATTAGTAGTATGGCAAGTATAAATTAATATTCTCAACTGTGATATACCACAGAAAATTGTTAAGACACTAATACTATTAAGTAGTATTGTCATATTGTATTTGAAGATTGATACTATCATATATTTCAGTTTTTGCATTACAGGACTTTTAAATTTTCTTCAGCTCCAAGTTTATCAGTTTATGTATATATTACATATCTGATAAAAAAGATATGCAAATAATATTTGTTAAATACCTTTAAAAGTTAAGCTTGGGGTCAATATTTCCATGAAGGTTTATCAATTTTAAATATAGAAAATTAAGTCCAGGAGTACAGCTCAAAGACAGGGTACCTGCCTGATAATTGTGAGGTCCTAAGTTAGATTTCTGGTTCCAAAAAATAAAAAGTAAATATAGAAATTAATGCAAGACTCGGATACAGCTCAGTGGCATAGGTGCTTGTCTGGCAAGACTGAGGTCATGAGTTCGATTCCCAGTATCGAAAAGAAAATAAATTAATGCATATCTCATCAACAGTCCAAACATGGCAAATGAAAAAAACTGAGTATTTTACACTATTATGATACTTGTAATTCTTGAAGGATCCTTTCATTTTCTGTTTATGTGT
>NW_004955428.1:10938301-10967916 GCF_000276665.1 Chinchilla lanigera
TTTTTTTTTTTTTTTTTTTTTCTCTCTGTGTGTGTTAGAGATGGAAACAATCAAGTGCTTTACCACCTAGCTACATTCTTAGGGTTCAGTACTTGAATTGTTAATGTCTTCTCAAATGAAATATTAGGAAATGTCAAGAACTATAACCAAAGCAAAAGCATATTCAAATTAGGTAGCATATCTCAAAAATCAGGACCTGATTGAAGTTTTGCCATTGTAGCTGTACTGGTCAAGCTGATTTTGGTAAACTTTTTCCTGGAAATTTTATAGGTAGGAGTGAAAGATCAAAAAGACATCTATGCGTAATCATGTTATGCAGTTTGGCTTCAGTACTGGCACAATACTTTCAGAGGTCTCTCTATATTCTGTGTCATTACTGGATGGCTCAGTTGTGTATGATCATGATATGGCACTTCTGAATCTGCTGAGAATATCTTCTGGTTCATACTCGAAATTGTTAATACAGCTTTTGGCATATAGTAGGCATTAATTTGTATATGTATTTAACTTACAAAAATAAAATTTTAAAAAAATTTCTCACTAAATTGTAAAAAGTAACTGCATGATAGAGTGTAATTTGTTTATGTTAATCAATAATCTTTCTTTTATACTTAAATGGAAAGTTTTATGATGAAAAATATCTTAACTTCTGTAACAGTCACAATGCTGCTGATATACCATATACTGTGTTTATTTATACTCAGATTTGGTAAGTTAATAAAAAAGTATTTGTTTTAATAACAAACATAAAAGTCATGTGCTCTGAGAAATAACCCTGGTTTGTTATCTAAAATCTTTTCTTTTGGTTGGTTCATTTGATTTTATTCTATGAGAGTGGAGTGAAGCAATGGCATAGAAATTTATTCACTAGTTCATAGGATTCCAGAGGGTACAGGCAGCCCTTTTGTATAATAGTTCACTAACCTCTGATGGTCTCAAGAGCACCTATTATCTGTCTTTTATTTATAATAAAATTAACCCATATCGCTCAAAGAGGGGAGGAAGTCTGTAGTAGTGCTATACATACAGATACTAGTCTCTAAATGAACAAACTGACCTTGAGGTAGATATCTGTCTGAATTTCAAATTAATTCCCATGCAATAAGGTTAATAGTAATCAGGGCCATTTCAAAATTTAAGGTTGTTGCAAAATTTAAAAGAAATTATTCATGGGAAAAGTGTAGCAAAGTGCTTTTTACACATGTTTTCAATATTTGGTAAGAGAGTGAAAGATTGATGTGTTGAAGATTTCAAAGAATGAGAGTGAGTGAAACCAAGGAATTTCATCATTCCTTATTCTCTTCCAATTCTTTGTATGATATCTAACCTGGTTTTAAATTCTGAAGGAAAATAAAACCTTTAAAATAAGCACCAAGATTTCTGTTTATTGCTTTAAAATTAATTTACAAAAGAATCTCTATTTACACTGATAGTTACAAAAAATCAAATATGTTTGAGAAAATTAGCATTATCTCAGTAGATACACCAAAACCTATGTGACTTACAGTTTTATAAATATGTGTTGACATGGTAGTTCACATAAAAATTGTCTAAAATGGTGCTGAAATATTTATATAAGTATATAGAGCAGAACAGACGCAATGAATTAGAAGCATGTGCAATTTAGATGGATAGATTATGCCAAGGGTTTAGTGAGACAGGCAAAGAGTTCTTATTAGCTAAGTTGATGTCCCTAAGTACACTCTGGATCTTCATCTTCAGGTCTCCCTGTCGTTCCTATGAAAGTTCTCAACACTGATTTCTCTTTCAACAGGATTTGTACAAAAAATAACTGAATGCACTTTGGACCATTTGTCTCCTACTGCACTGCAGATTCAAAATGAAATCCCCATGGGAAAAAAAATCAGATTATCCAAGATCGTGAGAAATCTGGAATCTTGTAGTATTTTACTTTTGGACAAAGGCACAATTGAGAATGTAATTTCACATATACTTTGGCATAGGAGTTCCTGACTTGTTGGTTTCCCAGCTTAGTCCAATTTTCCTAAATTTAACTTTGCATTATTGAGGTGAGGGGCTGCAAACTCTATATCCCAGTTTTCTTGCTAACTGACTTTATATTAGGAGCATTGGCAGTGTTCAAAGATTGTTAATGATGAAAGAAAGAGAGTATCCTGCTTCTTAAACCAACACCTGGCATTCACAGTAACGGCTGAAAGACCAACAGGTCTATGGTTTGTGAATCTAAGTTTGCGGAGAATTAACATCAATTTTGTTGTTGCTGTTGTTTTTGTGGATCCAGAATGGAGACAGCATTTCCAGTGTTTACCTGAGTAACCAATTTGAGGATATCAATATGTAACCCAACAACCATAGTTAATTTCCTATCACCTTGTCTGAAATTCTGTATTACTTGTATTTTTTATGTGTTGCTTTGTAAATGTGTGTGCATTTGTTAATATGTTTCCATACTTTTCTTTAAAATAAAAATATGTGAAAACAGGTAAGTGAGCTCCAGGCTAGGAAATTAAATTTTTATGCCTTCTTCATATTATATCTTCTACTTTATGCAAATTATTTGGTATTTGTACTTTTTGTCTTTCTATGCCCTTAGAGGCCAAATTCCTGTAACAAATATCCATTGTTTAAAATATGTAGAGTGGCTCCAGTTTTCTGTATTTGACACCTGTATAGTAGAAATCTCAAACCCAACATAGAAGAGGTATTTTCTTTTTAAAGGTATGTTGTATGTTTAATAACTCAACTCTGCAATATATATTTTCTTTATTATTCCAGTCACATGCATTTTGATGCTTCTAATCACAACTATTCGTATATACTTATTACTGTAACAAGATGTGTAAACTACTTATGGGATCATTGTTATAATGATACTTAGTCTCTATGCATTTGTTTTATGAGAAAAAACACTGAGTTCTCAGGCATAGATCATTTTCTCAACGCATTTAAAAAGGATAATATGCTACTGATCTCAGAATGGCGTCAGTAAAAAAAAAAAAATGGACGTTACCAGCATCAATCTATTTCATGTGATTCTGAGACTACTATACCTTTGAAGTGAGCCAGAATCTATTTCATTCTGAATGATGAATTTGAATTTGTTTAGTGATCACGTACAAGTACACATTTTCTTCACAGAATTTATGATGACTTGCATCTCAAATTCAAGTATAAACGTATGTCTCATCTAATTGGTTAAGAACAAAACTGTAGTATATAAGTGGGTGTTTTTAAAGTTAACTTTTCCAACCATGTTCACTATGATTTTATTCAGATTACTGAACCTCAGCTCATAATCTGTAAAGCAGGGCAAATGTGGCCAACATCACACGAAGGTTTTCATGATTAAATAAGATGACATATTTGAACAAAATTAACACATATTAAGGTTCTTTATGAGTTAGTGTTGCTATTATTATTGTCATTTTCTCCCCAGATGACAGAGACCTATTTCAAGTGAACAATATTGCAGGACAAATTTATGGATTATTATAACATAATTTGTATAAAATAATTTGAAGATTAAAAGTATACATTAGATGTAGTCATTTTAAAAGTCACTTCAGTGTATATCTACCACAATTATTTCAAATATGAATGGCAAGTGGTGCCATAAAAATTATTTCTGATCACATGTTTATTAAGTGCTTTTCTTGGTGCCCAATTATATTACATTTAAATTTGAGTAAAATAAGTAATACCACATCAATTTGGGGGAGGTGTGTTTGTACCACATTGTAGGCTAAAGATCTGGGACAAAAGATGAACCAGGAATGGGAATATGGTCTGTACATTGTAAATATCATGGTAAGCATTCTGGAAAGACACTATCAATAATTATACCACTATATGGTAAGCACTATACTAGAAATGTGTTTCAGTTTCTATGAGAACATAAAAGTTTGGTCAATATCCATTATATTAGATACGTATTCCTTGGAGGTTGCCATAAGGGAGTAATCTCAAAGGTAATTGCATGTTACATAAAGGGTTGATAGAAAATGTACATTAAAATGAAAAAATTGTGCTTTTGAAAATAAATCTTAAGACCATGTGACACTGTTCAAAGATAAGCCTTAATCTTTAGGTAAATGAGAGATGGAATAGAGAAAATAGAGGAGAAAGAGCCCAGAAAATGTCTAAATAACATAGACAAAAAAAAAGATAAGCAGCTAGGTATATGAAATTTTGACCAAGGTAGATGTGACTTCCAGTCTCATAAAATTGTAACAGTCGCTCTATCACCTAACCCACACATGTTTTCATTTGATGGGTATTGCCTTAGCCTGTCAGAAAGAATATTTAAAGATGTAAAAAATACAATTATAATTTCTGCTCATTTCTACCTCTAAGTTTTACTTATGGTTGACTTATTTAAAATGTATATGTCAAACAATTGTATATTGCCTTAGTATATGTCCTGTTAGATCTTCTATAAGTTTACATCTGACATAATTATAAGATCTTCAGTAATCAGTAATGATTAAATTATTCTGAGTAGCAAAACCCATTTTAGAATAATTCATGTGATTTTTATCTTCAATATTTTGTAGAATTTAGGAAATAGGACTCTTGCTCTTTGAGCTTAGGTGAGTTAGAAGCAGAAGCTTCCTGCCTGAGAGTTTGTTTGTTTTGGACAGGCTCACTCATAATGAATGACTGCAACCTACTCTGAAAGAGAGACTCTTCCCCAGAGCCTACTATGAAAGATGTGATCACTCTTCACTCTTTTGACAAACCTGGTAGTTTTAATGAACATCCACAGTTAAGCGATAGCTGTATAACTCTCTGCCTTGCCTGTTTGAGATGAGAGTTCCATAGTGTGATGAAAAACAGCCTTGTTTCTCCTAACTAATGAGAAACAAACCTACAGTCTGTGTGCAAAGATAGTGCAGAGATTGTGCTTCAGAGGGATCAGTGGTACTATTCAGTATCATTACAGATCTCAGTATGGTATTTGCCATATCTTTATTTGAAAAGAGTATAAAAGAGAAAGTGGATGCACTTGGTAGAAGCTCAAATCATTTACTCTTATGAAGATCATTACTTATCTACAAAGAAATATTTCACATGGATATTTAATTTTAAATCTCATGTTACAGCTGGGTTATTTTCTCCATTTGGATATTCAAGTATAAATGTGTTAATAAATTTGCCAAGCAACTGGTTTCACCAGCAGTGGCAAATATCAAGTATTATATCTGTATTCTTTCCAATTGCCTTGTTCTCCCACTAACTTCCTACTGTTTTATTCAAAGAGATGTTGCCTGCAAATCAGTCCTGAGAAATTCCCAGAAAAGTGGCTGGACTAACTATAGTATAATCAGAAAAATGCCTTCCCATCTTTATAAGAAATAATGAACCAAAGCAAAACTAAATCATAAACTAAAATGTATATGACCTATACAGTACAATTTGGAACAATTTGGAAGAGAAGAGCAGAAGTCAGCATATAATTCCTAGTTGAAAGCCCAGCATGTGAGCTAAGTAAGTGGAACAATTTCCGAAGGGCAAACTATAATGCAGCCTAGTACATTCAGGTCCACTTTGGGAAGCCATGTGGTGCACCTGTCTTTCAAAATGCACAGTATTTCCAATTTAAATGGGCAATGCCTCCTATGAAATATGTTACATAGATTCTTCAGTTGAATTTGTGGCCTAGTAATTGTACGAACATAAAGACAAGGTAAATACCCTCTTATAAATTCATGCTTCCCACCAATGAATGAATGATCTCTTCTACTCTAAAAAAAAAAAAAAAAAAAAAAAAAAAAAAAGGCTTAATGCTCCTGATGTTCACTGCAAGATCTTTACCTTTCTATTCCTTTAGTGACCAAGCTTCTGTAATTATGAAGGTCAAAGAAAGACATTCTCAGCTGATTCTTTGTTGTACATTGATCCTTAAGGATAGGCACAGGAAAACATACCTGCTGAATAAGGTGAAGAGGAAATACTTCGCTGAAAAGAAAATAATTTTAACAGGAAAGATAGTGTTGGCATTACTCACAGCAAAATGGTACAGCCCAACAGTAACCAAGACAGAAGAGTACAAAACGACAGATAGTTCATTTGATCCCTAATAACAGGAAGTTTACACCAAAAAAATATAAAAAAAAACTGGTTAAACTAGACAATGGTATGAAAGTAATGGTGTACAAGTTAATATTTTAACATGAAATTATAGCTTACAAATATATCAAGAAAAGAAAAATAGAAAATAGAAACCTATATAAATTCAATTCAGAAAGACATTCTGTAAAAGGATAGAGCTAATTTGAACTAATTGATCATCAATCTAAAATACAAAATAGATAACTTTGATTTGCCTATCATTTTGAGAAAGACTGCAAATAACTATTGCTTTTCTGGAACAAGTAGATACCAATGTCTAAGAAAGGTTCCCGATGCTTCTCTGTTAGGAAAGAGACTAACAGATCCAGGATCACACAGTGCAGTGCACTGGGGAATTTCTGGCAGAAGCCTGGTCCCAAGCAGCTGTAAGACAAGTAAGTTCTTCAGTTTGGGTCAGAAGTGTGGTGCCTACAAAGCGATTGGGATAAAAAATGACTTCACCCAAGTTGGAATGAAGCTGGTTTATCTTAAGCTAGTGTCAAAGCTTTACATCGGGCAAATTAGGGAACTAATAGCCCGGATCTGTGCCATAAAGCTCCACATACCACTCTCATGTTTGTATTTGTAATATACTGAGAAACAATGCACAGAAAACTGACTAGTGCTGCTAAGGTGCAGTCACTTTGTCTACCACTGAACATGCCTTGCAGTCGGTCAAGCTGAGTCCCTACAATCCTTGAGTGGGTCCAAGTGTAAAACACAGATCCATCCAAACTTTTCTGGATTTGTATAAAGAATGTGATACTACTTTTGAGAACAATTAACAATCTGTATCAAAACATCATCATGCACCCTGAATAAATTTGATTTTGTGTATATGAAATTATTTAATCAATTAACTATATCAAGAAAGAGAAATCACATCATTGTTAAAGTTAGTTGTCTAATATATACACCATAGGAAAGTTCATATGTATGAAATTATAGTAATTCTATGAAATGGAAGACTTTTAAAAATCCTGACGTAGATCTATGTTGCATGGGTCCACATATATGAGCAAGAATGTCACGATTAAATTATTACAGTGAATAAAACCACTTGTACAGTTTATTTATACTAATGAAAATGTATTCAATCAACATTTTTTTTTAAGTATGACTGTGTATTGGAACACATATTAAGAACCGGGAAGAAGTGTTGAACACAGTACTTACACACTTTTCCTTATGCAGGTAGGTAGCAACCTAGTATAGAAATATGTAAGTCCGTAATAACTAGCCTTACAGCTAGGCTTATGGCTTCCCTTTATCTAGCTCTCACCATTAACACATTACCTATGTTAAATACCTTGTATTCTTTTGAGCAATTTTCTTGTGAGGACTGAAATTATAGCACTGTGCAGAACTTAGTGCCTTCCTTCGTAAGAAGAAGTATGATAAAAGTCCATTCTAGATTGAGATTATAAAACCACATAAGCATTTGCTTCCTTTACTTCTAACACATCATATTCTTTACTGCACACATGTACAGAAGAACCTACAAAAATTTAGTCAAAATTCCATGATGAAAGGCTATTTGTGAGAGAAATTCAATGTGCTGAATCATAGATTAGCCTAAACTGATTTTCTCACGTAAAAATCCTCTGTGATTTTGTCTTCTTGAAGCTTTCTCTAAATTGTACTATGGAGTTTGTGTACACAAACATTCACACCTGTATGTATTTGTGGGTATTTATACCCTTTTAAAAACTATAATCTGCTTCAGAAAACAGATATTAATATTTAGTTTTAAAGTATTTACCACAGAAACAGAACACTTAAACATGGCAGATATTTATTGTGTAGCTAATACACGAGGGCCACTAAGTGTTACACATACATAGAAAGATGAAACCTTCACATACCCTTTTAATGACATTTTGGAAAAAAGAAACACACTTGGGGCAATGTAGTGGTTTTTACCTGAGTTTTGCAAGACAGAAGTTGTACATAGCCTCTCCCTGCACAATGACCATCACTACAGCCTGCACACAAATAGAACAGGTTTCACTTAAGAACAGATCAGGGGCCTGGCTGTACCTCTTAGACTCACTTGCTTCTGAGCATGCTGAAATATTATGGTATCTGTTGGAGGATTAAAACTTGAAACATTGGAAATATTCCAAGGACCAACCTTTCAAACTTAGCTACCTCAAAAACAGCCCCTATGTTTCTACATATCATATCCATATTTCTATTACTCTTACACCCCTTGTTCCCCAAATAAAAACAAAATTCATCTTACCTTTTTCTCCTCTCCTATAAATCCAAGCTTTAACTACATTTTCTAAATTGTTTCTCTACAATATGCACCTTCCAAGCCTGCCTCAGGCCGCGTGATGAAACCTGGGGTCAAGTGGGCAGCTACTCTCCGTGTTCTAAGCATTAGAAGATTGAGGCTGTGATTGCTCATTATGGTCACTGGTTGGAAACAGGTCTTCGGGGATCAGAAGATCTATTAGCTACATAATGAAGCAGGACCAGGGACGCGTTTCCTCCGCTGGCTGTGGCAGTGTGCGCAGAGCGGCTGCCAGCCTCCCTCGCAGGCTCTCCTGGGCATAACTGTTACCTCCTTTTCACTGATCCACTATATTTATTGTATTATTCTTACCTAACATAATCCTTACCCCATTTGCTGTGGGAAAATGATTTTGCCACATAATTCCCCGGCCTTCTTCCTTTTTCTGTTTTGAAACAGCACCTGCAGCTGCTCCTCTAGAGCTTTAAAAACATCAATCAGTTTCACAGCTAGAGGTAGAGTGATGAAGATTCAGTCTTTCCATCTTTTTTCTCATTTTAACTTGATTCTTCTATGAGAACCACTCTTTTTTTCTTGCATAAAGTGGAACACTCAGAACGAGGTAAGGAATGAAATTTTAAGGGCAGCTGGCTCTTTGCTCCCGCCTGTGATGGGGAGCCAGGAAGGCAAAGCAAGTTTTCCGTTACCCACCTGATCACTGTAGCTCTGTAGTCTTTTTCTCACTGCATTTTAATCACTTACTTTGGATCACTGACTGATTATTAATTAAAACTACAGTACAACTACAACTTTTACCACTTGAGCCTGCCTTTTATTTTTATCAGGTGACATTGCATCGGTGGCTTTTTTTTTCTGCATTTGGTCCAAACTTGATATTTAAAGTAAATTGTTAGAATAATACAGTTCATTAGGATCAATTTTTCCCTGTGTTTAGGGATTGTAATATGAAAGTTATTGTCTGTTTATCTTAAGAAACTGACTATCCTGTATATCTTTCTCACTTCTATATAACCATGATAGAGAATGGAAAATAAATCTGAATATAGAGAGTAAGAGCACAGATTACAGAGTTTCCTGAAAGTCATCGTGAGGAGATATCACTAAATTCTATGGACGGTGAGAAGGTAATTAAAATATATTGGTCACAAGTATCTCCATTCAGATACACCAACAGTTTTAATTCCACCTTGGAATCTGTACCCTTTACTACTTAAGATATATTGTAGGGCATTTCATGTTCATTTTTACTTTGAATGGTAATTAAAAGAGAAGGTTCAGAATAGAGCTTGCCTGTATAAAATTGTACCACATTTTATATGTACGTGGATCACAATGCATACTATAGCTCAGGTTGGGAAGGAATAGTAATATACAGGAGTGAGAAAAAGGTATGGTGAATACTTAAACTTTAAAGAGAAAGAGGTATTACAGTAAAAACAGAAAAGTACATTACTGAGAATAATGGGATAAGTATGCTCAAAGTGAAGAGGAATATTTTGAATATTCTTAGGGATTAGTGATAATGTGTCTTTTATTGTAAACATTTTTTAAATTTAAACATGTCCCAGATCTTATGCTCATTTCTCAGTAATCAAAAGTTTGTGTCAATTTGTATCAAATAAAAGCATTATGATATATCCTCATCTACTTTATTCTTCATACAGGACATCAAGTGACTTTGACTCTTCTGCAAAGTCAAAATGACCGTGCATGTTAAATGGTTTGAAACAATTCAGGCACTGAGGCTGACAGAATGGTGCAATTTAAGACAGAAGTCTTCCAGAAGTGCTACATAAAGTCACAAGACTGATGGGATAACTGCATCATGAGAGATGTGGAGTATTTTGAGGGCAATTAATGTCAATGGGTCCTTTACTATAATAAATGTATTAAATATTTAAGTGCTTATCATATTTGTGATCACATTATGACTGAGTAATCATCTAGAAGTTTATTTCCATAGATTTTTAGTGAAGATTGCTCAGGTAAGAATCACTTTAGGACTTTATGAACTGGCAGTAGTATCAAAAAGTGCTAGTGGAAGCTCTAGGACCTGGAAAATAATTTTCTTTCTTTGGAGATAAAGAAGTAGAAGTAAAATAGTTGAATCTACATTGAATGGAATAAATTTTTAAAATACTAAATTTCAAGAGATCAAGATAGATATAAAAGAAATAGTTTAATGGGAAAATGACATTGAATTTGATTTTTTGGAAATTTAGGTGTTCTTCTAAAATATTTCCATAGCTAGAAATGTGATACTGAACAGATTTCTTAACATAAAATGAACTCATTTCTTTTGAATGAAATTAGATGATTAAAGAAGGTACTCCTCAGGGGACTCCAGCTCAAACAACAAATGCTTCTAGATAACTATTATAAAATGTTTGACAGAGCACATGAGCTATAAAAGAAAAGGAAAGAGAATGAGAGTGAAATAATGAAGAGATTTTTGGGGTACTTAAAGGAGATGTTTGATTACTTTGTTTTTTAAGTAAAGAAAAACAACATACATAGTAGAGAAGTCAGCATAATAAATTTTTAGCATATGTCCCTGCACAAGACATGACCTAGGAAAATTATTAACAGAATAATCATATACACTGTTTAAGGTTTACCAAGAAAAGCGATTCATTTACACAGCTTTATTTCATTAACTGATTGATTGACTGATTTTTATTTTCACTTTTTTGGTAGTGCCAGAGTCAAACCCAGTGCCTCCTGCTTGACAGGTCAGTGTCTTACCAGTGACATATTTCTTCAGTCTAATTACATCTTTGTGTAGGTGAAAAGGACAAAAAGAATATTAAGAAGGTAATAAACATTTTAAATTTCTCAGAAAGGTAGAACATTAAGGTAGTCATTAAGGGCAAGATGAGAAAGAGATTAAGAACATTTTGCCTTATTTTTATTTTTAGATCAGGAGTTGAACTCAGGACCTTGCACTTGCCAGGCAAGGCACTGTGCCACTGGGCTATATCTCCAGCCCAAGAACATTTTGGAAAAACAAAATTTTCATGCAAGTTGCATGAGAAATATACTGTTGTCTCACTTCATCATGCTAAGAAAGACTGTCAGGATAGTGTTTGTCACACAATGAGGACTTCATGGACAGAAGCAAAATTCTGTTGAAAGCTTTTGTTTGTGAACTGAATTGTTTTGGAATGAAAGTGTTCATGACACCTGGTGCCAGTGTAAAAGTGTTCAAGAAGCTAAAAGCAAATCATTATATTTAAGTATATAACATAAAATCAAATCACATATAAATGTATGTATTATATAAAAATGGATGCTTGTATCTGGTAATATGAACAACTAATTTGAAGACAACTATATGCAATACAATAACCATTGCTGAATTCCTATCTTCTTACTTAGTGAAATTCTGTATCATTTGTAATGTTATTTTTATTATTTTTTATACTTTTTAAAAAATTAAAAATTAAAAAGAGTAAATAATCATTAAAGTGTATATAAACTACATTGGTGTGTGGATAACATGAAGGTCAGTGATATAAATAAGGATTTCTCAGTACCTACTTTTAATAATTAAAAGTTAATACAAGAAATGCCTTTCAAGTGGTTGATTATATGGCCTTGGATGGAAAATTGCATGAAGTCAAATCTATATGGGTAATTTCTAAGTCAGAAAACAGATATAGAACATAGAATTTGGAAGAAATTTCCCATAAGGTTAAAGGGCTGAAGGAGAAAGTATGTAGGAACTTGAGTTCATATTGTTGGTATTAAGAAGATGCTATAATTTGGAGTGAGCACAAGTGTAAGAACAACATTGTAGTCACAGTAGGAGGAAAAAGTGTTGGGAATATGACTGAGGGTACTGAAGCAGGATGTGAGGATTCTATGTCCAGGCTTTTGTTACAGATGAAACAATTGCTGCTGAAATATCTGTGGTATTCTTAGAGTTATACGTATTGCATTATACTAAAAACATACAGTGTTTTGAATATAAAATATAAACCAAGAGAAAAATTCTGAAAAAAGCAGAGATTTTGATGATTCCTTTACTATTACTATTACTATTTCCTGTCTTCTTGAAGTTAAGTCTGTTGGAGGAAAGTGATCATAAGAAATATTAAATAAATATGTAATTATATACAATGACATTTTCAAAGGATGAGTCTATAGTATATCTAAATTAATTTATATATAAATTTGTAATACATGAAAGGAAAAATCTCTTTAAAGAACTGATAATTTTAATATTCAATCTTGAAAAATATGTAGAGATTAATGGCATGAACATTCAGATGAAGAGTTCCTAGAAATGAATACAAGGAAACTAGGAAATATAGAATAATTTGTATCATTCCATTTTTTCAATATTAGGTGGGTGTTATGATTTGTGTCTCAGTGTCCCCCCAAAGACAAATGCACTCAGGGCAGACTTTTAGAGTTTATGATTGATTCATGGTCTAATGTTGGAATTACGGATGTGAGTGCTACATCTACCCTGGCGTGGATAGTTTGCATGCAATGTAAGGAAGGGAAAGAGGCTACTTGCCCTGCTACTCCTCCCTTTTGATGTTGTTTTTGCTATCTTCCACCTCCATGAATGGTTTCCCTGTGCCGTGTAGCACTCTGCTTTGGAGCCAGCCAAGTGTGGATTGAAACCTCCACAAACTGTAACTTAAATAAACCTTTCCTTCCTTAATTCTGGTTGTCAGATATTTTTTTCAGCAACAAGAGAAAACAGAAACCAAGGCAGTGGGGCTCTTAATGAAATAAGGAAATAACTTCCCCTTCATTTCTCAATAAACATAAAAATAAATTATAAAACTATAGCTAATAATGGATGTTAGGAGCTTCTGGGGCTGGAAATTTGTCATATGTGTGAAGGAAGAACAGAGCCAGAATGCCTTAAGCAGTCAAGCTACTTGAGAAAAGCATCTTGCCTGGAAAATTCAGTCATTAATTGCCTGGCAACTTTGCCTCTCATGATACTAACTTTCCAAGAGTATAAATAGACATCCCTATGGTTGATGTTAGATCTTCTTGCTCCTCAGGTAAGAGTTCGCCTCCACCTGACCCAGGTCTTATCCCTTGTCTGTTTTTTCCTTATACCCACTTCTGTTCCTCCCTGGGGTACACCAAGAGACTGACGAGTTCCCTAAAAATGGATATGATTGAAAATGCAAGGTTATTTCCTTTTTCCATGTTTTGAATAACTATCACTGAGGAGGGTGATTAACTTGTTTTCAGTCTTTCATAAGCAGGAATGTAACAACATTCTTTTTGATGTTCCTAGAGAAACAGGAAGAAAATCTATCAATCATATAACTATGAGACTGCTTCCCAAGTTTTAAATATTCTTCATTTAAAGTAGAACCTAGCACCCTAATACTTGAAAAGTCAGCGTATTAAATTCTCAGTTGCATCAATACAGCATTACAAACCGATTTTGTCTACTTTGATTTTCCTTTAGTGGCAAGGCTGGCCATACTTTTAACATTGTACCTTCCATCATTATTGGCTCTGACACTCCATTTCTATTTTCTAAATTCAAGTGTCCCGAGCTATCTAGCTATCTCATTTCTGAATATATACATGTATTTTTTCGTAAATAAATAATATAAGTAATTCAAAGAGATGTATATAGGCCATATTAACATTATTCACAATTATAAAGATGTGAAAAAAACTTATGTTAATCATAGGTTGATCTGCTAAATAATACATACAATAGAATATTACCCAGCTGTAAAACAGTAAAGTACAGTAATCCTGACACTGTGCCAACAGAATGCATCTATTATCTTCTTTTGCAATTTTGATTTATTTTTTCCTCTTTAAAATAAAAAAAAAAAAAGAAAATTGGAGGAACACTTCAAGGGGAAATCTCTCCCAAGAGACACTTGTGATGAACCTATAAAATGTAGAACACATTCAAGTATGGAATTGGGTATTAGGTTCATTATAGGGAAAAGTAACATTCTGAAATAAAGATAAAATGTCAAGATCTTTTAAAATTCTTATTTTCCCCTTCTGGATAAGATAAGACTTGACTATTAATATAGTTTGATAACCATGCATATAACCATACAAATTTATTTTAAATGGATGAATAAAATTTTAATAAAAGGATAATGAGAAAGAAATAAAAAAACAGATTACAGAATATAAGTACAACACTTCAGCAAATCAGAAACCTGTTAAGGTGTCTTTTACAATTATTTCCTAAACCATTGTTTCCAAAGAATTCAAACTGCATAGTTTTGTTAGTTTTGTTAAAAATTTTACTTTTTTTAAACCAGAGAATATACTATGTGTTTGGCTTACTTTTCATGATACTATGTTTAAATTAATTATCTTCATTGTGTAGCCATTATTTGACAGATTTGTGAATTGTCAAATCCACTATCATCATTATAATCCCCATCAATATAATTAATAGATTGTCAACTCCCAAAAGTCTCTAGTGACTCTTTATAATCCACATTCACTGATTTCCACATTCAAGGAATCGCTTCTCTGACTTTTTTCAAGATAGACTAAAAATTAATAAATTTTTAAACTCTCAAAATCACTACCATGTACATTTTCTGCTCTGTAATCTTTAATTCAGCACAAATATTTTGATATTCATTAATGTTTCTACTTTATCAATTCTGTCTTGTTACAAAACAGAATTTTTATATATGGACATACCATCATTTCTTTATTCATTCATATATTAGTGGTAATGTATAATCTGCTTATTTTGCAGACATTATAAATAAAACTTCCATGAACATTATCGTAGAATTTATAAAGTCTCCTTTAATTCGTTTTGAACAAACACCTAGCATGGAAATAGTTTGGTCTTAGAATAGGTACAGAATTAGCTTTTCATGAAACTATATTATTAACAGTATATCAGATTTCCAGGTATTTAATATATATTGATCAACACATGCTTTGATATGTCT
Organism: Chinchilla lanigera; assembly: GCF_000276665.1. Lineage (NCBI taxonomy): Eukaryota > Metazoa > Chordata > Mammalia > Rodentia > Chinchillidae > Chinchilla > Chinchilla lanigera. The sequence continues at coordinate 10,953,584 of NW_004955428.1, forward strand.
TTATTTTAATCAAAGAAGTAAGGATTGATATCTTAGTTTGATTTTCATTTTTGATTGCTAGTGATTATACAGGCTCCTTGCCTTTTAAACCCTTTCAGGTATCTTTGTTGAAGTTTCTGTTCAAATATTTTTCTATTTTTTATTTTATTGATACCAGGAATATTTTTATATTTTAATTGTGTAGTATTTTTTAGTATTTACTTTTGAATATTGTGTATGTTGTACAAACATCTCTTTAATCAGATATGGGATTTATAAAAGTTTTCTTTTAGTCTCTTCGTTTGTCTATTTTATTCTCTTCCTACTTTCTTTTAAAAAGTAAATCTTTTCAGCTTTATTAAGGACCACTTATCAATTTTCTTTTATAAAATTCTACTTTGCTAAAGTTAAGGTTACAAAATTTCTTTCTATATTTTCTTTAAAAGATGTATGATTCTATGGTGACTTGGGCCTATGATCCGTTGCATGTTTTATAAAGTATATGTTGTTATTAATTATTTGAATGCAGATAGATAATTGTTCCAGCAGCAGTATTGAAATGGAAATTAACTTATATGTTTCTTGCATTTTAATGAAATAAGACAAACATGGCTTTTAAATATTGACAATAGTAATTTTTTTTTTTTTTTTTTTTTTTGGTTTTTCTCCGGTACCGGGAGCCGAATTCACGACCTTGCACTTGCCAGGCAGGCGCTTTTGCCGCTGAGCTAAATCTCCAGCCCCCGACAATAGTAATTTAAATATGTACTGTTATACCTTGAACAACCACAAATTATAATAAATTTTAAAGTAGTGAAATAATTCAGAATATTTTATATCACAAAATTATTCTAAAATTTAAATTCTTAAAAATAAGCAAGAACATCCCTATATACTTGCAAATAAAAAGTTCTAAATGGATTATGTATTAAATAAATAATATATGGTCAAATAAGTAGTGATAGTAAAAATGCAAAATGTTAAACTTGTGCTTTAAAATGAAAGCCATGATCAAGAAAACTGTGTAAGCTAAAAATCAACAAAATGAGCTTGGTCCAACTCCACGATTTCTCTAAGAACAGTTTGAGAGACAAACTTTGGGTAAGGTGTGAGTGTGATTGAATGTATGAGCTAATGACTCATGCTAGATCTATGGTAGAATCTACGATAGAATAAACGATTATCTGTACCAGGTTTTTAAGGGTTTTTTTAGATTATGCATAGGTTTATGTATATTATTATGGCTTTTATTACTGATATTTATCAGACCGATTTCACTTATACAGCTATAAAAAGATGAAAGGTTTATGTATATTCTGTGAAAATGAAAAAGTACTCTAAAAATCTCTGTAAAGATATCCTAGACTATTTTGTCCTTCCAGACATGTATCTTTTTTTAACGTTACACTTTTGGGGGATTATGTAATTGGTTTTATCTCGTAAGACTTCTCAAATAGCCAGTCTGAAACTATTAGTGTAGTTAGCTTGCTGGCAGATTGAGTTTTTCTAGTTATGCACAGAGGTCACCATATTTTAATCAATGAATGTGTTAATAGAATGATACACAAAATACATTCTCATTTTTTGTAAGATGAACATATTTCAGCATAACAAAGGCTGCATGTAGTAAGCTAAGAGTCCATATTGCACTGAGTAGAGAAAAGGTGAAAACTTTGTCTCTAAAATCTGGGAAATAAATTTAAGGATGTCCTTTCTTAGAAAGGTATTAGAGGGGCTGGGGATTTAGCTCAGCGGCAAAGCGCTTGCCTGGCAAGCGCAAGGTTGTGAGTTCAGTTCCCAGTACTGGAGAAAAACCAAAAAAAAAAAAAAGGTATTAGAAACCTAGCCAGAGTAATAGGGCAAGAGAAAGAAATAAAGGCATGCAATTTAGAAAATAAGATGTCAATTTATCATTGTTTGGAAATGACATGATCTTATATAGACAATTTCAAAAACTCCATGAAATTGATGTCTCATGCTAGAAGGGTTTATTTATGAAAACTCAAGAGAAAAACACCAGGAAGAGACCCATCATGCCTGGATGATGACCCATCATGCTTCTCAGCAGCCTAGGATTCATGACTGATTGAATATTAACAATCATTGATAATTATAAAATCCTCCCAATAAAATTCAACAGTGGTAGTTCAAAAACTTCAGATCACTGCTAAATTATTCTTTTTAAAAAATGATATAGGGGGCTGGGGATTTAGCTCAGCGGCAAAAGCGCCTGCCTGGCAAGTGCAAGGTCGTGAGTTCGGTTCCCGGTACCGGAGAAAAACCAAAAAAAAAAAAAAAAAAAAAAAAAAGATTTAGATAGATGGGAAATCAATAATATTTTGAAGAGATAATTGCAGAATTATATGTTAGCTGCTGTGAATATGACGTTGTCTCTCACTAAAAGATCCAGTGATCTATGCTTTTTGGTTCACTTTTTTTGTTGTTACTGTGAATCAAACTCAAGACTTTATGATTACCAGCAGGTACTTGTGCCACCAAGCTATATCCCCCACCCCTATTTTTTTTTTACTCAGATTCAACATTTAATCAAGGCCTGTACAGATATCAGTTCTAATCAACTGACTCCATATATAGAACACCTAGAGAAGAGAAGATCCAATTACACGCTTCTATAAAAACAATACTTTAGAGTCTACTAAAACTTTGAGTAGCTTCTTTTTAAATAACTCAACCAGTATGGTTTCATCATATGATTTTTAGAGTGTCCCTTAGTTGTATACCTATAAATGAACTTTTATTAATGCCATAATTTCTACATTGTTGATTATTTAATTTATATTATGACTGAAGAATGTAACCAAATGAGAGAACCATCACAAACCTGTCTTAGCTACACAAAATGGGCTCCATGGTAGAACAAATATGCCAATTATTTAGCAAAGGTAGGAATAATTAAACGATAAATTTATATTGTGAGATATATTGGACCAAATGTATGTGCTTACGTGATTACCTGAAAGTGGCATAAACAGAGATACAAGGAATGATAGAAAAAAATATAGTGTTTAAATAAAAATACTTCTTACAGTGAAAGGCATGTTGTCATTAATCCTATTCAAAATGCTCCCCTTTGCTTTGAGCACAATTATACCATCCTCATCACTTTCTGAAGCAGTTTTGGAAGTTCTGTTTCATGAGGGTCTGTACAACGAATGGTTTTTCAAAAGTAATGTGAATGTTGCTGCTGAGCGTTGTCCATTGGAATGTCAGGCTCTTAAAAATATTATAATGTGTCTTCATTCACTTTATTCATGCATTTGGAACCTTGCAACTCCTGGCTCCTCCTCAAAATCAAAATGACCATGAGAGCTAAAGGCTTTTAACAAATCCAAGACTTTAAACAAATACAGCAGTGCAACTAAAGATATGAAAAAAAACTTCCCAAACTGCTTCATAAGAGGGCAAGAAGAATGGGATAAGTGTTCAGTGTGAGAGGGAGAATTTTAGAAGAATTAATGGCAAAATGGCTTTTATTATAAGAATTTTTTAAAGTTTAAACATTCTCCATATTTTTGATCATACCACATAGATAAAGAAAACTTTAGTCACTATAGATTATTAGAACTAGACTCCACCTTCTTTTCAAAGTCAGTGCTGATAATAATGGCCTGGCATAGAAAAAAAATGTCATTCTTAGTGACCATTTCTCTGGCAGGAATCTGAGGTCTTGTGTATTGTTTTGGGTAAAATAACCAGAGTAGTGAGAAACATTATTAATAATACTAATCTTCAATCATAATTATGAGAAGCAGCAAGTATAATTTATAGAATATGGTGAGTACTATGGAAGGTTTGAAATAAACATTGCTTAGAGTGAATTTTTAGGTTAATATAATGCATAATATTATGCTATCTGTACTTTTAGACTACTGAAGTGGATGCGATATTTGAGTGGAAAACTCTTAACGTATGGAAATGATGATGAAGAATCCCATGTAAATCTATTCCTTATAATCTAAATTATGAAGATTGGGATTACATATCACAAAAATGATCTTTGAAATTATTACCAGTGTGTTTTCTCAAACCAGATGAAACATAGCCTTCTTATTCACATTTGTTTCAATAATTCAAGAACCATGTATTACTCAAAGTCTTTCCTACATAACTGCAAAAAGTCAAAACATTTTTAATGAAAATTAAATAGAACATGCTGTGTGCATCCATCTAATTGTCAATAACACGGGTTAAAATTAAAATGTTGCATTTCAAATAATTGTACATCATGCTATGTTTCCTCAGAGACTTAATCTACATGCAACATTTTTGGAAACAGCCAAAGCTTTAATAAGAGAAAGTCAATGAACCTCATGTACCTTTTATAAAACATGACATAAGGCAATATAATTAAAATTAAACTTATTTCCTGTGGTGAAATTAACTTACAGAAATGAAGGTGTTTATTTATTAAATGGGATCTCTGGAGCTCTAGCCTTATTCCTTCCCCTCCTGGGAAGGTTTTGATTGTTTGCCTCCTTTCTCTTGCCTGCTTGCTGTGTAATTTAAAATGATGCCTTCCTTTGGGGAACAAAATTTGATCGGAGAGCAGCCTGCACCACCAGCTAAACAAATTACCAATGTTTTACTCACTTTTCTTCCTGTATTCCTCTTTTTTCTTTCTTGTTTTTTTTTTTTAAGAATCAGAAGAATTGCATGAGGTGGTACACAAGTGCTGTTGTACCGTTCAGATTTAATTTGCAATAATAAGGAGAGCATATCAGTCCCTTTGTGGCATATAGTGCTTGATGAGAGTAAGCTTCAAACAAACTGGATATGAGTCTCTGTTTTTTCCAACGTTTTGAAGTCTGACTACCCTATGTCTGACTAGCTTTTGATTTCTAAGGTAGTAGATATTTATGATAACTGATAAATTAGAAGTACAAAATAACTTTAAAGGAAATAATTTTAAAGTTAATTCCTATACAAGATCGAAAGTCCTGTTTTTATAGTGTGGTATGTTTAAATAAATATTACAAGGTACACAAACGCTATTCATCCAGTCATGACATAACAAAGTGCATGTAATTACTGAGTAAAATCTCTGCCCCAGGTTCTGTGGAAATCATTGTTAATATGGATATACATATGGGTAATATGCCACTTACGCTGTAGGCAATTTATGTAACATCCTGTTTACTTAAACTGAAGAAATGCACAAATATATTTAACTAACATACTCCCAGATAGCACTAAGGCAAGGCTCATTATTTACACTTTTTTACTAAGTGGCAGTTTTTTAGAGCCTAACTATATTTAGTCAGTAAATCATAAACACTGAGAAGTTATTTTTCATTTAAATGCATATTTGTTTTAGAAGGATGATACTACAGATTATAATGAAATTAGAATAATATAACATTATTGCTAAAGTTACTTTTTCTAATTCTTTACTTTTTAGTGGCAAATATTTTCTCAAGATAAAATTAGTGTGAACATTTTAAAGTATTATTCCTTTTAAAAAGAATTTTTTCCACTGTTTATGAATTTTACTTTTAGATCCAAAGACATTTTATTTATGCAGGCAAAGAACAAATGTTGTAAATGAAACATGTCTTCCTTGGAAAGGTGAAAATTCTTTAATAAACACAATATTTCCATGTGGCAAAAAGTAGCAAGTTACAGTGAGTTGCAGAATTCAAACACTATTCAAGATTCCAGACGGTGAGTTCCTGCTCCTCCAAAAGAGAAATGTACATAGATTTTCCTACTTATTAATTTACTGAATGAACAATTAGAGTTGATTCTTCTGTGCCTAAAAGTTTGCCTGATACTAAACAGAGATTAGTATAAAAAACATGATGAAGCTTGAAAAGTAATAGGGGAGATAGCCACCACTAATTATTAAATACACAAAATAATGTCATACTATAAGAAACAGAAAGAAAGAAGAGCACTAGGATAGGGAACATAAGGCCTTTATAGGGGTATGCTATGTAGTGAGAGTTATTTATAAGTCATAACTAAAGTCAACCTCTCTACAGTTTTGATATTTAAACTGACTAGATAAGATAGAACTACATCTATAAAAAGGAGTATTCTAGATTCTAAAAAAGCTACAGGAAAAAATGTGTTCTTTAGAGGCAGAATGAAATTCAGCAAACATTACAATTAAATTGTATGAAAATGACCATTCATTCCCCTGTATACTTAGGAAATTTAATTTTTTACAAGTTCATTGAAACTGCTGAAATTTTTCTTAGCAAGAAAGAAACAATGTGTTTCCTTAAATTTCTACTCCATGGAGAATATACTGGAGTGTATTCTGCAGTGTTTCTTTTTGTTTGTTTGCGTTTTAGTACCTGGAATCAAACTCAGGACCTTGCACTTGCCAGGCAGGGGCTGTGCCACTGAGCTATATCTCTGGGATTTTTTGTCTGTTTGGGAGAGGGTCTTCCTATGCAGTTCAGGCTGCCCTTGAACTCACTTTGTAGCCCAGGCTGGCCTCGAACTCACAACGATCCTCTTGCCTCCGGCCTCCCAAGTGTTAGGCATGTGCCACCACGTCTGGCTTTCCTTCCAGTTTGCCAGCATCAAATTCATTAAAATTTTATGTCCTTATAAGTTAATTATCATAATACAGTTTAGCAGCCAGATTAACACAAAATATGTAAAATATATGTATTTGAAAACTACAGTGGCAAAAAGTAAGGTAATATAGCTGAAAACAAATTAGGATATTTTGCTGGTTTTACGACTACATTCATACTGTGATATGAATTGAATCTTAGCCAATAACTGATACAGAAATTTTCATAAGTAATTTTGATATTAAAAATGATTTCTTTGATCTTTCCAATTCTCATTCAATAGGCTTTTATAATTGTGTTAAATCAGTGTATGATTTATATATAGTCTACTTTTAATGGTATAAAAAATGAAATTTTGTATGTATGTATATGCAGGATAGTTAACATGGCTGTTCTACTGTCTTGTATTTCTTTACTGAAAGAAACTGTCAATGAGTCCTTGGTTGATCAGCATTGCATGTCTATATCTGTTTTCATGAGAAACCACTTTGAAGATATCAATATGTAATACAACCACCATTGTTAATTCCCTACCACTTTGTTTGTAACTCCATACTGTCTGTACTGTTCCTTTGCTATTTTGTAAAATGTTGTCTGTCTGTTAATGTTTTCCTCCTTTTATTTTTAAAATAATAAATAAATAAATAAATAAACAAATGAAATTAAAAAAAATTTTAAAAAATGAATTATACCTTATTTCCCAGAAATTGAGTGCCATCTGGATGGAATCATGTTCAGGAATGTTGTAACAGTTGAAATACTTAATTGGTAATCGACAAAGAATAAAGAACAGACATTGTACAGGTGCAAGGACACAAACCATCCCAGTATAGTCAGGGATGACTGCAGTACCAACTTTCATTTTCAGAAACAAAAAAAAAGCTTCATCTCCATTTCATAGGTGATAAAAGCTTTAAGTCAGGTAGCTTTACAAGAACAAATTCTCCATCATGTTTTGTTTTGCTCTTTTCTGCATCAACTAAAATATGAGAACATAACAGTCAACAGAACTGGGGGAAAACTACATAATCATTAATGGGGTTTTCACTAGGTTCTGTGGAACATATGCGATCTGCTTTCACAGTCTTTTGACCAGAACTTCACATGGTGTCACATAAGTTGAAAATGTCTAAGTAATTTAGAAAACCAATGGCAAGTCATGTCTAAATTAAATATTGATATCTATCTCTACCCGCTCATTTTTTACTATATTCTCCCTTTTCATTTTTTTCTAGTGCAGAATATATCCTTGGTAATTCTGGGAACTATTTTACTCTATGAGAGATTCTTCCACCTCACTATCTTCTCTAGTAATATATACTATAGGCATAGAAAAAATATTGTGTCTGTAGGTTTTGCATCTTCCTGTTTGTTTTCTTGTAGAAAAAAATTTGTCTAAGTATAGTTATAGTTTCTTAGTGTAACTTCATCTGGTGATATGGCTACAGTATGACCTATCAAATTATCAAAAAGAATGTGAAGGATCCTATTCATACATATATATATGATAATATATATATATATATATATTTCTACTAGTGTCAATATAAGCTAAGAATCTAATATTAAGATAAGATGACAGACACTAGAGGACTGGGGATATGGCTCAATGGCACAAGCACCTGCCTGGCAAGCACAAGGTCCTGAGGTCAACTCCCCATACAAATAAAATGAAGACAGATACTAGAAAAAAAATCTATAAAAATCCAAAATACACCCATCGTGGTAGCACATGGCTATAATTCTAGCCCCCTGGGATAGTATGGCAGGAGAATTCTAGGTTCCACCGCAGTCTGAGAAACTTACCAACTTGGCGAGACTGTCTGAATATAATGAAACAAATACTTTTCTTGAAGTTTGCAGAGGTGGCTCTGTGTAGGCCTTGGGTTGAACAACCAGGAAAACACACACACACACACACATGCACTCATACACACACACATCAACATACATGAATGGGGTTTTCACTCGGTTCTGTGGAATATATTCCATTTTCCATCTCCCTTGCCACATCAGAAATAGACCCAGAAAAATGAGTTCTCATTGCAGTTATTGCATCTTCACCACTCATTACCTACATACAGACATTTGGATTCCAAAGATTCACATATGTTGGTGTGTGTGTGTGTGTGTGCATACATATGTGAGCATGCGTGTGCGTGTGTGTGTTTGTGTGTTTTCCTGGACATTCAACCCAGGCCTACACTGAGCTACATCTTGAAACTTCAAAAAAATATTTATTTTATTATTTTCAGATGCAGTCTCACTAAGTTGGTAAGTTTCTCCAACTGTGATGGAACCTAGGATCCTCCTGCCTTAATATCCCAGGCGGCTAGAATTATAGCCATGCACTACCATGGTGGGTGTGTTTTGGATTTTTATAGTTTTCTCTAGTATCTACCTGTCTTCTTAACTTGACATTAGATACCTTGCCTATACTGACACTAATGGAAAGAACACATTCTTTTTGTTTTGTTTTGTTTTTTGTTTTTCTCCGGTACCAGGAACCGAACTCACGACCTTGCGCTTGCCAGGCAGGCGCTTTGCCACTGAGCTAAATCCCCAGCCCCCAAGAACACATTCTTAATTTGGCTTTTCTCCTGAGTAATTTGGACTGAAATAATTTACTGGAAGTTGCACTGTGTTTGTATGAGCTGTTATAAAAATATGTAATTTTAGTAGATCAGTATATTTATGCATTTAACAAATTTGTTCACATGCTATAAATTGATTTCTCATAGTTCTGGAGTTTAAAATGAAGGACTGACAGGCTTGGTGTCCAGTGAGGACTTCTCTCTCTCTCTCTTGTAAGGTGACACGTGTGGTTTTTCAGCATGGATGCAGACTGTGTTCTCATAAGACAAAAGAGTTGAAGGACCAAAAAAAATATGAATTCTGTGAGAAGTCGCAGTATTTATAATGCTCTTAGTCCTTAATCTCATTCATCACCTAAATATCTCTAAGTATCCTCTAAGTGCCCCACTTCTTAATATCACTGAGAAATAAACTTCAGCATAAACTTTGGAGGAAGCACAAAGTATAATACATACATATTTATTTTGCCTTGCTTTCTTCTTCATGCAGTTGAATCACTTGAATTATACTTGAGGCTCCCCATTTACATTCTCTCCAAATTTTACTGTGCACTGTTTTGAGCTGAAAACATTTTTTTTGCTCTTGTTTTTAAATATTGAAAAGAACAATTTTTCTTAGAACTCCACATTTACTTTCTCTCCAGCTTGCAAACCACCGTTTTTCTCCTTACCTTTCTTCTGTATTTTAATACACTATTTTACATCAGATATCAGCACATATTTAAAACCTTCTATTTTCCAACATTTTCTCTGATGATCCCATGTTCATTAAATAACTTATCTTGAATTCACGTAACTCAGTTTACATATTTTCCAAATACGTGTTCCCACATACCATAGTTTGCTCTATTTCAAGGTCTTGATATCAATTTTCTCTATGCAGAAATACATTCTTTTGCTTAGGGAAACTTTGAATCATCCCACTTTTGAAATATTTTCTTTGAACAGTCAGAATTTTGTTTTACTGATGTAAGTTGTCAGAGTCTCTGTGGTTTAACAAATACAAAGCTAAATTCATGCTGAGAATCATGTCCAGTTCACTTCTCTGGAAGGGCGAAATCAATGCTCCATATTCAAACATGAACACAGACGCAGTACAGGACACCTTATAGTTATGTGTAATAGCTCTATAGAATAAAGGCACATACCCTGCCAGCTCAAAGTGAGAGACAAGAAAAGTACCAAATTAATGTGGCTCAGATGTTGCACACATCATTTTCCCTTCCAACTAGTTCTCCAGAGCTGATAATATGAACTTGCCTAATTTGAAGTAGAAAGGAGGAAGAGAGTGTTTAGTGACCTTAATCCTCTGTGACATCTAAAGATTTATTCCTAGCTGATTTATTATACATACTGTGATCAACTCCTGGAGTTTGGGTTGTGATTAATGCATGAAAAAGTCTTTTCAGCTACCTTCCAGAAAGTATCTTGTGTTTTTCCCTAATTAAAATATATAGCACTAAGGAGTAAGCACTTGCAGTTGTTTAGAGCTTAGCAATATATAGGCATATATATGATTTTCAATATGAAATTGATAGGACTGATATTTAATTACAGAGGTTCTTCAAAAATGATGGTGTATAGATTTGCAACTTTGAAAAACTGTCAAAAATGTTAAATGTTTCTTCTGAACATTTTTAAATTTAAAATCTGAAAAAAAACATGTGTTCCATGAAGTGTGTTTGTAAGGTATATGTATGCTATTTGATTCAAGTAATCACTTTGACTAGATGAAAATAATAAACTGGACCCACATGTGTAAACATCATATTGTCGGGGTTGGGGATTTAGCTCAGAGGCAAAGCACCTGCCTGGCAAGTGCAAGGTCGTGAGTTCGGTTCCTGGTACCGGAGAAAACCCAAAAACAAACAAACAAAAAAACAAAAAAACATCATATTATCTCCCTGGTGTAGGAACCTGAAAGTGTAAATAGAACTCAAACCATGCAATAGATAATATGAAAGGGAAAGAATTGCTCAATGGAAGGAACAACTGGGATGAGGGAAAAGAGAAAAGAAAGAAGGCAAAAAATATATATATATGTATATATGAATATCTGGAATAACTATACTGATGATATCTGATGACATATTGAAAGAAACAGTTAATGCTTAGTTTTTTTATGTTTTGACCAATTTTTCATGCTTACATATGGTAATGTGAGCACCTGACTTGAAGTCAGCTATTTGCAATGGATAAAACTGTATTATCTCTAATGTTTTATTTAATAATTATTTTTTATCCTCTTTAATGGTTTGAACAATCTTTTGTTCTTACATCTAGTAACCTAAACAATGTACTTGAAGATAAGAATATGTAATATAACAATCACTGTTAATTCCTATCATTTTGTTTTGAAACCCTGTATCAGATTTACTGTGCTTGCTTTGTTTTGTTTATGTCTGTGATGTTGGTATGTGGTTATTTTTTTTTTTCATTTTACTACTCTCTTTAAAATACAAAAAGAAAAAAGAAGATAATCAAAATTGATAAATTAAAATGTAATTACTCACTTTATGAAAGTATTTCTAAAAATAAAAAAAATCAACATAGTATTTATTTAATGGGCAGCTTTTCTACTGTGAACAAAACAAAACAAAACAAAAAAAACAGCTGAAATCCAAAATCTTAAAATGTGCTTATGCATTCCTTTTTCCTCTGTACTCCATTCATGTCACAGTATTGTCTAAAATAATCTTTGTCTTCTAACTGTAACAAGATTTGTCCCATATAACTGCTTTATTTGTTCAGTTATTCTTATTACTTATAACTCTTTAAATCAACATGTTCCAAACTGGAAGTGCCTTAGCCCTAGAATAACTACTGAAGAAAAATGAGTAGCAACAAAGTTCTCTGTATTTTGTTTTGACAAATTACCAAGGATCTTTGAGATTTATTCTATTATGTGAAATTGAAGGGTTAGTCTGTTCTACAGCAGCATTTTAAAAAGCATTTATAAAACAATTCCATAAGAAAGTTAATTCTTCTTTGCAACTTCCACTCAGTGAGCGTCATCCAATGTGCCATAATACGGCAAGTTTCAGAATTAAATGCTGTCTCTTCTTAGATGTTTCATCATCTCAATACAATCTTCCCTCACTATTTTCTCATCTACTAGGGGATGATAACAACATTTTTCATGTTTTTTACAGAGCTGTTATGTGAAACAATTCAAACATCAGCAATATGTTTTTTGAAGCTTTTAACATAATATGAACATCATATATTACTTTAATATTACTATCATTCATGTTTCATTTTTATTCTAATATTCTCTTTGAAAATTTTGACAATATTCCCAGGTAACATATAATTACCCCTATTCATAGTAATTTACCATTAGAAATGATTTTGCAGTTAAAAGTAAAACAGTCTCACAGCTCCTCTGGCTTTCTGTCCCTATGGAGATGCATATTGATTTTCTCACAGGCAGGGGTCGGTGTTAAACATGAGTTTTGTCATTCTCAAGATTTGATAAATGTTCAACAACTGTCGATCTACATCAGTCAGGCATGGTGGTGCACACCTGCATTCCCGGCACTCAGTAGGCTGAGGTGGGAGGATTTTCACGAGTTTGAGGCCAGCCTGAGCTACAAAGTGAGTTCAAGACCAACCTGAACTGCATAGAGAGACCCTGTGTCAAAAAGACAAAAATCAACCAATCAAGCAATCAATCAATAAACACATTTCCTCTTTTGATTTGTTTACACTTAGTATTATATGAAAATATATTCCAAAATAGAAATGAATTCAGACATTTCAGTCTAGCTCAAATGGTCTTGTGAATCCTCAATATTTTATAATTTCTGCAATATAAAACACAATTTTGCTGTATGTAAGCATGAAACAGATAAAGTGCTTATCTGTTCAGTTTTTAAGTATTTCTGGTCCCTTATCCACCTAATTTTGAAAGCTTTATTTCAATTTTAACTTTTCTCTTCTGTTTGTGTTAGTCTTATTTCTGAGTGTTGAGAGAACAGGGAAGTTTACATCCTCTTTTCTCAGCTGATTCTCAAAGTTTCCAGTAACTAATCCAATTAAGAAATTCTGTTTGACCCAGGTATTTTCCCACATATCTTCCTAAAAGAGTTAAAGGCATTGTATTATACTGACATATGTATATTATGTTCATACCAGCACAATTTATAATAGATAAATTTTGGAAGTTACCTAAATGTCCATCAACAGCAAAATGACTTAAGAAGTGTGCTTTTCACAGATAATGGAGTGCTATAAAGAAGAACAAATTTAAGCCATTGCTAAGAAACTTAATGCACTTTGAATCTATAATATCAAATGAAATAAATCAGATGCACATGGTTAAATATCATGTGGTTTCTTTTATATGACAGTGTTATGGTTTATGTCTGGATATGCCCGCAAAACTTCATGCAGTCATGTGGCAGACCTCTAGAAGTTATGATTGATCCATGGTCGAATGCTGGGACTATGGGCGTGAGTGCTACATCTGCCCTGAGGCAGGTAGTTTGCATACAATGTAAGAAACGAAAAGAGACTGCTTCCCACTTTTGCCCTTGTTGTTTTTTGCTGTTTTCCACCACCATGTGCCACCCTGCTTTGGAGACAGCTGAGTATGGACTGAAACCTCCACATACTGTGAGCTAAACAAACCTTTCCTTCCTTAATTCTGCTGTTAGGTATTTTGTCTCAGCAGTGAGAAAAAGGGAACTGAGACAGAGCTAAATAAATGCCGAACACTAGGAAATCAGGAACTAGGTCTTTGGCAAGTAGGAAGAGCACAGACAGAGGAAAGACAGAGCAGCGAGGGGAAAAGAACATAAATACAGTTAAGCTGTGTCACATACATGTCCCAACTATTCACAATGAGTGTAATCGCCACGGCCTGCAAATGTGTAAGTAAGAAAAGACACAGAATGCTAAGTGAAAATAATATTAACATTAAGGAAGGTAATATTGGCATATTGTATAATAATGATATTCATTTTCTAACATGCTAGCATCTACTTTATTCCACTTCCTTTACACATTTTGTCTGACATTCCTTTCAACAAAATACAAAAGTCACTACACTGAACAAAACACTGTTTGTGCTTGCTTGACCTGTCTTTAAAATCTGCAAAAACAGAGGCAACTTATCTCTATTTCACAAGTAACATTCCATGTGCTTAGCATTCTAACTCTTTCTCTATTTCACAAGTAACATTCCATGTGCTTAGCATTCTAACTCTTT
>NW_004955428.1:10968016-10979523 GCF_000276665.1 Chinchilla lanigera
TATTTCACAAGTAACATTCCATGTGCTTAGCATTCTAACTCTTTCTCTATTTCACAAGTAACATTCCATGTGCTTAGCATTCTAACTCTTTCTCTCTTTTTTCCATTATTTTTTCCGTTATCTCATCTGGCTGCATTTAAATGTTTACAGTCTTTATGCATATTCTGGTAGCTTGTTTTCTAAAACAAAACAAAACAAACCAATAACTGTTTTCTGATGCGATTCCTGTATATACTTTGTCCTCCAGAGTATACTTATAATTTCTTCAAAGACATCACCAAACGTAGTGATTGTAATTCTACATTTTTATTCAAATGTAGTTGTTGTTGCTGTTGTTTGTAGTGCTGGGGATCAAACCCAGGGCCTCGTGCATGCAAAGCAAGAAGTCTACCACCGAGCCACAGCCCAGCCCATTTTGATTCACTTTTTAATTTATACAGGTCTCTTTTATAACCCTACTCTTTGACTACCAACTTTGACTCATTCTTTGCTTAGTAGGGACACTTGTGGCTTGCTATCTTACATTACTAGTGCATCATTTCAAAGCAAATAATACTGTTTTATTTCTCTTAAACTCTTGTCAAGTTGCTAAGCATAAATTTCAACATTTTATTTTTGCTCTTCTAATTTTATAATTGATCATTTCTTTCTTCTACCAACTTTGCATCATCTAATTTACTTCTGAATTTTCACCAGATGTCAGTGTATTACTGCTTATTTCTCTTCTGATATTTACCTCTGTGTGATCACATCCCCTTCCAGGGGTTGAACACAACACATACATAAACTGACACAAGGGTATTCTTAGCTCCTTACAGTTCCCTTGTTAACCGTAGCCTCATATCTGTACAGTGCTTGTACATACATTCCTCATCTTCCATCTAAATCCATGGTATTTCTTACCACTCATATATTCAAAAAGTTGGAGCAATTCTTTCCTGTCTTCCTCAACACTCATAACAGGTCATGGTACATGCTATAACTCTACATCCAAAGTATGGATAAAATTAGTCCACTTCTGCTAATTTTACCGTAACATTTGGGAATAAGTCTATAACCTATTAATATAGTGTTCAGGAGTAGAATATTAGCTGAAACATAAAAACTACATTTGTTCACATCCTCATACTGATAATGCTTTTAAAGTTACAATTTAAATTTTATGCATTCACACAGTTCTGCAGCCTTCTCCACAATGAATTTTAGATCATTTTATGATGAAAAGGAAAAACAGAGACCAACTAGAGTCATTTCCTTTTTATGCTCCAGTTATAAGTGATTACAGATTTATTTTCTGTCCTTTTAAATTGCTTATTCCTATTATTTTATTTTTCTTATCATTTTATTTAAATAAAAATAAGAGAATAGTATTTTCACTCTTTTATTTCATTAATCTTAAATGCTACTATATATAGCATTATTTATAGCATACATGAGTACTGTATTCCTTATTAAAGGCAAGGAATATTTCTCTTTATACATACAATATGTTTTATGCATACATTTATCAGTCAATTAATATGTTATCATTTCCAATTTGGGGATTTATAAATTATGTTATAATAAAGATTAGTTTATGTGTTTTATTGTGAATATATTTTTCAATTTCTCATGATTATTTATCATTAGTAGAGGAATTTCTAGGCCATATAACTCTTTGTAAAATTTTAAGAAACTATCTTTTTTACAAAATTACCACCAAATTAAAAATTTTACCAAAGGTGTGTGAAGGTTGCAAATTTTTCCATATGCTAACACTTGTTATTGTCTGTATTTGTAACTAAAACTATTTGCATTGATAGAAAATTTTATATATATATATTTTTAAATCATATCCTTTTTTTAGCTTAGTTGTCTCTTTTATTTTTAGCTTTTAAGTTTTCTTTACATATTTCAGACATGAATCTTAGATAAATTAATTACAAATATTTACTTCTGTGCTGTGCAATATCTTCAGTTTTATCATATTATGTCCAGAATAATTTATTTTAAATTTTGATGAATTTATACCTCATCTATTATTTGGTTGTTTGTAGTTTATGTGCAGTATCTATGAAATCTGCAAACCAAGGTAATACAAATTTACTTATATTTATTCATAACACTTATAGAATTTTTGCTTTTACATTTTGACCTGTGATTAAAAGTGAATTTTGTGTAAGGTATAAGTGCAATTTCCAACTTTCTGTTTTTAGTGTGTGTTAAATAGAGCTTTCATTGTGGAAGTACCCTAATGTTTATATAAAAAATTAACTAGCTTACATATGAGTATTTCTGGTTTCTAAGTTCTGTTTTATTAATCAATGTTTATTCTAATGCCATTATTTCATTGCAGTTTTTATGGGGAAAGTTCTTCAGTGCTTTATTTTCACATCTTTTATCTGTGAAAATTTCTTTGAAATTATAAATTTTAAAATAAATTCATCTTTTTTGAAATTAAGAAGTCTGCTGATGGTTTCATGGTTCTGCTAAATAACTTTGTACATTTGTTGCACCTTTGCAGTATTAAATTTTCTCATCCATACACATAAGGTGTCTTTCAATTTCCTTCAAAATGATTTATGATTTTCAGAAAAACAGTCATGCACTTTGTCAAATTTACTTCTAAGTGTTTTACTATTATAGACGTTATTATAAAGGAAATTGTTTTCTTAAGTTTTGGATTTTTTACTGGTAGTGTATATAACTGTAGTTTATTTTGAATGTTCATCTTGTACCATGAAATTTACTGAGCTAATTAGGGTTGATTGTATTTTTGTAAATTCCTTAATTACTTTAATAAAATATCATGAAATCTGCAAATGGAAGTAGTGTTACTTCTTTTCCAATGAACATATCTAAGAGATTCCTCGAGGGCTTGGAACATAGAACTTAAAAATTCTGCCTCAGATTGAAATTTCTCATACTTAACCAATCCAGTAAGACAGAGAAATGTTACTATATTTACTCTTCCCCTCATTTTGTCTTATTGCTGTCATATGTTACATTTATAGATGTTACCCACTCAGTGATGCAGTTTATAAATATTACTTTATGTAACTTTTATCTAATGATATCACCAGAAAAAAATATAAGACCAAGTAAAAATTAAATTTCATTAATTTTTTTTTACACCACTATTTATCTTCATTGATTCCTGTGGGTTGAAGTCACAGTTTATTTCACACCAATATAACTTGGGCCCTACATGTCTCCTTTGTGATTTTGTGTTATATATAACTCCACATGTTAAACTCCTGCCTCTTGTACTGTGCTAGTCATCACTGTAAAGCTTCCAGCCTTCTCTTACTGCTCACCACTTTGACTTCAACATTTCAGTGTGCTCCAGATAAATTCAGTCTCCGTAGAGAGAGTGCAAGGAAAATCAGTTCTTTCAGTCTGACTTTCTCCTGGGAAAACAAACAAACAAACAAAACCTTTCTCCTGTGTGAACAGATCCCTGCTTTCTCTGAAAAGGCCATCTTGATCCTTGAGCCATTTCTGATAGTCACAGAAGGTCCTGGTCAGTTTACATTCCGTGGCACCCAATCTCCATTTTATAAGCAAGCCTTTTTTATGTTTTTGTTTTTTGTCTTGCTTTGTTTTGTTCTTTGGTAATCAAGAATCTGTGACTTTGAATTATTATGTTTGTAGTAGGAAATTCCCCCATGGGAATTAGGGTGGTATAGCAGACTGCAGCCTCACTCTTCTTTCTCAGGTCTGCCTCCCCTAGAGGTCTTAAAACAGAATTGATAGGGAGAATGAAAATGTTGATAGTCTTTTCCTCTTCTGCAGAGCTTTAACTCAAAACTGAGCTTTAGTGGGAGAGAGAACTGCATGATCTCACTTGCGTGCCTTATAGGTTCTGTCTCGTTAATTTAAAGGAAGGCCAAGGGCCATCAGGAACGTCCTGCAGACCTATACTCTTCCAACCAAAATTCTTCTGCCAGGAATGTTCTTAGACATTCCTAACTGGATAAATTATATTCATCTGTTATTTTTGGCCTGTAAATTTAAGTGGATGACTCCTTGGCTGTCTGTATCCCGTAGTAAAACCAATCTGGCTTCAAATGCAGGAGATACACAGATCATATACAACATAATATTTTCACCTTTTACCTTCTATAACGTTTAAAAGAATTTTAATAAAAACATATAAAATCCTGTGGAAAATAGAGGAACTTATCATTTTTGAGTTCCTGAAAAACATGCTACTATATGTTAATTACTTACATAGCATTTAATTAATTTGCTTTTCAAAAGATTTTATATCCTTATTTATATTTGCAGTTTATATTCCTACATATATATGAAGAAATGAGTTTGATAAGATTAACTTATAATTTTAAAAAACATTAAATATCATAGTTAAAGTCGATTCTTCATCAGTATGAAAATATTTCATTTTACCAAAGTATTTCCCTTCCTTATCTCATTTCTTCATAAATATGCAGGCATTATACTCATTCTTTCATTCAAAATTATCCATTAATCCAGGTGTGGTGGAGCAGGCCTGTAACCCCTATACTGAGGAGGCTGACACAGGAGGATTTCCCCAAGTTTCAGACCAACTTAGGCTACATAGTGATTTCAAGGCCAGTCTGAACTACACAGTGTGGCCCTGTCTCAAAAAAGTCCACTCATCATTTAGTTAATTGCATAATTAAATAAGATATGGTTTCCTGAACTTGCTGGTTCATATATGGGCAATTCAATCATAATGAGAAGCAAAGGAATGGTGGGTAGCAAATTTTCATGCTGATTCTTATCTAGCTTATCAAATTATACTAAACTAACGGTTGTGTTTGTGAATTGCTTCACTGAAGACATAAAGTAAAATACCGTCTTTGATTGTTTGATCAGTCTTACATTCTTATGTCTAGTGGACTGAGCAACTTCGTTGAAGGTAACAGCACGTAATGTAGCAACCACTGTAAATTTCTTTCACTTTGTTCTGAGGTCATGTACAATTTTTGTTGTTTTTGTGCTGTTTTGATTTTGTATGCATTGTTGTTTTGTCAATTTTTAAATTTTAAAATTAAAAAGTAAAATAAAATCATCTAGGAAGAGTAAAATTTAGTGATTAAAATATGATAAATATGATATATATTAAGAGATGTTATAACTCATCAAAGTGGAGGACATTTGTATTTTGGTGGAAAATTTAAGAAGAATTTTATAGATGAAAGTTGGGCAGATGACTATGTTTTTTAAAGGTATTCCTCGGGTATTTACAAAAGAAGAAAATCCCACAAACACAGAAGTCAAAGTCTAAAGGCAGACATGTAGGTAGAGTGCACTGTAATATGAATAGCTGGTGGGATTTAGGAGAACATTCATAGCAAGATATCTGTACATATATATTTATATGAGGTAATGCAGGTCTTGACTACTGGCCAGAAGGATGGAATATAAATACCATATAGTGCGCATGCAGATAATTTGTTTGACCAGTGGTAAAACATCTTAATAATGATAAACAAGGAAAATAGCAATTTTTAATGCTAAACATAGCAGATTCTTAAAAGACGTTCTAAGAATAAAATCTTGTGAGCAGTTGATTGTCAGTCATTCATGAGGAGTGAGCCTGTGAGCTAAGGTTTTAAATGAGAAGTGAGAGGCACAGGCAGACTAAAGATGTCATAAACTGACACAGAAAAAGAAGCAGAAGAAGCGAAATTATAGGGAAAAAGTAGGTCCTCACTGTACAGTTGGAAACTAATGGAACAAAGAAATGAACTGTACAATTTTTGTAGCGTAGCTTCCTCAAACAGATAAAAGAATGATTACATATTACTTTCTCCCTTCTTTCAAATTCCACATTGGTTTCAGATTACTTTTTTCAAGATTCATATGTGAAATGAAGGGCTACTGAACACTGTAAAATGAACTTTCCTTATTTAAAATTGCTATGACTTTGAGCCTTTCTAATTTATTGCCATAACCATCATTTTGACTTACTGTTACAACATTAAATTTCAACAAAAAAAAAACACAAAAATATAAATTTTCATAAAAAAGCTAAATTCACTCTTACTGTGCTTTTAAAACTTCAAAATTGTATGCTCACTCACCTTTTATTTTAAATTATAATATTGTAATACTTTGTTATGGATTCATGGAAGTCTGCCATAAGAATATATTTTCCAGAGAAGACTTGCAAAGGTTTGTTTCTTCAGTCTATCACTTTCTTCAGTCAGTTTAAGAACTCCTTTCTGTATAAATTTTATATGCTGTGTTGCTTTATGGATTTTATTCTTCTATCACAATTTTCTTGCTTTGTGTAAACAATACATGATTAAAACAGTCCTTACCAGCTTGGTGTGAGGCAGTAGAGTAGAGATATATAGGAGAGGCACCCATGTATTATCACAGTAGGTTGCTATTGTCAACATGGCATTCTATGACAAAGCAAAGGTAGAAAAATATTATCTAGTGAAATGTTATGGCTTAAATCAAAATGTCCATCCAAAGGTTCATGTGCTCATAAGTGGGGTGATTGGAGATAGCTGGATCTAGGATGTGTGATACTGGGATAAAGGGGGATTATTTTAATATAAGACAGAACTACTCAACCATAAAAGGATAAGCTGGAGACTTTTATAGGTAAATGAATGTAACTGGAGACCATACTCATGAGTGAAATAAATCAGACCCACAGGTTGACATCATATTGTCTCACTAGTGTGAGAAACTGAACAAGTAAGTAAGATCCAAAATGTACAATAATATTGTGAACTTGGAAGAAATCATTCAAAAGAAAAGAAATATTGGCAGGAGAAAGGGGAAAGGAAGGAAGGGAAAAGGAAAAAATTATATATATATACATATGTGTGTGTGTATATATATGTTTATATATAAAACGTATATGCGTTTAAACATATGTATATGTGTATATATATATATATATAATAGTTAAGATAGTTATACAGCTAGTTTCTTTTAGTTCATTGAAAAAGAAAGATCTACGCTAATGCTGTATGGACATTATTTCATGCCTATATCTTGAACTCTGAGTAAGAAGTAAGTAACAATGAAGATAACAATTTGCAATGTATTAATTATTGTTACTCTCCTATGAAAGAAAAGGATGTGTGGTGCTAAGTAGTCCACTGGCTGGCTTAGCACAGTTCTGAATGTGGGTAATGGGAATGCCCATCCTGGGTGGTGGTGACACCACCCTAAAGGATTGTAACCTGGATGGCAGAAAAGGAATGGCAAAATTTTGTTGTGAAACACTATAGTTTTTTTTTTTTTTTGCTATTTTGTTTTTGTCTATGTTGTTGTTATTTTGTTATTGTCTTTTTAATTCTCTTTAAAATGAAAAAAAGAGAAAGGCAGGCTGGCTTCTGCTGGATGCTTCAAGGCTTCCTGCCTGACCTTCCAGAGATTGTTTCTTCTCTGCAATTCTCTTCTCTAATGCTACCCTGCCTTGGAGCTTACAGATTATGAATTGAAACCTCTACAAACTGTGAATTTAAACAAATTTTTCCTCTTTTAACTTGCAAACATAAGGTATTTTGCCTCAGTAATGAGAAAGTAAACAAATCATGGTGATTATTTTAATTTTGATAACTTTCTGTGCTTGTAGTTAATTATAAGAAAAGCAAAATGGAATTCAATTTACCAATATCTTTTGATTACATTATTTCATCTCTATTTCTCAGTATCTGAAAATGATAATTATTCCTATTCTTGTTTTGCTGAAGAGACTGAGATTCTTCAAAGCAAGTGTCCAAAGCCAGACAATGAAACTGACCAACTGATAATTCAAAGGTAGACCTTCCATTTCAAAAGACCACTTTTCCTCCTTTCTTTCTTTATACTTTACTCTTTTTTATTTTAAAGAGAGTAGTAAATGAGAAATAAACAAAAAAAATAGAACAGTAGCAGCATACTAGTATCACAAACATAAATAAATCAGAGCAAGAACATTCTGGGTCTAAAGACAGAATAATATGAATCAATAGTGGTTGTTATATTACATATTGCTCTCCTCAACTACATTGCTCAGATTACCAGATGTAATAAAGAAAGATTGCTCAAACCATTAAAGAGAGGAAGAAAATAATTCTTCGATAAAACTTTAGAGATAATACAGAGTATCACTCGACAAGATGGTAGGAGTTACAGTTAATGCTCACAATTCTTTATATTCTGATAGATTTTGCATGCCTGTGTCTGGTGTCTGAGCAACTGATCTGAAGGTAACAATATGCACTGGAATTACAATGCTGAACTCCTACCGTCTTGTCTAGTGATACTCTGTATTATCTCTAATATTTTATACCCTATTCTTGACCCATTCCTGCTCTGCTGTATTCTGTTTTTCTTTAGCACATTTAAGAAAGATTTACTATTCTAGGAGCTACATAATGGCAGACTTAACTAGGGAGAACATAGTCATAGGTCATTCTGAGATATTCACCCAGGTCCGTGGCTGAATATTCCAGATATTCACCTCATGGAGTGTACAGAGAGCAACCACAGGCTACAGCTTGAACCAGTTAGGAAACAGGTAAACTCTAGAAGTGTAGGTGCCTGGAATAGAAAGCACAGGTACAGGTGGAAGCAACATTCCTCTTCTTCCCCCAGTCTCAGCTCCCAGTGGAATAAATTGATGGGAGGCCACCACAGCTAGTACCTTCCAGTCAAACAATTCTACTGCTGGGATGGAGCCAAAGTCTCAAATATTCACTGATGAAAACCTCCTTTTGGAAGGAAATGATAACAAGATACAGTGATTGTCTTCCTCCTGACCCCCGAAGACACAAATATTGCAGGCCAAAAGGACTCTGGGTGAACAGTAGCACATTGGAGCCAGAAAAGATAAAGACAAGGACTGGCTGGAGCAAGCTGAATGAGCTTGGGACAACAGCATACCCAGGACTGAGACCTGCCAGTCAGCAGTGCCAACTTCCCATGGGATATTCATTCTAACCAATGAAGCAGGACAATTGCCTACTGTTTTTTTTTTGTGTTGACTATTTTGGGTGGTTGCCAGTATTTTTGTTTAGCTTGACTGGGTTTGGTCTTAATACGTGTGTGAAGAAAAGAATGTCAATTATTTGCTGCTTTTATTTCTCCAATTTTTTTATGTTATATTGTCAAATATGCCACTCCTAAATTCGCTTTTAATAGATATTTAACTTTAGTTGATAACAGTTCACTAAATCATCTTATTTTTTCTCTCACTCTTCATTTATACTTTTCTTTCATTGCCATCTTTACTTCATTTCACATGTATCCTGCTGTCTTTCTGCTCTTTTAAAATATTTTCCTTTTACACATATTATTACTAATAATATAAATATTATCACTGTTCATTGTTCTGTAACATAATATTTCTATTATTTTCACTGAATTTTCAGGGTTAGCTAAATAGTAAAGAATTTTTAAACTGTTAGTAATTATTTGATAATATAGTATTAGCTTTTCAATTGTTGATGTTAGTGGTAGTTCCAATGTCTTATCAAAGTAATGCTAAGTCTGAAACTAGCACCTAAGACAGAATATAAATATTCATAAGAGACACACTCACAGCTCTAGACACACCACAAGGTGTAAGTCACTACTAAAATAACCTTCATGCAGGGCGTGGTGGTGCATGCCTGTAATCTCAGCACTTGAGAGACTGAGGAAGGAGGACTGTTGTAAGTTTGAGCCCAGCCTGAGTTACAAAGTGAGCTCAAGGCCAGGCTGAGCTGTGTGGTGAGACCCTGTCTCAAAAGGACAAAAAAAAAAAAAAAAAAAAAACTTTAATGTGACAGTGGTAAGACATCTGTTCACTGAAATTACTGCAGAAATTTATTTTCTGAAGTGATATCAGAAAATTTACCAGACCTGTGTAAGGCATTTGATACCAAGGTGGAGAAGGTTACTTAGGATCCCAAAGACACAGCCAATGAGGAGCCTCTTTGACGCATTAAAGCCAAATGCCAAAAATTACAAGCACAGCATATTGAAAGTTGTTAAAAACTGTGAGAGAAGTGTCAAATCACTTATGAGGACAAATCCAACAGTGTAACATGGGATTTATCAGCAGATTTAACAAGGCCAAGAATGCTTAGAACAATGTATTTCAAGCACTGAAAAAAAGTAATTGCCAACCAAGGTTACTATAATATGCAAGGCTGTTCTTCAAAGGAAATATTAAGATTTTCTGTAATACTAAAGTATTTTTGACCACTAAACTAACACTGCAAAAAATACTTCAGAGCATCCAAATCCAGATGAAGAAGATAAAAACCATAAATCTAAGGGAAACTATCTCATCGGGAGAGTAGATCAGTAAAGGTTAAGAAGAAATGAAACAAACACTAGAGAAACAACGAAATGACCTGAACTAATACATACTTTTAATGATAAAGCTAAGTCAGCTGTGGTGGCACATGCCTATACTTATAGCGCTCTGGAAGAGGGAAGCAGTAGGATCACAATTTTGCAGTCAGCCTGATTTTTTTTTGTTTGTTTGTTTTTGTTTTTGTTTTTGTTTTTCTCCGATACCGGGAACTGAACTCACGACCTTCAGCTTGCCAAGCAGGTGCTTTGCCGGTGAGCTAAATCCCCAGCCCCAGTCAACCTGATCTATGAAAAGACCTTCTGAGAACTTTTTGAAAAGCGCTAGGGATATAGCTAAGTGCAAAGGCCTTGAATTCAATTCTCAATAGACAAAATAATAATTATAATAGTAACAATAATAAGACAAAATAAATGTTTTTAACTTTCCACTTAAAAACATACACATATTTGATGAAGAAACAAGGCCCATCTATTTGTTTCCTGCAGGAAACTTAGCTAATCTGAAATGATATACAAAATGGCAAATGCTATTCCAAGTAGCTGAATCACAAGCATTAGAAGGACTAGCTACAATTTCATAAAACAAATGATACTTTAAAATAAGAATTGTCCAAAGCAATAAAGGTGACAATGTATTGAAAAAGGGACTAATACACCAAGAAAAGATAACAAATATATGAATATATACACACTGAGCATGTACACATCCAGTTTCATAAAGCAAGCATTACATGACATAAATGCACATGTAGATCACAATAAAATTATACTAGTGGACTTCAGTAACCAAATTTCACAATAGAAATGTCATCTAAAGAAATAGAAATTGTACAAAGGCCAGGGATATAGCTCTGTGGCACAGTGCCTGCCTCACACACACAAGAAAATCCAAATGAGTTTATACATACTAGACCCCTACATCACAGGATTGGCAACTAGTTTAGGAAATACCAGGGACTCAGAAACCAGTTCCTCTAGAGGAATTCAGGTGCCTCATTCATTCAGGACCCCCTTATAATCAGGACCAAGATGCCAGGAGAAAGACCACCACACAGTAGGTCCCACATTAGGACACACACAATGGACAGTTGTGACTAATGAAATGGAAAAATCCAAAATATGAGCCCACAGGTGGTGGGCTCATATGAGCCCATAGGTGAACCAAAGCTGTGCTTAGTGACAAAGAAACACGAACTACAAACAGGGGGGTGGGACCACTCCATATA
>NW_004955428.1:10979623-11022901 GCF_000276665.1 Chinchilla lanigera
GTCTTGTTTTATTGTTCTTTTTATCTTACTTTCTTATCCTTTTTTAATTTTTTCTTCTCTTTTTTCTCAATTTTTTCTTTTTCCTTTTTCTTGTTCTAATCCCATCCTCAAATCCTCCAGACCAAGTTCAGATAATCCCTTGAATACTGCTTCATTCTTTCTGTTCTAACTGCTTCTCTAGTTTCCCAAAATTCGCATGACAATCCTTTGCCCTCCATCATTGCTTCCACTGTCATTCCAGTTATCTTTATCTTACACACCATCCTTCCTAAGTTTCCCCACCACAGTGTAAATCCACTCTAGCAAAGGGAAACACTTTGCATACAAACTCCTAATCCAAGATAGGTTCCCTTATATAACTTTTGACTTTGCTTCTATCATCTAAAGTACAAGATACATTATTAGCTTTGTTATTTTCTAAATTGTGTTTCATGCTGTTGTTATAGCTAATTATGCTACTTCAGCTAAAATGTCATATCTGTTGTATTAAGTTGTTCTCCCTTCTATAACAATACCGGGAAGCTATGGGGTAATAACATTACCAGAACCATACACCAAGAATTGGGGACTGAGTCAAATACATATGAACATCTCACTCTCAATTGAGAAGGTAGGATGGTTGGATAGACACAAACCAAGAATCTCCTACACAGAAGCCATCCACAAAGAACAGAGTATTCCAAGAGAAACCATGATGCAAGTGATATAGCTAGCTATTATAAAAACTCACAAAAATCATCACAGAAAACAAAATAAAATTATGTGAAATGGAGTATGACAAGCCAAAGAAGTGAAATGCAATGTCAGACCACCAGTCCACACAGAACAAGTCCAAGAGATATCAACATAGAAGAAATTGGAAGGAATACATCTTAAATTTCTGAAATAATAGCACCTGAAGTAAAGAGACAAATCCATGAAACTGTAAAGGAAATCAAATCAGAAATAATCTCTGAGGTAAAAAAAGAAAAGACAAACATAATGATTTACATATGATAAACATACCTAAATGATAAAAATATCCAAAGAAGACAGAGTTAAAAAAAATAAAGGAGCATAGAAAAATGATGGAAACATTGAATTACCACTATAGGAAAGAATTAGAATTCATGAAATAGATTCAAAGAGATATCCAGGAAATTTAAAAATCCATTGAAAGTTGGGAAAACCACTAAAATGAAATACAAGTAGACTTTCAGACTGTGAAGACATGATTGTAGCTAGAGATCATAAAAGAAAATATCCCTTAAAAATAATAAGGATATATCAGTTCAACAGATGAAAGATGTTGTAAAGAAACACAATATAACATTGATAGGTATCTATGAAAAAGCTCCTATCAACACAAATGATGTAGAAAACCTATTTGCAGAATAGCAGAAAATTGAATAAACGTGGAAAAAGAATATAATATACAGAAAAGTGAGGGATATAGAACTCCATACAATCATGACCAAAATAAATCTACAACCAGACATATAATAATCAAGATCTAAGAAATTCACTACAAAAAAAACAGAATGTTAAAAGGTATAAGAGAAAAAAATAAAGCAGATCACCCATACAGGAAAGCCCATTAGAATCATGGCCAACTTCTCAAAACAAACTGTCAAGTCCTGAAGAGCTTGGATTGAAGTATTTCAAGTCCTGAATGAAAATAAATTCTAACCCAGGATTGATGTACCCTGCAAAACTATCTTTCAAAATTAATGGGGAAATAAGATACTTCCATGACAAAGAACAGCTAAAGAAATTCATGAGCATGAAACCAACCCTACAAAAAGTACTAAAGGATATTCTAGATAGAGGTAAAAATAGCCACAATTCTAAGCACAATCTCAGAAAGAAACTGCCAGGTATGGTAAACAATTGAACAGAGGGAGAAAGTAGAGAACCAACAGCAGGAAAACAGAACTTAACAAAGATAAGCTGATATATATCAGTTATAAGCACCAATGTAAATAGCCTCAGTTCACCATTCAAGAGAAACAGATGGGCAGCATGGATCAAGAAACAAGACCTAAAAATATACTGTATAAAGAAACATCTTTAACTCAAAGATAAACTTATAGATTTAAAATCAAAGGATAGCAAATAATACTCCATAAAACAGAAAATCAGAAAAAAGCAAGGGCAGCAATACTCTTTGCTGACAATGTTAGCATAAAACCAAGAAAGTTCCAAAGAGATAAAGAAGGTAACAACATTCTTCTGGGGGGAAGTATTCAAGAGTAGTGAATAGGGCCTGGGGATTTAGCTCAGCGGCAAAAGCGCCTGTTTTCATGCGCAACGTCGTGAGTTCGGTTCCCGGTACCGGAGGAAAAAAAAAAAAAAAAGAGTAGTGAATAAAAGAGAGTGATAAAAATCATAAACATTTGTGAACCAAATAGGCGAGCATCTACCTACACAACACAAATATTAATAGACATGAAAAATCAAATAAGCAATAACCATTGTGACAGAGAACCGTAGTACCCCACTGTCACAATAGATAGACCAACTAGAAAGAAAGTCAGCAAATAACAGAACTGAACCATACCTGTGACAAATGAACTTAGTTTAATTTTACAGAGCGTTCCAGCAAACATCATCAGAGTAAACACTGTTCTGGTTGCTAATGGGACATTCTCTAAAACGGACAATATACTAGCCCGTAGACCATGCTTAAGGAAATGTGAGTACTGAAATTATCCCATGCTTATTAAATGACCACAGTGCAATGAAACTGGAAATTAATAACAAAAGAAACTGCAAAAACACCATAAAGACATGGAAATTAAATAACACACTCCTGAACAACCAATGGGCCACAGAAGAAACTAAAGAAGAAATTAAACAATATTTACTATCAAATGACAATGCAAATGCAACTTATTAGAAGATATCGATGCAATGAAAGCTGCACACAAAGGGAAATTTATTGCTCATGGACAGTGGGAACCAATACTGTAAAAATGACCATGCTCTCAAAACCAATATACATATATAATGCAATTCCAATCAAATAATCATTAGCATACCTCACAGATTTAGAGAGAATTTTCCTAAAATTCATTTGGAAACAAATGCAAGGTAAAATAGCAAAGGCAGTCCTGGGCAACAAACACAAGGCAGGAGGCATCAAAATCCCTCATTTGAAATTGTACTACAACGCTACTGTGATAAAATCAGCAGGGTACTGGCAAAAAAAATTACAGATCTGAGGATCAATGGAACAGATTAGAAGATGCAGACACAAATACACTCAGCCACCTTACATTTGACAAAAGGAGCAAATATGTTCTCTGGAAGAAAGATAGCCTCTAAAATAAATTTTGCTGAAAAAACTGGCTTTCCACGTGCTGAAGACTAAAACTAGACCCATGTTTATCACCATGCACTAAATTAAAGGCAAGATGGATCAAAGATATAAATATAAAAACACTCAGTCTACTAGGTGAGAAAGAGAATTCCGCTAAATGAGTACTGAAGTGTTAAATTACATATTGTAGCAGTGTTATATGGTATATTTACAAATTGTATATTTGGCCAAGCCATAAATGATTCTGTATTTTGCTGAATATCAATGAAGATTCAGAAGTGGTTCCAGAGAGAGTATTTGATAAACATTTAAAGACAGATGCACAGTCGCTGTTAATATTGGCAGACCTACTCCAGCTGTGAACACCTATTTACCAATCTGTGTACTCCTCACATTGACTCCATTAAAATAAGTAGGAGTATGATTTGATATAAATGGTCAAAAAGTTCCATCCATTTTAGGTCTGTGGTAGAGACTTACACTGAACATATGTTAAAAGTGAGAAATATGTAACGACTGTGGACAGGAAACAGGGAAATCCTTGGAATGTTGGCTGGATTACTATGAGGAGGAGTCTCAGAGAAAATTCTCTATTAAGAAAGAAAACCGAAGATTGAAGGGCAGGCTTTGTGACAGCTCAGAGCTCAGGCCCTCCTGAACTTATCACATATGTTAAAATCCTGCAAAAATGACAGCTAGAGATTTTATCACTATTTTTGTTTCTTTTATTATCTTTTCTTTTATTTATTATTTTTGTAGTGATGAGAATTGAACCCAGGGCCTCATGCATCAAACATACAACCCAACACTAAGATATACCCCCATTTTCTGCAGTTCATAAAGTTGTTTTCTACAGTTCATAAAGTTCTTGATTAGTAGAATGAATATTGTCTCTTCGTGGATGATGTTCTTCCTTAAATAAAGCCCAGATAAATCATTCCCTCTATTTGAGCTCTTACTCTTTTCAGTTTAAAATGCTGATGAAAGAAAATGCTAATAATCTGGAAAATAAGCTCATCAAAAGCCATTGAGAATTGCCTAGAGAAATTCTTACACAGTTGGAAAATATTTTTGATTTTGCATTCAAAAAGGTAAAATTTTATGGAGAGTGAATACAATATCTTTTCAGAATAAGGCATATTCTTTCAATGTAGAAGGAATACCAAGAAAATCAAGGTATTAATTCAATTATCTTACACAGGACAACCATTGAAACTGAGAACATTTTGCTACAAATGTGATGGTTACTGCTCCATCATAGAGAATGTTTGCACTTACAGGTATGTGTTGTACATTGCCTAGAATTCGCACATACCCCACTGGCTCATGAAGACTGTGAACTGTTCACATCTACGTCACAAGTTCCCCAGTTTACACTCTGCTAAAGCAACTACTCTCCACTGCAATTTTCCATGGTTGTTGGATATGAAGTTAATATGAGTGTTTCTAATGTTTGTGTCCTAAACTTTCTCACTATATACAGATGAAATATGTTGATTGGCAAAATCTAATCCAAGAATACATGGAATGTTTTAATTACTAGAGATTTACAATACTTTTTAAAATCAGGTCAGATGAGTTAAATTTTCTTAACTTTTTCAAATAGTTTCAACTATGTTGTCTTTTTAATATCTATCATCTTAAATTGTTATTTTTATGATAAATGCATTTGAAATGTTACACATGGGATATATATTTCCTTAATTATAATAGCCCAGCTGCGTCAGATCATCAGAGATTATTTCTCTTTAGCTGTAGCATTGCACTTGTTGATCACTCTTTCCATCCTTGTATCCTTCTGCCTTTAGTCTCTAGTAACCACTATTCCACTTTCAGATTCTGTGGTATCAACATTTTAACATTCCACTTGTGACTGACATTTGTCTTTCTATGCCTGACTTGGAATGGAATGATTGTTGCATCAAATTGTAGATCTACTTTTAATTTTCTCAGGAACATTTGTCTTTTAATTAATATCTGTACTAATTTACATTTCCACACAGTTTATGAGTTCTTTGTCTACACATTTGCCACATTTGTTATAGTTATGTGGTTTTAATAATAGTTAATCAATAGAGAGTAAGGTAGATGTATTGAAGTTTTGATTCACATTGAATGAGTAGTGGTGTTGAGCATTTCCAGTATGTCCTTGGCCATTTGTACATGTTCTTTTGAGATATAACTTTATTCTTCAGCCTCATTTTAAAATTGTTATTTTTTTGCTACTAGGTCATTTGAATTTCTAATATGTTATGGATACTCTCATGTTGTCTATTTACTGTGCAAATTTTTTTCTCATTTTGAAGGTTGTCTCTTCAACCTGCTTCCTTTGGCATACAGAAGGTTTTTAGTTTCGTATAACCCTATTCATCTATTTTTCTTTTTATTGCCTGCATTTGATTTTTGTGCTTGATTTTGTTAATGTGCTATATCACATCTCTTGTTGTGGAAATGTAATCCATACTCCTATTCCTGAGATGAATCACACGTAACCTTGGTGAAAGATCTTTTTATTGTGCTGCTTACTTTCAGTTGTTAATATTTTGTTCAGGATTTTTGCATCTGTGTTAACCAGAATGATTAGCATGTAGTTTTTGATTGTTGTGTTCTTGTCTTGTCTTAGCTCCATGGTAATACTTGTCTAATAGAAGGAGTTAAGAAATCTCATCAATATCTCCATAGTTGAAGAAGAATGTTATGTGTTTCTTTTTAAGTGTTAGAATTTATTTCACCAGTCTTCACATTAAATCAATGAAGCCATAGAAATACTTTTAGATATTGATTTACACTTGTTTATTATTAGCCATTTTGATAAATGATAGTAGTTTGGATGTGTCCAGATGTTATCCATTTCTTCTAGATTTTGTAACTTTTTATGTGTTATGATTTATGATAGTATCTCATGATACCTTGTGTTTTTCTGGTATCAGTTCTGCATATACATTTTCATCACTGATTTTATTTAATTGTGTCTTTTTTCTTTTAGTCTATACAAAGGTTTGCCAATTTTATTTATCTTTTAAAAACTTTTAATTTCATTTATATTTGATATTTTTGATTTGTTTTATTTCTGCTGTGATCTTTACTATTTTTTATTATAGTAATTTTGAGTTTAGCTTTTCTTATTATTGTCTAATTCCCTGAGAAGCATTGTGACAGAGCTCAAGACATTTTTTCTATATTTTAAAATTACTATTTATTACTATGACTTGCCCTTTTAAAAATTTTTGATCAACCTCATAAATTTAATATACTGTTTTTTACCATTTTCATTTGTCTCCAGAAATTACTTTAATTTCTCCAGTGACTCACTAGTTTTTCATTACATATTGTTTAATTTTCAAATATTTATTAATTTTCCAGTGTTCTTCCTATGGATGATTTCTAGTTTTGTTTCATTTCATTAAGTTTGGAAAATATGCTTAATGTAATTTTGATTATTTAAAAATTTGGTAAGACAAACCCATGACTTAAAATTATATTACAAATCTACTGTGATAAAATCAGCATGGTACTGGCAAAATAACAGACCTGAGGCTCACTGGAACAGACTAGAAGATGCAGGCACTACTACAAACAAACTCACCCACCTTATCTTTGACAAAGGGGCTGAACATACTGGAAGAAAGCCTCTTTAATAAATGGTGCTGGATAAAATGGTTCTCCACATGCCTAAGACTAAACCTAGACTCATGTCTAACACCATGCACTAAACTAAAGTTAAAATGGATAAAAGATCTAAATATTAATACAGAAACACTAAATCTACTGAGAGAGAAAGTAGGTAGAAATCTTGAAGACATAGGAATAGGCAGAGGGTTCATAAACAAAGACAAAACTGCATGAGAAATACTTTAAAGAATCAAAAACCAGGATTTATCTCATTGAAAAGCTTTTGTACATCAAAAGAAATCACCAATAGTATAAAAAGAAAACTGGATTGGGAAATAATTTTAGCCAACTGTCCATCAGACAAAGGACTTCTATCTAAAACATATAAAGAACTGAAAATAATCAGGCCACCCAAATTCAAAGACCCAATCCAAAAATGCACATTTGAAATGAATATACATTCTCAGATGAAGATATATAAATGGCAAATAAGTACAAGAAAAAATGTTCAACATCATTGGTTATTTGACGAATGCAAATTAATATAACATTAAGAATCTATCTCGCCCCAGAAGAATGGCTATCATCAAAAAATCAAACAGTAACAAATGTTGGCGGTTATGTGGGGAAAAAGAACCTTTCTGCACTGTTTGTGGGAATGTAAATGGGTACGGCCTCTGTTGGAAATCAGTGTGAGGATTCCTCAAAAACTAGGTTTAGAGGTCCCATTCAACTGAGCTATTCCCCTTCTGAGTATTTTCCCAGAAGAATATAAAACATCACACCATAGACATATATGAACCCATGTTTGTAGCAGCACAATTTATAATAGCTAAATCTTGGAAAAAATCCAAAAGCCCATCAACTGAGCAATGCATAAAAATGTTGTGGTATTTTTATACAATGGAGTACAACTCAACTATAAAGAATAAACTCTAAACTCTTAGGTAAATGGATGCAGCTAGAGACAGTACTCATAAGTGAAAAAAGTCAGACTCACATTTATAAACATCATAGTGTCCAAAATGCACAATAGATGTTGTGAAAGGGAAAGAAACTACTCGAATGGAAAGAACAACTGAGATGAAGGAAAGGAAAAAAGAAGGAAGTGAAAATTTAAAGTGTATATTTTTATATACATATGTGTGTGTATGTGTGTACACAAGATAGCTAAGGTAATTTTACTGCTATTTTCTATTTGTTCATTAAAAGCAACAATTTCTGTTAATATTGTTTTGTCAATTTTACATGCCTATGTCTTGTAATCTGAGCAACTACTTTGAAGTTAACAATATTCAGTATAATAATCACTGTTAATTTCTTATTATCTTGTTTTGAAATTTTGTATCATTGATTTATTGTTTTTTTCTCCTTAAAATAAACAGATTATACATACTACAAATCACCAAGTTTTAACAGATGTTAACAGAGTAGTCCATTCAACAATAAGAGAATATATATTCCTTTCAGTTACTCTGGAATTGTTTCACAAATAGAACATATTTTAGACTGTAAAATATCAACAAATACTAAAGAATTAAAATAATTTCATTTATTTAATCAGACTTCAGTGAAATGAAGCTAGAAGTCCGCAAGAATAAAACATACAAAGCTGGGTGTGGTGGCACACACCTGTAATCCCAGCACTCAGGAGGTTGAGGCAGGAGGACCATTCCAAGTTCGAGACTGACTTGGGCTGCAAAGTGAACTCAAGGTTAGCCTGAACTGCAGAACAAGACCCGGTCTCATAAAGACAAGAATAAAACACACAGATTACACAGAAATATGCAAATTCAATAATGCATTCCAGATTGGCCAGTGTTTCATAGAACATATCAGAGTAGAAATATTTTTAAAATTCTAGAATCAGATAACAATGAAAATAAAATATTTTATGATCTGTGGATCACAGTGTATTTCTTAGAAGGAACTTTATATCTATGAGTGCCTACATTAAAAACCATAGCAATCCCAAATATATATAGTGTGAATATTGCATCTCAAGATCCTAGAAAAACAAGGATCAATGAAACTATAACCAATTTGATGGGAATAAACAGTAAAGATTCATGAAATTGAAACTAATATACAATATAAATGATCAATGAACCAAAAGCTTCATTCTGTGATAAGCTACAGGAGATTCACAAGCCTTTAGGCAAACTTACTTAGAGAAAAAGAGAGGGTCCAAATTAATTATTAGATGCTAAAATCTTGAAATTACAGGAGATACCACTGAACCTTAATGGATCATTATACAATATTTTGAAAAGTTGCATAAAATATGTTTGAAGGTTTATATTCTAGAGAATTTATTTATACTTGATATATAAATAAATAAAAAACAAAATAAAGAAGAGATACCAGGCAACTAAAGGTAAAGTGTGGGTGGGGGAGGGAAGTGGACAGGGAATGGCAATTGTCAATATGTTATATGCTTTATATGCCTAAATTTCCAAATATCCAAAACCATATTCCTGCTTTTATTGTAATATGCACTAATAAAAATTAATATTTTCTACTGTGTTCTAGTAACTTTACCCTATTGGACCTCACAAACATAGCATGTAAGCTATGACTTCAAATTATGAACAGTCTATCAGGTAAAACATGATCTGTAAAATAGCTATATTGTAGCAGATTTTTGCAAGTTTTGTTTGACTGTTTCAACTGTTTCTAAAACCCTAATTAAAATGGGACATTTTACATTCTCAAAAAGGAATTATCAATAACATGAGTGGAGTTTTCTAAATGTGGTTTAGAAAGTATTGGAGAAGGCAGTTAAATTACACAGAGTGATAACTTTAATTTCAAATCCCCATTGAGTGTTTTGTTTATGTGTCACCTTTGAATCTTTGCCTTAGACACCCATAAAATTTCTTGTTCAGTACAGACTTCTTAAAGTCTTCATCTTTCTCTTATTCATAGGAATATTATTATATTATTATTATAGGTACATTTATATTATTACATTACTATGTTGTATACTTATTTATATTACAGGTATTATTATCATTATTATTATAGGTATATTTAATAGGTATATTATTTCTGTTCTGTTTCCCAAAAAACTGCACAGACAAATCAACTATCCAAGCATAAATAGTCCCTCAGGTATCCATAAGGAAGTAAATAGAACATTTATTTTTGCTGTCAAAATTGCTATATCAGGGCTGGGGATGTACTTCAGTGGTGATGTACCTGCCTGGCAAGCATGAGGTTCTGTGTCCAATTCCTGGTATCAAAAAAAAAAAAAAAGCCATATTACAGTGAGAAGAGGGCTGAAAGTATAATCAAAAGCTTCACAGGGGATGCAGACCTGGCCTTGTTACTTGCCTTCCTTCTATTTCTATGATGCATAATCAAAAGGATTTCTAAAGACACATTCACATCCATTAAAAGTTAGGATTAAATCAATTTACAGAACTGGGCAGAAAGACTGATTATCTGTAGTAAGTCCAAATGTAATTGTTTACTTTATATGATCTCTTAAATTAAAATTAAGTATTCAATTTGTTGCACTTTTTGCAAACTAATCAATTTAGTTTCTGAAAACCAATAGAAGAATTGCTGGTAATCATTTGTATTTCTAATTTGACTATAATGAAACAATGATAAAGTTTTTACTTGTTTTTTTCTTGACAAAAACAGTTAACTAGTTTTTAGCATGTGTGCTACTTTTCCACTGTCCATGAGGATGATACAAGAGTCTTGAGTTGTAACTCTTCTATTAAATTAAAAAATTCTGTAATAGGTTTATGTTATTTATATGTGATGGCATGTATCACAATAATTTTCATAAATATCAGATTATAAAGCTTTATTTATAAGAGAACTATGGTTGCTGCATAAGAAGTTCCCAACAACATGTATTACCTGAGTAACAAGTTAACACATGTACTACAGGCAGGTCTTCCAGAACAACAAAATAATCGCTCATTATGAGTCTATAGATGCTCACTTATTCTCGCCTGAAAACAAGTCAGGGCTTTAGAAATTGAACTGTCAGCAGCCTAATTAATATGATGCTGCTGCACACATATAAAACCATGAAAACTGTTCAAGTGGTTAGTAGTAAAGGAAGGTATGACTCTGTGCCAAATGATCTGAAACTATGAGTGTTTAGTCTGTTTCAAATCAATTCACTGTTATAGTAGAAAAATAATACCTAGAAATAGTAAAAAAGGTTTATTGTTTCAGTAATAATTATGCATAGATTGGCACCTAGAATACATATTCAGCAGCCTTTAAGCATGGGGTGGAATGTGCCACGGTGACATTCTGCAGGCAATATGTATATATTTGTATTTTTATTTTTAGGTACAGAGTTAAGTGGTGTATAAAGCTCTGAATCCTCTGTATTTCCCAACTGATCTTTTATCTTTAGGAAAACTTGTTATAACATCTATGATTATCCTGCACCAATTTAGCAGACTATTTCATGGCCAGTGCTACTATATTACCTCTGTGATACAGACTAAGTGTATGGACACAGAGTCATAAAGTTTCTGGATGAAAAATAAAACTAACACCAAGTAGAATTATTGTGAGAATAATAGGAACATGTATGAACACGAACGGTCGGAGAAGGGAAGTTTAAGACTGACTTTGGAGAGCCCATGATAGGTAAGGTGCACAGTGAGCGCATCTGATTAACGATGAGCCATGAAATACCTACTAGAGAGATATTAATCCAGGGGAGAGCCTTTTCTATATCTTTTAAAAACTCCTTTTAAGAAATGATAATAAACACATGAACTGCAATCAAAACTAGGGTGAATGTTTAAAATTTTAAAAGTTATCACACAGTAGGAGACACGTCGCTATTACTCCAACTCTAAATTATCCTCCTTGCTTAGGACGCTCTGATCTCATCATGTTTTCACTTTCTGAAACATTTCTAGACTCTTCCTTTGTTACTGTCTTCATTTGCACTGTCACCGACACCTCGTTGTCCGAATAGATACATTTCTTCCATGATCATTTTGAGTTGGGGGAAGAGCCAGGTGTCCATGGTGCCGGACTCACTGAATGAATTAAATGATAACACTCTGCAATATTTTTATGGAATAGCCTTCATGTTGAATAGCACTTGACAATGCCACTTACCAAATTTTAGTGACACTTCATAAAGATTTTTTTAGAAAGAACTTCTAGGATGTCCAGGAAGTGCCTAGGCTGAGAAGGAAGAGTATTTTGAGAGGGGGAAGGATTAATGGCAAGGTGACTTTTATTGTAATAATTTTAAAATACATTTAACACACACCATATTTGTTGATCAGTCCTGGTAATTGCATATTTGTTAAATGTATTATATTCTTTGAAGTAATTAATTGCCTTTCATCTTCAGAAAACACCTGTGAGGGAAATATTATCTTTTTGTTTATTTTGCATACAGGGATAATTTGCCAAACTTCACAGTATTAGAAAAATAATGAAACAGGTGCACACACCGCCTATAAGAATGCCTGCCCAAGAAGGCAGAAGTACTGGCTGAGCCACGCATCACTTGCCACCCCTGTTAACTTGACTGAGTGCTGTGATAGCCTAAAGGAGGAGAATCTCTACTGGAAAATTCTTTGATGCTCCAGATTAACTTTCCACTCTTACTCACACTGTTTTCTGCCTTAGGCTTTCTTGCCCTCTGGCACCCATTTGTGTTTGGAGCTATATTGTGTTAGCAGCTATAGGAGCCAAAGATGGTGGTACAGTGATGTTAGACAATTTATTTCTCAGCCTTCCTCTATCTAAGGCTTCAGGCTGGTACTTTCTATCTGCCAAAGACCACAGAATTGTCTCCTCCAGGTTTCCACAACTGCTTTTATCTCTTAAACTTACACTAGAAGAGAAACCAAACTTCAAATATATCAAATTTTAATTTAAAATTTCAAAAAATAAAAGGTTATATCAAAGGCTCTTATGATTTCAAACATTTGCATGAAGATCTTTAATTCCCCTTATGCAACTAGTCTAATTCTTCAAACAAAGGCCTTTATACCACAGAAGCTGTGTCTATTTTCCTTAAAAACTAAATGCAGTTTCCTGATCTATTTTCCTTGAACGAGTTCTTAATAACCTTCCATGTAGAGTATAGTAATGTAGTTTCTAGCACTTATTGAAGGCAAAAGTAGAATTTAGAGCTGTCCCTTCCTATCAGTAGTCCAAGATGAATTTAGAAATTTAACTTCTAGTATGACTTCTCCCACCAACTAACTTGGTGAAGTTAATGTGATCTACTTTCCATTTTGGTGATTCATAATAAAGTTCTATATTTTATAGTTTTTAAAAATATTTTCTTATTTTTCTTCAGTTTATGCTGTCATTTTAAGAAAGTATAAATTATATACTTTGAAAAGTTGGCGGGGTGTGATGGTGCACACCTGTAATGCCAGTACTCAGGAGGTTGAAGCAGTTTGAGGCCAGCCTGGTGTACCAAGTGAGCTCAAGGCCAGCCTGAACTGCACAGTGAGACACCATTTCAAAAAGAAAATAAAAAAAGTTGGCATTACATGTTATCTAATAACAAAATCATATGCAAGCCTAAATTTCTTGAAGTTAAACATGTATAGAGAGAAATATAAGATTTTAATAAAATGTTTCTAAAATTTATATTTTTATTATTTAGTTAATTTTTCATTGTTGAGACAAAATACCAGATACAAGTTAAAAAGGGAAAAGTTAATTTAGCTTAAAGTTTGTAAAAGTTTCAATTTACAGGCAGCTGGCTCCAAGACAGGGTGGGATGGCAGAGGAGAAAGATTTCATGGCAGTGCATGAAGGAGGCAGCAGGCAGCAGGCAGCAGGCAGCAGGCAGCAGGCAGAAGCTACAGAGGCAAGCCTCCCTTCCCCTTTTATTCCTTCCAGGCTATGAGCCTGGTGCTCATATGGGTGCTACTCACACCCAGGTTGGGCCTTCCCATTATCCACACATAGAACTATGATAAAGCAATTAGTGGACTAATCCAGTATCACACGTCCTTAATATCAGCATCTCACAAACATAGATCCCGATACCTGCCAAAAAAAGCCCCATCTATGAAGCTTAAGTGGATATCTAGATACAAGCCATATCAAGTACTTTAAATAAAGATTTATTCTCCATATACTTTAAAATATAAGCAATATGAGTGCCTCTGAAAGATCTCAAATTTATTTGCTGCATGTTTACAAATAAGATATTGGACAGTGATATGAATATCACCAAGATATTCTCGAATTCTGAAACATTTAAAAATAATTTTATGTTACTGTAATAGCACAAGGTAATTATGAAAATTGATTTGAAATCACATATTTAAAAAAACTGCAAGAATAATCCAGGCCTTGCATTTTCTTAAAGTATAGTTTATGCCAATACAAAAATGCTGTGAACCATACAAGAAATTTTTCCTTTGTGCATGTTTTCTTATCTAATACAGGTGGTTTTTGAAAATATATAACAAATCTATTCAAGTGCACAAAAATGAAACCAAAATAGCATGCATGTAATTCATTTACAGAAATCTAAGCCAAAAACGGGGCTATTTCCTTAATGAAAGGAAAAAGAGACACATATCTTTGATTTCTCTGAGCAGAAAATTCATTTGACTCTAATGCTAAATATGTCAGGTTTATCACAGTATTACATGACTTGTATTTTTTATGGCCATCAAAATAAAATTTCTTATAAATTATCAAAATGCTTTCCTGTGCTCAAAATCCATTACTACTACCTTCTACTGATTGAATTTCAAATGTTTCACACTCAACCCAGCCAGACACTGGGCAAGTCAAGCAACTGCACCATCTGGACTAGATAGAAATTTGACAGAGAAAGGTGACATGCTCTAATTCAAACCAGAGCAACATGCCTGTGGTGTCTTTCAATTTGCACATTTTTCTATAAAATGTAGTCTAGATAAGATTTCCTAAATAAAAATAAGTAACTAGGATATAGGATGATGTGTAAAATGATGTAAAACAAATTAATATAACTAAGAAAATTAAATAAATGAAATGAACATTTTACAGTTACTGGAAAGAAAAAGCTTTTTTTCTAGTGTTGAAATGTTAAATGTCTATATAATTAAGAAGAATGAGGAACTTGTTTATTCATTTATTTTTAAAAATTGTACAGAGTTTCAAGGATAAAAGTTTGCCTGAAGAATAACAGGAAACTTTGACTTTAATATTTTAGCAATGACTCTCAGGGGGTGTAGCTCATCCAGTCATGTCCCTTCCTTTTTCTTCTCTTTGCACCCCACTGAACTGGGGTAGTTTGCTTCAGTGTCATTCTCCTTGGTGTTTGCATTTTTGAGAACAGAGAAGGCAACCTTGAGTGGCTCATGTTAGGGAGAGAAGTAAATGGGCCCTTTATTTGCATAATGAACATTCACAGCAAGCCTTCCAGAATACTCCCTGGTTTCAACTCTTACTCTCACTGAAACAGGCCTGCTACTTACTCCATGAGTAGCACTTTCCGGGCACTTCTGTGTTAGTCTAGGTACTTTGTCTCTGCTGCTGGTCCTCCTTGATGACTACTCTCTGGATCTCTTGAGCATTACACTTTCTTTATATTCATCCACATTGTCCACACTAAGGTTGTGATTTTAATAAGTACATCTACAGGACTTTTGGAAACAATACTCCCTGAGAAATAAATTATGAGGAGATTTATAGGAATATTAAAGCTAGTCTTTATTTGGACAGGGCTGCAGCACAGGGGGAAGAGTACACAGCGGAAAGGAACTCTCCTAGACTTACGGTATCTACCAAAGCTGGCATCTGTTGGTGATGGCTGGTAGTGGCAGTCACTAAGGGGTAGTGGCATCAGCTGTTGGCATCCACCATTACCTGGCTTCATTTGGTAACGTCAGGACTGCTAACTCATTCCTCATTTGTATGATACTGTATAATGCATTTTTTAAAATTTTGTTTTTCTTCCAATACCAGAAATCAAACTCATGACCTTGCGCTTGCCAGGCAGGGGCTTTGCACTGAGCTAAATCCCCAGTGCTGTATAATACATTTTATTAAAAAGAAAAAGTGAGGAAATCATGAGTTAAATCCTCAACTTACCAAGAATAAGAGAATAAATATAAATGAGAGTTCAAATGTGATACAAACATGAGAATATATTCATGAAATAAAAAATACTAAAGGGAATATGACATAGAAGGTGTTGTTACACAAGGACTTAAAAAACTGACAAAGCATTATTTCTAAAAAAAGAACACAGGCAAAGAATTTATATACCATACTAGTTATGGAAAAGAAAACAGTGTAGTTGCCTTTTTTTAAAACTGTTTTAACATGAAAAAGAACCAGTGATTTTGAAAAAAAATCAGACAAAAGAATGAATTTCTAAGCAAATAACAACTTGAAAAGCTGACAGAATATTTAAATCAGCTTTTTATATAAATTTTAAAATGTTAAATGAATTTCACACAGATACATCCTCAGTCCTTCACAGGATCTTGCTCATTCTCTCAGTTTCTCTGTGGATTTACCTTGTGATCCTCGTGCCTCAGCCTCCCAACGTGCTGAGCTCATAGGTGCATATCATCATACCTAGTAATAAATTCATTACTAAGTACTTTTGCTGTAAATTTAACCAACATATTTACTGTAGAAAACTTTTTGAAATTGGTGTTAATATGTTACCAAATACTTTGGGAAGAATAAAAATAGAACAAAAAGTCAAAATTGTTTTCATAACAATGAAATGTAAATTTCCTAAGTAAAATACTTTTTATTTTAACATATAATTTTAACTAGTCTTTAAGGAAAAGAAACAGAGAAACTCTAAAGTAAGAAATCATAATATAATCTCATATATTACAATTTTGTTTAAACAACTCATAATTGTTACTTAAAATGCAGTTATTACTAGAGAACAAAATATATTAGCCCAATTGATTTTGTACTTAGTGTTGGTAATATCTTTAAATTATGTTCAATAGAAAGATTTAACAATTGATGTTATAATGAGCTTCTCAATGATTTAAGTATTCAGATAACTTGAGACATAGTAAATTAAAAGTTATTAACAAACATTTTATTCTCCATTCTGAAGCTAAAACTGGTACTCTACAACCAGTGGTCTCCGAGGAGAGGTGACAATGAAGTAGAAGACACATACTTCCCTGTAACCTGGTCAAGAGCCTTAAAGAAGGATAAACTTGAGACTTTTATAGATAAAT
Organism: Chinchilla lanigera; assembly: GCF_000276665.1. Classification (NCBI taxonomy): domain Eukaryota; kingdom Metazoa; phylum Chordata; class Mammalia; order Rodentia; family Chinchillidae; genus Chinchilla; species Chinchilla lanigera. Next base: position 10,996,718 of record NW_004955428.1, read on the forward strand.
GGGTGCAAGTCAAGAGCATATTCGTAAGCTAAATAAATCAGACTCACAGGTGTAAACATTGCGTGGTCTCCCTGGTGTGAGAAACTGAACAACTAAATAAGGTCTAAAATGTACAGTAGATATTGTGAACTGGGAAGTTGTTTAAAAGGAAACGAGAACTAGGATTAGGGAAACGGGAAAGGAAGAAAGGAAAAGGGAGAAAAAATGCACCTAAGCTATACTATTAGTGTCTCTGTGTTCATTGAAAAGTTATATTTGTGGTAATATTGATTGTAGAAATTTTTATGCCCATATCTTGGACTCAGTAACTGCTTTGCAAATGACAATATGCAATGTATTTACTATTGTTATTCTCCTCTTATTTTGTTATGAAATTCTGTTTTACCTTGTTTCCATAACATAAAATAAAAAGAGGAAAAAAAAAAAAAAACTGCGTCATTTGAGCATTTCTAGGAATTACCAAAACCCAGACTAGCGCTAGGTACTGACCCATGAATGTAACACAATCAGTGGACTGGACACATAGCATATACTTCATCCAGCTTGGTATACGGATTTTTACATATTGATGGAGGAAGCAGGAATCTGCACTACATATTCTGTTTTCTAATTTTAGGTTAACTTACGTTTGCATCCGATATGGCAGCCTAATTCAGACGGAGAATGCACTGTTATGAGAAGACATTATTTACTGATTTTTCCTTAAGAATCTCTAACAAGTCTTTTTCTTTGTAGTGTTCTGCTCCTCAACGTATTTCAACATTTTAGCATGTCACCATTCTACTTTTTGAATCTATTCAAAATTATAATTGCCTGATAAAATGCAGTAATTTGTGTATTCCTCTAATCTTTATTTTTCACCTTTGAATTATTTTCTAGGAGGAAAATATCCCTTGTAATACATTTTATATGGGTTTACCTAATAACATCTAGTAAACTGCACCAAATAAATAAATAAGCTTTGCTTACCTTAATCCAGACTAGACAAATGATGATTTTTTCACAGAAAATTACATTTGATCACAGGGCATTGCTATTATGAAATATCCTATTATGAATCATTTCAAATATGTTTAATAAAAGAGTATATTTCCTTTGCCTCCTTTCCTTCTAGTATTTGTTTGAACTTTTCTCAGCTAATCTTTAATTCAAATATTATTATAATACAGTTGTTTGTCACCTGTTAGGAACTTAAAACGTGTTCTGCAAAATCTAATCCTCTCAGCTATCTTTGAACCAGTTACATTCAAGCAAAGACTATTCAGGAAAGATGAAGGTAACTGAAATTATACCAGTCCTTAAAAATACTCCCACACTAAGATATTCAGATTTAATATAATTAAGTGCTTCTCATTTATTGTGATCCTGTAACTCTAAAATGACATAGAATTTGCTAGATGAAAATATGCCTAAGTACATTTTATGATTTATACTATACATTTTGAGACAATATAGACCAGCACTAACTGCAAACTGGAGTTTCTTAAACTAACTGTAAGTATTTTTACTATTTCAAGTAAGGAAATAGAAATCATGACTAATCTTATACTGTTTGTTTAAAGCTCAAGATGAAATAAATCAGAAACACAAACTTGAATGCACACATTTTTTTGTTATATGAAAACCCCAAAGTGTATGTAAAGAACTAAATAAAAAATAGATAATAGGAAGTCATGTAGTAAATTTTTCTCAAAGGGTAGTGGACTAAGAGTTGGAGACAGGTGAAGGGATGGAGAGAAAAAGAGATGATAAAATAAACTAAGAACTGCCATCTACATGTACTAACTCTACACAAATGTGAACATTATGTTCTGCAAGCATGTACAAGAAAAATTAGGAAGAGGATCAGGAGAGGAGGCAGGGGAGTTAAGTGGAATGAAAAAATAGAATTAAGATTTATGTACCAATTCCCCACAAGGAATGTAAAAATTATGTACAACAAACATATTTATTAATAATAAAAAATTTTTCAAAAGATACAATATACTTTTAAAATCAAGCAGGAGTCTATTGAAGACACTCCAGAAGTCAGTTGGTCAGATTTGTCATGAGATCTTTCCAAAATGGGTTGCATGCATATATATCTATTCTTCAGAATATGCATAGATTTACTAGAAATGGAAAAATCATATTTTTCTTTTCTGTATTATAGACAAATTCAGTATGCATAAACTTAGTCATGCCTTGGCTAACTGAACTAAAGTAAACCAGAAAAGTACTATAGGAGAGTTGATTAAGAAACTACTACTATATATCCAGATCCTTTGTTAAAAAGCAGACTATGGTTTGAATATTGACAGTGTCTGTGTTGAAAGGTTTATTGTAACTGATTATTTATTGAAAATAGGAATATAAGCAATTCACAGACACATTATTACAATTCTCAATGCACTTGTTATTTGTCAATAGTTATTTTAATGTCTCAGTGAGAAAGTAATTTTGTTGGAATCAGTGCTTTAATTAAATGCTCATGCCTAAACAGTCCAACTTGAGAATAAATTTATCTTCCTCCTTGAAAAAATGCATTTAGGAAAAGCCCCTGAATTGATGTTTCTTTTAAATATACAGACACATTTTTTTCATCAATATTTTGACAGCTTTAGATTGAATTTAGACTCACAGGATTTTCTGAAATGTAAGGTTTCCAAAGCTGTTGCTTTAGTGATTTTGAACAGTGTACAACAAATATCTTTTCTTCACCTTGCCTTCTCTTAATCTCACTATAGCTGAAGACAACTCTCCACATTAGTGTATTTCTTCTAAGTCCAGCTATCATCAAATCAACCCTTTGTGAACTTATTTGTCATTTTCAAGGAGTACAGCTTTCAGTATTGTGTGCTTAGAGCTCAAGATTTATAAGATTCCTTTATTCAATTATGTACTTAACTATCCAAAATTCCCCTCTCCTATGCACTTTACACTTTACATAATGTAACTATGCTTGGTTTTGTCTGAGTAGTTAGGTCAACATGTACTAATAAACAATGTAATTGAATTTATTTTCTATAAATATTTCTTTAGTATTTACCTGCTGTATTCTAAGAATTACAAGTAAAATGTCATCATGACCACAATAATAATTCAACTGTACACTTGCTGTGTGATTAGCAAATTAGAAATATTCATCAATTATCATGAATTAATGAGTATATAGCTGTATTGAAATATATAAATGGTCATGTTACATAAATGTGTATTTAAGTATCTTCCTTACAGTTGTTTTTATACTTTCTGTTAAACTTGATAATGTGTTAATTTTTTTAGTAGAAGAAGAAAGATTTATTTGATCTGAAGAGAAACCAGAGTGAGTGTTAATGTTTCATCTTCTTTACCTTTAATATTACAGTAACTACCTAGAATAGGCTCCTGAGTTATAAATTAAAATCCTTATCATTATCTTGATATTCAATATAATTTGTATAGTTCCACTCAAGATTATCAAATTAGCCATATGAATTATAAAAGAAGGCTAAACCATTGAAATATATTACCTTATATTTATTTTCTTAAAAAATCTTTAACTACATTTGAGTTGTATTGACTGCATATAAAAACGTATGTAGTATAATTTGAGAAAAGTTTTTATATCAGTATTTGTAGACACCTGAGATCAGGCCTAATGATCACTCAGAAACGGACAAAATAGGGATAGTAATTGCATATATGTTCCAAGATAATTTATAAAACAACAAAAATCCAGAAAATGATCAAAGGCTTTGTTAGAAATATTGAAAAATATTTTAAATACTATTCATAGATCTTGGGAAAATGTTTAAATAAATAAGTAAGGAGATGGGGTGAAGGACAGGGAAAGTATCCTCCCATCGGCACCAGTTGATACACTTTACGTAATGTAACTATGCTTGGTTTTGTCTGAGTAGTTAGGTCAACTACTATTATATTATATTATGAAGCTGTCATTATAGTACAGTAGCATAATTATAGGGCACAATTACGAATAACAGCTGAAAAATCGAGAAGTAAGCATTTTCTTAGTATTCCCTGATTATACAGAGTAATGGGCATCACTGTGGCATTTTATAAAAGCCTGTGACATAGTTTGATCTTATTTGCATCGCTGCACTCTCCCGACCCTCCCGTCATCCCTCGCCAATCCGCTTCATCCTCGCTAGTAGTCTCCTTTCTACTTTCATGTTTTTTTCCAGATTGCATATATGAGGCAACACATATGATGCCCTCTCTCTCTCTCTCTATCTCTCTCTCTTCCTCTTTCTAATGATGCTCATTATTCTGAGTCTAGCTTATTTTGTTTAACACGACGATATTTTCATCTCTTTTCCTGAAAATGCCATGAATTTGTTCCATTTTATAGCCGAATAATACTCTATACCAAGCGCATATACTACATTTTCATTATCCATCCATCCTTTCACGGGGATACAGGCTGACTCCATAATTTGACTTTTGTGCATGGTACTACAGTGAGCATGGCCATTCAGATATCTTTATAATATGCTGGCTTTAATTCCTTTGGGTATGGAGTAGAGGTTAGAATAGGGAGATTATATACTACCTCTATTTTTAGTTTACTGAGGAAATTCCATGCTGCTTTTGGCAGTGGCTGTCCTAATTTCTCTTCCCTCTAACAGAATGTAAGTGCCATTTTCCCCCACATCTTTTCCAGCATTTTTTTCTTGACAATAATCATTCTAATTGGGATGAGATGGAATGTCACTCTGTCTTTGATTTACATACCCCTGATAGCTAAATGTGTTGAATATTTTTATATAATTATTGGTTTTTATTATTTTAACTTGACATCCTTTGATGTTTTTTACCTGTGGCTCTATCTTTGTAGTGTATTTACTGATGTTCATGCATTGATCTATCTTTGAACCCGTGGGATGAATCTAGCTTAATTACGCTGTACAATCTTTTCAGTGTGTTGTTCAATTGTTTGCAACTATTTTATTGAGAAGTGTGTCTATGTTCATCAAGTGTGTTGGCCTGTAGTGTTTGCTTTTCCTTTTCATTTTCATTATGTTCTCTCAAGTTTTGATATCAATGTGATATTGGCTTTTTGAAATGAGTTTGGAAGCTTTTCTTCCTTTTGAATTTTAGAGAACATTTGAAGAACACTGGTGTTAAATCTTCATAAAAGAAGAGGTATGATATGATTTCATTTTTTCATTTATTGACTTGCTTTGCAGCCTAATGTAACACGGTCTATACCACTCCAGGTGAGTGCACTGCAAATTGCCTGTAGGCACACTGCTCCTCTCTGACTCCCTGCTGTTTCTGAACTCTGTCTGCACTCCCCAAAGACTCTCGACCCAACCCACAAACTCATGGATGCCTAGGACTCTCAGAACTCAGCAGCTTTTGGCTGGAGCTTATGCAGTAGGCATGATAAGCCACAAACAAACCATGCCCAATTGTGAAGAAATGGTGGGATGATGCTTACCTTGTCCAGAGCTCTTCCTCCTTCCCCTAGATCACACTGGCTGCAACCACTGTGAACCCTGAGACTCACTGAGACATAGATTCTCCAACATCTGCTTCTGGGTCCCTAACTCAGTTCCTAAACATGTCTCATTCTTACCTGAGGGCCCTCCAGCTGTAATTCTGCCACCAGCCTTCTAATGATTCACTGGCTTTTGGTTTCTCTAGTGCTCTGATCTGTGAATATCTTGCGCATCAGGCTTCCCCTCATTGTAAGAAAAGATTCAGGACAGGTGGACACCACAAGGTGCTTGCTAAGCCAGGCACCAATAACAACAGTCTGGTCGCCTCTGCAGTAAGTAGTTTCTTCCATCAAGTAGTTAGATTTTGTCCCAAAATTGCATGTTCATTGAAGCTGGGGTGTAAGTGGTGCCAGGATCAAGACATGGATCAAAGCATGGTTCTGCTTGTTTTTCTAAACACTCCTAATACTGGAATTCATCTGCTGGGCTTCTTCCTTTAGTTCCCTTCCCATACTTGTGTCTTTAATTGCCCCTACTTTCCTGATTACCTGTGCATTTTGGCACACATCCTTCAAGCATCCTCTGAGCGCCACTGCCTGTAGTCAGCCACGATCTCACTCTAATATTTTAAATGGTGTAATTTATATATGTGAATTTAGAAGGAAACTGTGACTGATGGGGCCATGAAATTACACCACTGAGAAGTGAATCAATAAACAACAAACCCTAGATATCTCTGACCAATTACAGTGTATGTTAGATTGCTTTTATTTCATAGAAATTGTTGCTAGTGATTTATAACAAACTTTTAGATGTTTAAGCATGTTAGTGTCTCATTTCCCTGCACAATTTTACCAGCCCATTATGTATTTTGCAATATGTTCTTAGACTGTTTGATTTGTACTGTTTAATAAAGAAGATTCATGAAGCATTGTACTAAGGTAAGCAACAGAACAAGAACCAACTATATATATTTGTCACTTTCTTTCACATTGTGGTATTATTTATTTAAGTTTACTATTTCAAAAAAGAATAGTAGCAAATCTGTTAATATTACAAATGATTCTGAGAAAGACATTTCAGGAGCTATGAATGAAATGTTTAATAATTAACAATCAGAACAAATGTTACAGTATTTACAATTTACAGCTCTCCTCATCCACAGAAACCAATTGAGATCAGTGTTATTTGATTTTTCATTCCTTTAGATGAAAGTGGATCGCTTAGTGCTATAACATGTCTGATTTATTTTTGTGATGTATCTTGAAATGTTTTATTTTTAAAATATTCTTTCTTAATGCTTTTCACTCTAAAGTGTTATGGAAGACAATTCCAATATGTGCCTAAAATTCAAATTCATAAAAATTGATTTTTTCTAAAAAATTTGCTCAAGCAATTTTTATTCTCTATAAATTTTATAATATCTGACCTAAGCATTGTATAACAGTAGCATAATTTATTTATACTGAATTATTGGTAAATCTCTGATTGCCTTGCCTGCTACTTTAAAAATTATAATTTTGTCAAAATTCAGAGCAGTAGATCTTTGGTCTCCTATTCTAAAAATATTTCCATTTACTGAGGAAGAAAGTGAACTCCATCAGTCTGGATATGCTAAAGCAAACTATTGGGTAAAATTATCCAAAATTTTGATGAAATCTTTAAGTTCTCCTTAAGATACTTAGTTTTGTTATATTTCATCATTCAATAAACATTTAGAGTTAATCTTGTGTATAAACCATGGCTTAAGATTCAAAAAATATTTGGATAAAATCAACAGAAAATATAGCTTTCATAGTAGTAGATAAAATAAACATTAAATAAGTGGTTGCACATTTTATTGATTAATACATATAATAACCACAATGGAGATGTACAGTGCTATGAACAAATATATTACATCTAGACTATAGCTTCAGGCAAGGTTTTCTAGGAATTGATTGTTTTTATTTTAATAGGAAAGCATGCATTCTGGGGTAGAGAGAAGTTAACTACTCTAACAGACATACTGCATGGAATTCATTACTACATAAACATTCATATGAGAAGATAGTCCTCCTGTGTCCAGTGGGAGCACTTCTTATTTGTGAAACTAGAGCATGTTGAGGGGAGGAGCTTAAGGAATAGAACATATGAGTTGACTCCTTTTGATTGATTACCATGTCACCTTTGTCCCCCAGTTCTTTCTATCTTATGAAATTTTATAAGTGTCAATGAATTTTATCATTTTTTGTTTGTTGGTTGTTCAAGAAAATAGATTGCCATGGGTTAATGATACAGACTCTGCTTAAGCACAGCCATTCTCATTTTTCCACTAAGAGTTTACCTAGCAAAAGTATTGGGGCAATGCAATAACTTTCTGCCAGAATGCATAATCAAAAGCCTAAAGAGCAACACTGACGGCAAGAAGAACATGTTGCCAAATATCCATTGCCAGGAAGAGAAACACTGGTACCTGAGATCAGAATAGTATGAGGCATCTTCTCACTGGGTTGGTTTTATGGCATAATGATCTTGTTGATGGTTCTAAGGGAGACATATTTTATTTGAGGCTCTGATTGGTTAACTTCTTCAATTCTAGAAGACATTTTGAGTCTGGTTCTCCAAATTTGTTCGTACATTCATTTCTCTACTGAATACCATTTTAAAAACATACTTTTCAGGTTATGTGTACCATAATGCAGATCATCACATGAAACTAAGAAATATAATTCCATAAAATGTTACTAGAAATGGATAAGAAGGAGACAAAGAAAATGTGCTGCAGAGTTTGTGATTGATCACCTTATTGATTGGTACTAAATGGAAAAACCAACCATCTCTAAAGAACAAGAATCTGTCATCTACCACATAAAGTTAAAAAAATATTCCTTGCATACTCTCTGTCAATTGAAATGAAATTATAACTGAATACAATGATTTCTGTGTTAGAATACCTTACATGCAAAAACTTTATGAAAAGCAACAAAATGCAGTGCTAAATATCCTTAAAATATTTTATCATGAGATAATATATATGACTTTTATGGTTTAGACATGAAATACACTCCAACAGCCTCATGCGTTTGTAGATGGGACTGAACTGAAAAGGCAGGTCACTAAGGCATAGATCACACTGGTGTATTATCATCCCCAGGACTACTTCACTTCAGCCTCTTTCATTTGTCTCTCTGTCTTTATCTCTCCATCTCTGTTTCTGTCTGTCTGTCTCTGTCTCTCTGTTTCTGTCTCTGAACATATATCCTCTGCTATGATATTCAGCTATGCTTTGGAGACAGACAACCTAGGAAAATAATCCACTGAAAGTATGAGCCATAATAAACCCTTCCTCCTTTAAGATGTAGGTGTCATGTGTTTCTCCTAGCAATGTGAATGCTAACTAAAAAAATAAAATTGGAACAGAAAATAGGGCTGTTGCTATGACTGTACCTGATCATTTGATTCAGAAGCATTTGGAACTGGTTTGTGGGAAGAATTTAAAACATTTCAAAATGCAAGAAAACCCGGAATGTTTTGAGTTGCACTTGATGTGTTGTACACATTAGAAGTCAGAAGATCAGAATGCATGTAAGTATGTAACCTCTAAGGCCAGGCTGATGAGATTTCATGTGGAAACAAGGACTGCATTGGTACTTTCATGAGAGGCCGTGTTTGTCACATTTTGGCAGAAAATTTGTCTACATTTTTTCCCTGTCCTGCATCATTGTCTAAAAAAAGGAAGAGGAGTGGTTGACTAATTAATCTGATGTATGAAATTTCAAAGCAGCCCGATGTTCAGGTTTTGGCATAGGTACTGCTGGCTACTTTTACTCCATACATAATGAGAAGCAAATTGAGAAAATAGCAGAGCTGAATAATTTGATAACAATTCTGCCATAAAGGAAGCATTTAGAAATTTGGAGAAAATTAGGATATAGTTGCTTAAAAGATTAACACTAAAGGAAGACAAGTAACTTGTACAGAGATAATAAATGGATACTTTAGGGCACCTGAGAAACAAGGTGATCCCACTCATCAAAGGTTCAAGAATGTGAAACTGTGAAATTTTCTGTTGAGAAAAAGTCCCTGGGAGACATTCTCACTTAGGGATGCCTATAGAAATATACCCTGAAGTTTAGCTATCTTGGCACACAGAGGCTGCTGAAGTCATAGTCCAAAGGGGTCTAGATACTACCCAAGTTGATAGCCTAATCCCTCATCCACAAGGTGCTGATTTTTCAGGAAAACAGAATTAAAACATTACAGGACCATGGAATTTTCACCCAAATGCAGAAGAAGATCTGAGGGACCAGGTAAAAATGGGTTACAGCCCCTTCCATGAGCCCATGAGAGGGCAGTGTGTAAAAACATAAGAGTATAATCCAAGGTGTAATGCAGACCCCAGGAAGCTGGAGATGCCAGGAACATGGAATGTGTGCTGAGTAGTTCCACAAGAAGTGAGGATAGCCAGCTGAAAAGAAAGGCCATGTGGGTTACAAACAACAAAGCCACAGGGGAGAGGCTGCTCAAGGCCCTTGGAATTCACATCTCACCACAACCTTCCCTGGATGATGAACATGTGGCTGCAAGGTTAAATATTTGCTCTATCTAGGATGTGTCTTACTTTGTTCTAATTCTCTTCTATTTCCACCCCTCTTTTTATTTTGAAATGGGAATGCTTATTTCCTGCCACTGTATGTTGAAAGTGTTTAATTTTCTTTTTTGTGTGTATTAAGGGTCACAGCTCTGAGTTTGTTTAAAGATTTTTGTCTTTCAGCAGTGCTGAAACTATTTATGACTTAGGCAACTCTTAGAGATGGACTAAATGTGTTTTATATAATGAGATAGACATAAATCTTTTCTCTGGCAGAAGCAAACTGTTATGGCTTATAACTACACTATCCTCCAAGAGTCTCATATGTTCAGAAGTAGGGCTTGATCAAATAGAGCAGGTCGCTGGGGTTCTTTCTTAGAAGACTATATTCTTTCTCAGGTTCTGATTTACTGGGACAGCTGTCTATTTCCTCCTTTTTCCTCCTTTAGAAGAAAGTTACCAATAAAATATCTTTCTTTCCTGAACTTTGTATCATTAATGCTTTACTGATACAAACCCTGGTGAGCAGCAGTGCTGGTCCCCCAAATGTGACAGTTCATTCTTATAAAAAGAATGTATGATTACATGCACTTCACTGAATATTGAACTCTAACAACCCCATGACACTAGCACCACATGAAATAACTTTAATGTCACTACTTGAACAACCCAGAAAATGTTAAAAACCAAGAACAGAAAAGAGAATATATATATATATACACACACAGAGATAGGGGCAGAGAATGTGTGCCAGATTTTAAAATATGCTGGTAAGAATGCTGTGTTCAACAGTTAGATATTTATTGTGGTTAATAAAATAATATATTAAATAAAGTAATACATTAGAGTAAAAAGGAAGACAAATAAACTATATAGATAAAAATTTTTCATGCAATGAATAAGATTACTCTCAATGAAGTATTTCATACACTTGACTCAATTATTTTTTCAATATGAGTCTTTATATATAAAATGGCACATATTTACGATGTTCAGCCTGCAGAAACTGAGTAGAAATAAAAAACATAAGTAAGAGCAACCGCAAGTATGACATGAGCAGAATTTAAGTATTGCGAGAGGATCCAGAAAGCATTTCCTTAAATAAGAGAAGAGATACACAACCTTCACTTATTTAGCTATAACTAAAATTGTTTTGTCTCATTAGAAATACAAATTTGTTTAAACAACATCCTTTTATTTTTAATTTATTTCTTTTCATATTTTTGCTTGTGACCTCTCAAAAAATGCCTTCGTAAACATATGTGATACCTCAATTAAGAGAAACATCATGAACAGTAGAGTTCAGCAGGTATTAAAAATCATATTATTGAACAAATAATGTCAGAAGAATAAACACAGTTTCTCCAATAATAGAATAATGGAAGTCAGTCAGTCTGCAGACAATAAAGGGATACTTATGAGTTCCCTTGCCTGCTAGGCTGAAGATTTATGAGGAATAAACACAAACAAAGCCGCCAAAGCATTTGTGTATGACAATAGTTTCAGGAAGGAAATGGCAGTATCCACAGAGACAGAGGGGCAAGCACTGAAAATACATTTTGTATTGTGACCTCAAGCAACATGGGACTGCAGTTTACAAACTGCTTGACAAGCTTAGTGGCATGCAGAATTGCAAAGATGTAAAAATACCGAAAGGTTAGCTCATGTTCAACAAAACTATAAAAAAATCCATTAATAAATACAGTTCCCAGAAAATGGCAAATAAAAAGTGACTTTGTCTGCCAAACTGACTGTATTTCACATATGGAGCTATTGAGCTAATCTTGGTCTTCTCTCTCTAAACATCTTACAAATAAGCTTTGCAGACAGAAATAATCACTACTAGGCAACTGCGAACGCATAGTCTGAATAAGAAGAAAAACCTAATTTCTAATTTACATTTTCACCTATCATGCCCCTTTAACATAATATTTGCAAAACTGAGCATATATTAATTCAGAATTACATATATATTGCCTGTGTTATACAAGTACATTGAGTCAAAATACAGCAATGCATTAGGAGTATTAAAGATATACATATTAACTACATTTACAAGATATAAATACATTGATATATTTAATTAAATATGCTTTATTTAAAAATGATATTTACATCAAATTATAGGTTGATTATGAATTGTTTTAGCAGTTCCCCAATGGGGCAGACATGGAGGTTAGAATTAGACAAGATTAAACCCTAGCTTTTCTCAGTGGCAGTATCATAGCAAATGAGGTTTATCCAAGGTGCTATTACTGCTAATTGAAAACCCTACTTTTTGTGTGAATGAAGGAAGGATGGGCCAGGTGCCAAGACCCACTTATAAAGGAAAAGTCAGGGGGCTGGGGATTTCTCTCAGCAGCACAGCACCTGCCTGGCAAGCGTGACTTCGTGAGTTTGATTCCCAGTACCGAAAAAAAAAGTCAGGACTCAGAGGGAAAAACTCAAATTAAAGGATCCAGATGAAGGTGAAACCAAGTAATCAAAGGACACACAGAATGATTCATAATTTTATGGCCAAGATACTTTGGCTGAGAAATGTTTTTATTTATTCATTTATTTAGTGATTTTGAGGATTGAACCCTTGACCTTCATACTGATTTACATCCCTGGTTACTTTCAATTTTCAATTTCGGATAAGTTCATAAAATATTGCTAAATTCCTCAAGCTGTGATAGAACTTGCAATACTCCCACCTCAATTTCTCAGAATGCTGAGATTACAGGTTTATACCACCACATCCAGCTAATAAATGATATAATGGCAATTTGAGTCCTGAAACACTCCAATGTCATACTAATTATTATAATTGTAATAAACTTTGAGAATAAGAATCCTTGAGGAATCTGAGCAGAAGAGAAACTTGTAACTGATTAAGTATATAAACCTGAAGAAAAGACATGTGCCAATTTCTGACATTTCCTGAATTTATGACCTTATTGGTGGAGAATATTGTGGTACCATATGACGTGTAAATGTGGTATAGTATGCTTTTTAAACATTTTTATTTAAATTGTTGAAACACTAGAAGGAAATATCCAGTTGACTCTTTTTTTTTTTTTTTTTTTTTTTTTTTTTTTTTTTTGGTTTTTCTCCGGTACCGGGAACCGAACTCACGACCTTGCGCTTGCCAGGCAGGCGCTTTTGCCGCTGAGCTAAATCCCCAGCCCCCCAGTTGACTCTTCACAATGCAAGAATATACTGTAGTTCATGAACTCAAGGGCTTGTAAAGTATCATGGTAGACGAGCTGGTAAAAGCCATGGAATGAAGTAAATGGAGCAATAAAAATGCAAACAAAAGTCAACTAAAAATTCAGCCTATGGAACATCTGCAAATAAACAAATTCACTAGAATAGGAAAAATGCTATAATTTAATGAGAACACAGGGAGAAAAGAGGGAATTAAACTACAGGAGTTATTGGGAAATGGAGGAAATATTACAATGCATGTTAAGACTTTGCCTGAAAGAGAAAGCAGGAGGTAGCACAACTGGTGATCAGGAGGATGCTTTCTTTTGAAATTAAACATAAGTAACAGAAGTATTAAAAATGTATTATAGCTCAATGAAAGAAAAAAAAAAATCTTCCCACAAACAGTGAATTTGAAGATACACAGTGGACATTACCCAATCTAAAAAAAAATGGCAAAAGTACAAGAAAAAGTGGGCAGTCTCCTCTCAAATCCCATTGATAGGAAAGTTCAAGGCCCTTTCATTTTAATCGGGAGGAACAGGACCTTCCAATCTTTCTTTCTGAGGACTTTATTTTTTTTTTAATTTTAAAAATAAAAGGAGGAAAACATTAACAGACAGACAACCTTTTACAAAATAGCGAAAGAACAGTAAAAACAATACAGAGCTACAAACAAAGTGGTAGGAAATTAACTAAATGTTCTCTTTATCATGATACAGAACACAAGAACTTTGATCATTTTCATATTTTAACAATACCTCACTGTTTCTCATTGTCAATAAAATGATGATATTTTGCTAATTGTAAGTGTTTATGAGGCAGTTATGGTTCACCCAGATCATTCAATAATGAATATAAACTCTGAGACAATTTAGAGATGTGTCGCTTTGGTGGAAGTAGTTTATGCCATATTTGGAAATAAATTTAGCACCCTTTTTGTGGTAAATCAGGTTTGCCTTTTCTGAATTTTAATAAAGAAAAAATGCTTTGTGGAGGTTCAGACTTGTGAGCAAAGCTGCACAGTTGCCTGTTGCTTGCAAGAAGGCCATTCAGAGATTTTGAGTACATATAAGGATATTATATGGATTCTAACTACAGGTATAACAGAAAATTCATGGCACAGATATCTGAGACTGTGAAGAAAGCCCACATCTTCTATAGCAAGGAACTAGTCGACATTTTAATCACAAATATTCCCAAGTTCTTGGATTCTACAAGACATAGTTTCCAATAATATATCCTCAAGTGAGAATGTACACGGAGTTTACTTCATAAAGTAGGTGCTATCCAGTAATAGATTCATTTTATAATATAAATGGTACTTTGGAGATAAGGATTTTCTGTGTAAAAGAGATACCTGTAACATAAATAATTGGTCAGGTCTATCATTAAATGAAAGTGTTACACTGATAACCTGTAGCCCCAAGAAATGTCACTATAGCAAATAGTTAATAAGAATACACTCTCAGAACCAGTTGCAGATGAGTCAGATTATCACAGCAGTGTGAGCTGAAAATGAGCAGCAGCCATACTTCCACCATGGTCAGAGTAAATCTAAAAGAATAATGATCCTAAAGTACAGAGGAGTGGGTAAAAACACTTGATCACTTACTTTCTATGGAACAAAGAGTGTTTCCAACATTACCCATGGACTGCTTTCTTTTACTTACAGAAAGAATTTACTTTTTCTCCTTTCTCATGTTCAGTATTTCTGCTTACACCAAGTAATACTGTGAAGAATGACCATGGCACAATGCTGTGTGACATTTTATGAAATCATACCAAAACATCATAAAAAAGGACCATGGAAGATACTAGTCATACAATATGTTACGTGGACTGAATTTTTTTGCGCATACACAATGATGTGAAGGCCTAATAGAAACTTAGGTAAGTTATTTCCTCAGTGAAAATATCTTGCAAACTTGCAAGGGTATTCTTCAGAATGTGAGGTATTTATTAACCTGAAGACAGTGTGTGAGGGCTATGTTTTCCAAAGTTATGGATTGGGTCAGGTGTGGTGACCTTATGACACGTGTCCTTCAGCAGACACACAGAGCCTTCTCTGTCAGCACTTGATCCAAGTCACCCCAGCATCACCCCAGAAGCCAAGCATCAGATAATAGTGCACAGAGAGCCAGTATCGACAGTTTACTATAAATCAGTGAATACTGGGTTGCAGTTTGAGCACTAGGTCTCTAAAAGTTTCACTTTCACTGGGCTAGGCAATCAAGGATAATCAATCACCACCTACAGTTCAGTTGAACAAATTTCACTTCCTTTCCTGATAAGTATTGGCAGTGTGTAAAGGGGAAGAAATTGTTCAAAAGGAAAAAGGAACTAGGATGGGTGAAGGGGAAAAGATCAATAGAGCAAAGGGAAAAGATGCAAGTCAGTGATATTATTAGTGTCTCAGTTCATTAAAAAGGAAGGTTTATGTTAATAATTGTTGGAGAAATTTTTATGCTTGTATCTTATACCCTGAGCAATTACTTTAAAGATAACAAAGTGGAATGTATTAACTATTGTTATTCTCCTGTTATTTTGTTAGGAAATTTTGTTTTAATCTTTTTCCATAAAAAAAAAAAAGGACTGGGTATATAGCTCAGTGGCATAAGCACCTGCGTGGCAAGCATAAGGTCCTGAGTTTGAATCCCAGTACAAAAAAAAAGAAAAAAACTGGCAGTGAGAAACTGGATATCCTTGTTTGCTTCAGAGGCAAATTTCTAATAGTACAGACATTTATATTTTACTAAATGTAAGACTGTAACATATCTGATCACTTTGGGCTCTTCATGCCAATGAATATGCATAAAAGGACAAGAATCGTTCATGTCATCTTTCTATAAACTATGAATAAGTAGGGTAAATTGCTAAACAATGGAGAGAGAAACTTACCAGAATTATTTTGAAACTTTCACGTCAAGGAAACATTGAAAGCAGGTGATTACAAAAACCAAAGCCCAACAAGGCACGGTAGCTCAAGGCTTACTGTCTCTGGAAGAAGGTCCAGGCTAAGTTGTACACATTAAAATTTTTAGTACATGTGATGGAAGTTTATGATAAATACAGGAGCAGTGGGAGCATAGTGTCCTCAATATCTCCAGAATTGGCTGCCACCAAAGAAGCTGTCACTTGTTGTGGTCTTGGGCTAAAAGTAGTATGAGGATTACAGTTTGCCGCCACCTTGAGTATGCTGTGACTGACTTGCTTTGAAGGCACATAAAAGTATATCTGAACTGTTCAAAGTATGGATTGAATAAAACTTTCCCTATTCGTGATCTCATATCATTCATCTCAGTTCTGACTACAACCACACAGAGAGCTGCATTCTTTTTTCTATACAAGCTTTCATTATTTTCTGATTAGAATGAAGTGTGTGATTACAGTAAAAGCTTTTCTGATATCGCATTATGCTTCACAAGGAGAAAAGCAATGGCTTGGGCTTCATTGATGAGCAACATGGAAGTATGATATCCATCATTTACACAATGAGGTAGCCAATGATTAGGTAGGAAATGATCTCAGGAGGAGGGACTAGTTCTTGTTTACATAGTTTTGGTTTACAGTGTTGAGCAGACAAATGTAGATGTATTTTATGTAGTTCCTTACAAGGGCCAATGCAATTAAACATCAGTCTTTCATAATGGTAACCAGCTCAACTGTCAATTCTGCCTATTCTTCCTCTTTTCTGATTTCCTTTTTCATCTTCCAGCCTGCTAAGTGAATGAGGGTCTGCACTGAAAAAATACACACTACTTGTAAAGTCTTAGAACTAGAAGTAATATGTGTGCATTGTGATCTAGACAAGAGCAAGCTAATTTTATTTGCTATCAGACAACTTTCAAACTCATTTTTTTAAAAAAAATCATAGTTTAAATGTAATATAAAATATGTCTTAATTATTTTTCTAAGTATTTAGAAACAATTCATCAATATTTGCAAGATACTGGTTAAAAACCTTTCTAATATGACATCATATGTAAAGCTACTTTAGAATCTTTTTTTCAAAAGAATTCAGTTTGCTTCTCATGTCAATCATCATAATTGTTATCAGAAATCTAAAGTTATGAAAATTATTTTAAAATCATAGTCAGAAAAGCAAAATAAAAGCAATAGTAGGGATGAACAATAAATAAGTAACGTGAAACCTAGATCATTATGACTTCAATCATTACTACTACCTCAAAAAAAACTTATTAGTTCAATAAAATTATTTGATAACCATTCAAGTCTTGGTAAATTCACTGAAGGCATAAAACTGCATTGTATGTGAAGTAAGAATTAGAGCCTAATTACAGTATATATTTTTGCAATTCATTACATAAAACTCTTTATCAACCAGTTTTAAATTATTGAAGAATATTAACTCACAACTTTAGAGATGAGACTTTTGGAACAATCTTTTAAGAAAAGGGAACTAAATTCCTCCTCTACAGTAGCTATCTACTTTAACGCTGTTAGGTTACCTGGCAGTGCAGCGCTGCTCCAGGCCGGCATTCTCAATTGATTCATTGTGGGTCCTTACTGAGAAAAACAAATCTCTGAGAGCTTACAACAATCAATAATAGAAGGGATTTCAAAAGTAGAAATGAAGTATAAACATACTTTCCATATTAGGAGATCATTTTTGTTTGATTTCCATTATGCTCTATTTAAATTTGCATATTCTGTGATCTGCTCTCCCTGTAACCTGCTCATTTTACTTAGCATAACTAGTCTTGCATTTCCTGTAGGATATGTTATACACATTTCTTTGTGTTCCTTTGTCTCCACTGATACAATATTCACTGTTGCACAGAATGTGGAACAAGGGTCTTGGTAAGAGATGACAGTACTGGTGGAAAATGTAGAATAAACCTGAATTCCAAGCTCCTTAAACCATCTGTAACAGTGAGCATACCATAATTTCAAATAATCCACTGATTATATTCATAGGAGTTTTGAGGGTTTAAAGTTATTGAGAAAAATACAGGTTTGTTTGTATCCAATGAAAGTAGACACATTGTCACTGAGAATAAAAAGGGAGAATCGAGATTTTCTGAAGTTCTTACACATATAGGAAATTGCCAAATCAATTTTGTTACAGGTAGATTTATCATATCGTTTCCCAGTCAAACCTCTTGACTTCAAGCTACACTGACTGCAGGGTTCTGCCAAGAGAAAAAACAAAAAGAAAATGTGGATGAGGTGTGTGTTTCAGTTGACAGGTATGGATAACAATAGTAACTTGGTAAATGAGTGAGGTTTTAATAATTGTATTTACTTTATTGGAAATTTCAGAGGTAGCATTAATTATAATGGACACCTTCAAATTTTGACTTACATCTTCTAATATTAGCCGAGTCCAGGAAGCTGGAACATTTGGAATGGAAATTTATGGCATTATAATATACAAATGTTCTTCTTCATTCGCAGTTATTTTAATATACCAGTTATACATGCAAATCAGATCATTGTGTGTATCACAAGCATTGTAATACTTAAAAAGAATGCTTAAAATATTTCTTTTTCCATAGATCCCCCAAACCAATTCTTTTTGTTTGTTTGTTTGTTTTTTGTTTTTCTTCTGGTACCAGGAATCGAACTCACAGCCTTAGTGCTTGCCAGGCAGGTGCTTTGCCGCTGAGCTAAATTCCCAACCCCCCAAACGAATTCTTAGAAACAAGTTTTCTTTGGTACAGGGAATGAAACTCATGACCTTGCATTTGCCAGGCAGGTGCTGTACCACTGAGCTATATCCCCGGCCCTAAAACTAAGATTTAAGGAGCTTAATGTGTTGAAATCTAGTTCATAGTTTGCTAACACAAGCTAAGCCTGATGTTTTATAGTAGTAATGTTTATTAAAATGGCAATGTGAATTTTCAGTGTCTAAGATGGTCTTAAACTGGATCCAAAAATATGGCATGATTTTAAAAGTAATGTTGTTATATGGCAAAGTTTACATTGAATACAATTTTAGAAATGGTTATTTCTTCTCTACAGTAAATTTTCTTGTGGAAATTACTTAAATAACTAGCTAAATAAATGCTTGGAGACAAATAAGAATTGAAATTTGCTAGTACCACAATTCAGTACTGCTTTCTTTGGTTTAGAATGGTGATTGAAGAATAAATTTACATTCTATCTTAAAATAATATTTTTAACAGAATCAATCTCGCTTGAATTTTATTTTTAATTGGGCTTACTACTATTGTCCTATTCCTATGTTATACAAAATAATTCTGCAGAAAAGAGTGGAAATACACATTATTTTTGTTATAAACTTAAGAAGTAAATTTTACTTTTTAATAGCCATGGGCTGACATAATCAAATAACTTAATTTTCTCAGTTATGCAATTACTTTTTCTTTTGGGAAGCTTTACTATTGAAAACTATTTTTCCAGAATTTTATAACTATAGTCCTCATTTGGAAATTTAACTAACAAGACTGTATATTCCACTTTGACTTTTATTTTTTGCATGTGATTTTATGTGATGTTAAAGAAATAGTTTCCTTGGTATTATCCATACCAATATGGTAGAAGGAATCTTTATAAATTATCTGATCACTAACTAGGGAATTAAATCTAAGTGAGAAAACATTATTGTTCCATTTTCATCAGTCAGTTAACATTCATAACTGGATATAAGTTCAGTGTTCATGTGAATATATAGTTTGGTATATTAAATTGATTTTGAGAAAGTTTAATGCATAATAATAGTGTGCACCAAAATTTTTTCACATTATAAATTGACCTAAAACAAATGGAATATCAATCATTTACTGAAATGTCAAATTGGTATTAAGAATATGAATTATAGATGTTACAAATGTTATTTATAACAAATACTTGACTATAAATAGTGCATGATTATTTGTCATTTATTTATTTTAACCTATATTTATTAAGTGCTTTTTACATGCAGATTAGATGTTGAAGGCACTGTGTTAAAGAAAATACCACCTGTCCTCAAGCTTTTTATAGAGAAATGGGACCTATGTCTCCTGTTTTCTAAGACACTGTATATTGATGCCTATTTTAAAATCTTCTCTTCTTAGAAGACTGATATCACTTTCAGAGGTGCAAAAGTATGGGGCCTGTCCTGGCTATCCTACTTGTAAACAATGAATACATAATAAATCTTTCTCATATAAGGAAATATAGGACGTGCTTGAATCCTAGCTTACTTGCATTAATGAGGCAACTTCTCTTAACCTACAGTGGAAGGTAAATAAATGCAATATTTGATTATCTGACAACAGAGCCAGTCTTAAACCATAGAATTCCATAGATTATTTTCATCCGATAGTGTTAAATGCTGTTTGGAGAAAACATTGTAAAGATTATCATAACATATTATCAACTCACTTTAACAATAAAGCTAGTTTTCCCTGTGGGAAAACATAATATTTGCTTCTACAAATGAATATTCCATAAAACTGTTTCTTTGTTTTTAGATAAAAACTAGATGAAAGATATTAGTCATTAAACTTTTAATTATATGTGTACAATGTATTTTAAGGAAACCTACTAAAATTAAATTTTTTAAACAACTAAAGCAAACCACTAGGATACTATTCTAGATACAAATTAAATTCAAGAATAAAATGAATAGATTCAAAATAATTAAGACATGTTTACTCAGGAGTGTGAAGAAAGGTTTAAAATTTCTCAACAATTCAACAAATTATTTCTTAACTGCACTAAGCCTGGATGTGTAATTAGGAGAAAAGTAGATATTTTTGATGATTTATTTTTTGTAAATCCAAAATTCCACATGAAGTATGGAGATATAGTAGATGAAGTAGACATTTACTAATTTAATGAGTTTTATTTATTTTATAAATACCTAATATTTATATGGAAAATAATGTGATCTATTTATTCATTGATATAAGGTTGTAAATTGAAACTCTCCAATTTCTGTAAAGAATATACTATAAAAACTGTTTTTCTCATTCAAAATAATTAATATTTCTAATTACTATTAGTAAACAATCTCGGTATATTTTGTGTGTGTTTAAGAAGAAAACTGTTGTGCCGAGGATAAAGTTCAGTGACACAAGCACCTGCTTGGCAAGTGCAAGGTCCTGAGTTAGGTTCCTGGTACAAAAAAGAAAAGGAAAGAAAGAAAAGAAAGCTGTTGTTTCACTTCATAAAATATGGAAAACAGTGACGATTTTCTCACATTTCTTTATCTTTCTAAATAGATCCTCTCTATCATGCTTTGCACAATATATCTTTATTTGATGTATGGATAAATTGAGTACATCAAAGTTTTTTGAGAGAAAAGCATTTAATTTTTTGAGGAAATTATGTTAGAGAATACATAGACTTCTTTCTAAAGATTATGGTTTATAATAATATTAACCTCACTAATTCTGGTAAAATAAGTGGGTGATCCTTGCTTATTTCCAAACTCCTACAATATTATCTATCTGTGTATCTATGTATCTATCTAATTAAATTGAAAATACATAGTACAATATTTACAACACAAACAAGTTCAATCACAATTATATAGTCAACTATCTAGAAAACTTTATTTAAAGTTTACTACTCATCATAGAGATAAAGTCATACAAGACCTTCAGCAAAAGCACAACCCGTCACTGTTGCATCATAAAATTTGTGCAGTAAACTGAGATATATATATTAACTTTTTAATATTTAATTATAAATTTATATTTAAGAATATTCAGTTGAAACAGTAATATGCTATGCTGTATTCAGAAATAAGACAAAGTATAATGGTCTATGAAAACACAATGTATTTTATCTCATACTGAAAGTCAACTGTAGGCCAACGTTTTTCTGTTTCATGTGATGATTTTCCATTCATATATAACCCAAGGAAGCCAAGTGCCTGTGGTGTGTCCTTTGTAAGTAGAAGAAAAAAAAAAGGAAAGTTAACTATGCTTTCTTTTTAATACTTATGAATTCCAGATATCATTTCCACACAAAATTTATTGTTGAGATCACTAATATGAATATTTTTTTTTAAATTGAGGTTGTACAATTTTCTGTACATCTATTCCTAGCAATCAAGTCTCTGGTACCTAGGCAGATTTGGAACTATGCTGCCTAAACCAAAGATTCACTGCAAATCACAGGAATAACTATGTGACAGTACAATCTTTAGGAGCACAGCAAATGCTTGAATAATAATACAAAATACCATATACTTGACATCCACCCAAGAAACAGGACTACATACATTGTCAACGGATGAAAGTTAAAAGAAGGTGATATTTGGATTTATTAGAAAAAATTAAACAAGAGTATCTTTAACAAAATAAGAGGTCAGTACACATATAAGATTTACAGGTGGAATTTAAGAACTTGTCTTTTGAAAATTGAACTGTGCATCTAGCAACCATATTTCAAAATGGCTTATCAAAGTCTGCTGGGACTGAAACTCAGATTCGCATAGCAACTGTAGATATGCCATCTTTAAAGTACTTCTTTATTCTTGAAGCTTGGAAAGAGTGATGAGACAGAGAAAAAGTAATTGAAAAAAGTAAGAGGAGGAGGAAAACAAACGGAGAGCAAAATAGAAATCAGGATTCATATTTCAAAACTTTCTTGCTAATTTTATTTCTCACAGAACACATTAAATTAAGGAAAAATTCAGTTGGTCAGAAAGAAGAAAATTTTTACAGAGCTATCATCAAATCTTCTTTAAAAATGGAAGAGAATATCTTTTATTTTATAAAGAAATTATATTGTGAATTTATTTATTGAAAAAGTTCACAAAACCTTATGAAATACTTATTATATTTAGATTTTTCCTATTTAGTGCAAAGGTATTTTTTCTGATATCTTCAACAGAATTTCTAATCTTCTCCATGCATTATACTCTAAAATAGTTTTACATGAGACAATTGAACATTTAGAAATATGCACATGATCTGCGATAATACAGATTTGCTTAAAAATCTTGAATCAGAATAGTAGCTTGTGATTATAGATTAATAGCTACTATCTCTGAATCTCAATTTCATATATAAAATAGTGACATCAGTCACATTCAACTTAATTATGCATAGATTGCTAACATTTGTTTTGTTATAACTTCTATCCACTGAGTTGTTCTCTAGTCTTATAAATCTTTTGAACTTAGAGGAATAATTACACAAGACACAAATGCGTGGAATTTTTCATTATTACTGTAGCTGAAAATGAAGTTAATTAGAACTTTTGTCCTTGTGTTTTAAATTTTTGTTTCAAATGTAACTTTATGATTTCAATTTGTGTAGACTTACTAATTAAAATAACCAAGTAAGTTAAAAAATATCTGTTGATTAAAATATCTATGAAATTTTATAGGATATTTATACTTAAAATCTATATTAACCTTATACGTTGTTTCTTTTTTTTTTGGTATTATTACTTTTTTTTATTTTAAGGATAAAAGGAGGGAAACATTAACAGACATACAACATTTTACAACATATCACAAGCACAATACAGACAATACAGAGTTACAAACAAAGTGGTAGGGAATTAACAATGGTGGTTGTATTACATATTGATATCTTCAAAGTGGCTTCTCATGAAAACAGATATAGACATGCAATACTGGTCAACCAAAGACTCATTGACAGTTTCTTTCAGCATAGAAACAGCAGATAGAAGAACAACCATGTTATCTATCCTGTATATACATACATACAAAATTTCTCCTTCTACGTTGTTTCTAATTTGATATAAATGGAAAAAGTTCTATCTTTCCCATATCATTTTTTCTTACAATAATTTACTTAGTAGTGATAGATGAACCATTTGCTTGTCTTGAATAGCATGTTATACGTCTATTTTAATGAATTCTAGCCATCAACTTAATTGATAGTTTGAAACAGAAGGAAAGATTTATTCTTACAATGAATAAAACTACTTAACATTTGCAGCCTATATAAATTATGTTAGCACTTTTATTGGCTGTCCATTTTCAGCCTTTTATAATGCTAATTCTAAAAGAAATCAATCAAACAGTATATACTATATCATCAGATCAGAGTTTCTAAATATGGCAGAGTAAAAACATTTTTCTACAATACTTTTAAAACTACATGTTAAATGAGTTTGCCAAGAGCCTTCACTGAACCAAGGGGCTTGTGACTTGTGTGATATATTTCCCTGTGATCTGCCTTTGTCATTTCACTGGAGAGAACTGATCCTTCCCTGAAATCTCACTTATAAAAGTAAGATGGATCTATTACAACTTATTATATGATGCACCATAAACTTTTTCTTCTATGTGAAAGCATACATGACTCCAGTTGCATATAGTCTATTATAGATAAATACGCAAAAAGATTAACAAATATTAAGTTCTGAAATATATATATATATATATACAGACACATAGACACATGCATATATATATAATTTCTTGTGTAATTAACATTATATTACATTTCATACAATATAATATGCTTCTTGCAATCTGGCATGACATTAGGTGATACTGAGATTCAGAATAGCCTATCAGACAATGGAATTTAACTTTTTGGGGACAAAAATTAAAATTTATGAAAAGAGATAATGATATCAGCAAATTGTTCAGATTTTCTTTCCTGAATATTAGTGAAAAGGTGATTATTTATGAAAACTTGGTAATTTCTCAGAAAAGACTTAAATGAAATTTCTATAGTAATTCTTATAGCTTAGTCAACTATTATATAACATACATAAGTTTAGATTTAATGCAATGGCACCAGTCTGTTGGAAACATGCCACAAGTGACATGTTGGTTGCATTATGGTTTGTATCTAGTTGTCTCTCCAAAGCCTAGTGTACTCATAGTTGGGGTTTGGGAGGTAACTGGGTCATGAAGGATACTGGATCATGAGTGTGTGATACTGGATTTTCCCACTGATTGGTTTGTACCTGGGTGTGATGTGGGGAGGTGAATCCCTGTGGGAAGAGGCAAGTCACTGTGGGCATGGCCTGGAAGGGTCTTATATTTTTCCTCTTTGCCCAGTCACACCTTGTTTCCTGCTGTTATGCCTTGAACTGCTTCCCCTCTGCCACACTCCACTGCCAACCCACCCTGCCGTGGAGCCAGTTGACTATGGACTGAAGCCTCTATAAACTGTGAGTTGAAATAAACCTTTTCTCTTTTAATTTGTGAGTATCAAATATTTGTGTCCTAGGAACAAAAAAAATAACTTAAACAATTGGGTGGAACTTTAATTATCCCATTGAAGATGTATAAGGTAAATGAGTATAATTAACTGGAGCAAACAAGAACATAGTTAAACAAAAATGTATTTTTAGAGAATGACTCTCATAAAGAAAGCATGATAAAGCATAATTTTCCTTTCTGGGGAGTGAGAATAAATTTGGAGGACAATTGGGTCCTTGCTATAGAAAACCTGGAATGACTTTTAACAAAATCAGTGGTGATCAGGTGATGGAATAGGACAGCTAACCCACTGTAAAAAAAAAAAAAAGGAGAGAGTAAAATGAGCTCAGGTTGCATTAGCTCCTCAAATCTGATGAAATTTAGGCATAGGCTGGCAATACTGCAGCATTATAATTATGAATCTAAGTCTTTAAAAATATTTAGTATATGTCAAAGAGTAAAAATGTATCATGATTATATGTGTGTGTACTATTAACATTAATGAATTAAATCATTGGATTGGCATCACAATCCAGCCTATTCAATCAAAGAGGGGCTGGGGATTTAGCTCAGTGGCACAGCGCCTGCCTGGCAAGCGCAAGGCTGTGAGTTTGATTCCTGGTTCTGGGAAAAAAAAAACAACAACAAAAAAAATCAATCAAAGAACTAATGCAAATGTTTTAAAGCTGTTATATCCAGAGTGTTAAATATTTCTGAGTACAATTTGACTTTTCTAGTTTTTTGTTCTCAAAAGAGTTCACTCTAATATTTCAATGTGTTAAAATATTTTAATCCTAGTTAACATGTACCTGATGTATTAATATACTAATATATCTCCAATATGAAATATATTTAATATGTAAATCCTCAAATACTTC